>NW_026585644.1:58839768-58997642 GCF_907164565.1 Psammomys obesus
GTTGGCTGCTTCTCACAAGTGTTGAATAGAATAGCCATTGAGTTAAAATACAATAGATACAATAGAATTTTCTTTATGATTTCTTCTTTGAGTCTAATTATTACAACTTTCTTTAAATTTCTTTTTTTTCCAGAAGAAGACAAATCTAAGCAATTTACTGTGAATCCCCATTTGACAAACTGACTTTTTAAAAATTTTTATTATTAGTTACATTTTATTAACTCTGTATCCCAGCTGTATCCTGCTCCCTCATTCCCTCCCAACCCCACCCTCCCTCCCTCATCTCCTCCCTGCCCCTTCCCAAGTCCACTGATTGGGGAGGACCTCCTCCCCTTTCATCTGACTTCAACACTGTGTTGTTAGGTTATTGAGTCCCAGTTCTGTTGGATAAGGGTCATAACACAGTCTGTAGAGTATCGAATTTTTGGTATTTGTTAAGGGTTAATATTGGTTGATTATGTAGCCTATTTTTCAAAACTGGATGGGGTTGGCTTGGAAAAGGTGACATGTTAACCTCCCTTTTCTAGAAATATGGTCTAACATTTGTTTATTAAAGCAAACTAAATATTGTTACTCAAAAAACTTATATATTATTTAGAGTTTTCTTCCTCTTCGATTTATCAGATCTGGGAAAACATGTATTAAAAGTTCCCATGAGGATTGTGATTTTATAAATTTTTCCCTTGAGTTTTTCACAGCTTATCTTCACTGCTTTATGCATTCAAATCTATCGCCCTACTTTACTTAGAAATGACTTTCTCTGCTTGTTTCATTTTCTATAAATATCACAGAACCAGCACTCTTCTTTGGGTAGCCTTTTTTTTTTTTTGTCTACTCTAGTTTCAACTTGTCAAGGTCATTGCTCTCTAGTTGACTTTGTTGCCCACAATATCAAGTCAGATTTTAAAATCTCTAACATGACATTGACATAATCAGATAATAGGAAGTTTGTTCTCTTTACCCTGATTGTGCTCACTTACTGTTTTTATAATTTTTCATCTGTTTTAAAATTGAAATGGCATTTTAAATTTCCTCTTTCTTTCTTTTGCTTACTACTAAATTAACCAGTTTACTTAATGCATTCTCATTTTCCTTCGTTTAGAAATTCAGTCATCTTTTTTCTGCTCTTTTTTTTTAAAAAAAAATATGTGAATATTTGTGTTGACGCATATCTCAATGAAATGAGACAGTAATCACAGATTGTTCTAGGATGTTCTCTTCAGCACACACCACCCCAGATATACTATATATGCATATATATACTATATATGCATATATATATATATAGTATATATATATACTACAGATATACTATATATGCATATATATACTATATATATATATGCATATATAGTATATCTGTAGTACATACTCACCATATATACTACAGTTGACTAGTGACTTACTTAGACTTGTGTCTAAGCCCTCCACAGATGTATTATTACTTGGTTATAGTGGAGGTTTGTTTTTCTTTATCATTTTTAACTGTTTCTTGGCAAACTTTAATTGTCTTTTGTCTCAGTTTTCTCTTATGGTAATAGGAATTATAGTAGGGCTTACTGTAGATTTATTTTTATAATTAGTGAGCTACTTCAGTTCTTACCATATAAGAATGCCTCCAAACCTTATTGTTCTTTAGTTAGAGGTTGTTCAGTTGTCATCATATTTACTGACATTTTAATTAACAAGTATTCCTTTCTTCTGAGTCATGTGAACACTTTCTATTTCTTTTCTAAAGAAACAAAACTCTTCCCCATTGGCCTGATGCTTGATATCCAGAGAATGCATCTGAAAAATTAGGGCATACTGTTCTCAGTGACACCCAGCATGTAATAGTAAGGAAGGAGTTGAGGAGGACTGAGAAAAGTGAGACTATAAGAACTAGGAATCTCTAACCAATTTTCCATCTGTTCTCACTTGCATTTTTAGTTTTATCATGTGTGCTTTATATGATTTTATTAAAAAAACATGATTGTGATAGCTGGTAATAATTTATTTCCCTGTATCTAATAATAAAAATTTAGAACAATTCCAATCTCATATATCATATTGTGACAACCATTACAGTAACAAGTTGATATTCTTCCAATCAAAAATGAATTAATTTGGTCTATTATTTTTCACATAGATCATATAACTCACAAAGAACTGATTTTTCTGTATTTTATTTGAGGTGATTTAAAGTGGGTTCTTAGATTCTTCCTAATTATCCCAAATTTGGAGATGCTGGCCTAAAGATAGCAATTAAAGTGCTCAGTGAAGACGTCATTCTTGCCATAATCTTTACATGTAAGGCTTATCAGCTGGTAGCCCATCCAGCCCCTGTTTTATAGCTACTACTCTACCTCTTGACCTGGAAGCAGCATCTACAGAGGCAGGAGATACAGGGCCTAAGAAGTCTGGGTTTAGGCATTGATTAGCATCTAAAAGAAACTAGGCACATCATACAAAATCATTTTGTTGCTTCTCCTGACAAATAATTGCAATTTTATTTTTGGCTCATATTAGAAAGGCCCAGATTGTCAAAACAAGTATGTTCTTTTATGATTTATCAGTGATTCTGCCTATTTTTGATAATAGAACCTTAAAAAAAAAAAACAGCTTTCAGTTCATTTATTTCACTGTGATTTATTTTTATTCTTTTATTTTTTTTCCTTTTTATTTATTCTTCTCTCATATAATATATCATGAATGTATCTGCCCCTTCCTCTATTCCTCCCAGTTACCCCCTCAACACACACACCTCTCTATTTCCCCAGATCCACTCCTCCTCCATTTCCCTTCAGAAAATAGCAGGTCTTTCAGGGATATCAACCAAATATGGCATAACAAGATTCAATAACACTAGGCACAAAACCCTCATATAAAGGCTGGATGAGGCAACCCAAAAAGAATAAAAGAGTCTCGAGATAAAGAAAAAGAGTCAGAAACAACTAGGCATGGTAGTGCATGCCAACACTCAGGGAGGCAGAGTGAGTTCAAGGCTAGCTTGCTCTACAAAACTAGTCTAGGGCAACAAACAAATGGAAATCTTCTTTCCCAATCTTCTGATATGTCCAGAGCTTTTGTTTTCTTTCCATATCTTCCATGCTGGAAAAATGCACTACATGTGAGAAGATGGATTAATTTGGATAATAGCCTTTCTGTTTCTTTCACGCTGTTCCTTACTGCCTGAAACCCTGAGGAATATGTAGCTTTGACCACACCTTAGAGGATTTATCTCATATGATTTAGTGTAGAAGTAGTCCCATCAGCAGGTCAAGCCCTCAGAGTCCCAGAAAATGGAAACTTGACTCATCCTGTGTCTTGTCAAGAGCAGCTGACATTCTTTTTTTTATTTTATTTTTATTTTATTTTTTTCTTATCACTTACATTTTATTAACTCTGTAGCCCAGCCGTGTTCCACTCCCTCATTTCCTCCCAATCTCACCCTCCCTCCCTCATCTCCACCGTGCCCCTTTCCAAGTCCACTGATGGGGGGGGACCTCCTCCCCATTCATCGATCCTGTTTTATCAGGTATCTTCAGGACTGGCTGCAAAGCTCTCCTCTGTGGCCTAACAGGACTGCTCCTCCCTTGGGGAATGGGGAGGCCAAAGAGCCAGTCATTGAGTTCCTGTTAGAAATAGTTCTTGTTCCCGTCACTATGGGAAACCAATTGGTTACTGAGCTACCACAGGCTACATCTGAGCAGAGGTTCTAGGTTATATCCATACATGGTCCTTGGTTGAATGTCAGTCTCAGAAAAGACCCTGTGCCCAGATATATTTGGTCCCTGTAGAGCTCCTATCCTTTCCCCATCATACTAACTCCCCTTATTTCATATGATTCCCTGTACTCTGCCTTGTTAGATGAGAGGAGCTGGCAGAGACACTCTCCAGTTAAATATGCAACAAGGACATGGTATAGTGATCATCAAATCAAGCCTTAGAATAATTGATTTTGTGTGTACATATATCTTTAGTCTTTGAAGATGAGTTTTTATGTGCATTTATTCTCAACATTTATATAAAATGTTTGTAAAATTTGGCTTTGTGTAACTGCCTATTTACAATGCCATGTTTGCTTTGGCTTTGATGGGACATAGACAAAGTCCCTGCTGTGTGAATTACATCCATGAGAAATAGACTCGTGTGATGGCTTCTGCATACCAATTCATCCCATCTGCCAAGACATACAGATGACTGTTGTAAAAGACAAGCAAGGCTCTCTGCAGTCTCTAAATGAAGACTTCCATAGTGATCATCATCTATGGGTAACTAGTTTTATTGGCTATGATGTCAATGTTACTGGAAGTATATCTTATTAAAAGCATGTACAGAAGAGAGGGGAGATTTTCTCAAAACTCATTGTTACAGTTTCATTGCTGAAGGTTCCCCAAAAGCCATGTATCTAGGGCTTGTACCCCAGGATGCTACTTCTGGAGGAGATAGAACTTCTAGCAAGTAGAATCTAACAGGAGGTACTTTGGACCTGGCAGGAGGGAGGTAAGGGAGTCCTAAGTCTGTTCTGTCTTTTTGATTCCTGTTTACACTCACTGCTTGGTCACATCTGACACCCCCTCTAGTGACACGAAGCAATGGATCCCTCTGAGATTATGAGCCCATGTTAACCTTTCCTTTACATGAAATAATTATCACTCTTATCTTTATGTTAATTATTGTCATGTTTTAGTGAAGAGAAGCTGGTATAAGATTCACTAGCCTTCTATGGTAAGTTTTAGGATTAATCAAAATAACAGAGATGTTCTGCATCTAATAGTAATCCACCTAGCCTTTTCCTATTGAATTTCAGGGAATCTTAGCAAGCTGCAATTAATAGGACAGATTTCTCTTTGCTCTGTGTTTTGTTTCCCTGATTCCTCCTAAAACTTTAGCCAGAGAGAAGGTGTATTATTTGTCCCCAGTAAATCCAAAGATCAAGTATACTCAGTTGCCAGAGATGGAAGGAAATCTTAAGATCATCTATAGGAACATTATGAAGCCTACATAGAATATGGCATATGTCATGGCATAGACCTGAATTATGCCAGGATACTGGTTTCTGACTTACAGAATAAGATGCCCTGTGCTCCACCATCCTAACTCAGTCACATTTCTTTATTGATTAATCATCTTCACCAAATAGGTCTCCTCGTTTCGTCTTGCAGGAACTACCTACAGGAGCATCCATTTTGTCTTATCTCCTCTCTGGAGACAGAGCAAGGGATACTTGTTCCTAATGTTGGAAGAAATCTTCAAAGACCTTACGGAATCTCTCCTTTAAGGAGAGGAAGAAGCGGTAGGATGGAGATCTTAAAAAAAATAAAAAAAAAAAAAAACATTCAACACAAACATCTGGCTGGCATCAGCTGACCTCCTAAGATAACCAGGTTATCTAGCAGGTTCTAATAAAGACCACAATTTTTCCAACCAAAGAAATACCTGTGAATCACAGGACAAGGTAAATGTGTTTTCTAGCCTTTATAAACTACTCCTCCACTATATACAATAAGCTCATAATTTTTTAAATTTTTATTTTTTATATTAATTATAGTTTATTCACTTTGTATCCCAGCTGTAGCCCCCTCTCTCATTCCCTCCCAATCCCACCCTCCTCTCATCTCCTCCCATGCCCCTTTCCATTTCCATTGATAGGGGAGGAGAACCTCCTCTTCCATCTGACCCTAGCTTATCATGTCTCATCAGGACTGGCTGCATTGTCCTCCTCTGTGGCCTGGCAAGGTTGCTCTTCACTCAGGGGGGAGGTGATCAAAGAGCCAGCCACTGAGTTCATGTTAGAGACAGTCTCTGTTTCCCTTACTAGGGAACCCACTTGGATACTGAGCTGCCATGGGCTACATCTGAGCAGGGGTTCTATGTTATCTCCATGCATGGTCCATGGTTGGAGTATTGGCCTCAGAAAGACCCCGGTGCCAGATTTCTTAGTTCTGTTGTTCTCCTTGTGGAGCTCCTATTCCCTCCAGGTCTTACTATCCCCTCCTTCTTTCATAAGATTTCCTGCACTTTGCCCAAAGTTTGGTTATGAGTCCCGACTCTACCTAGCAGTGTATCAAAGCAGATGCTGAGATTCATAAGCTCACAAATTAAAAAGCCAAGAAAGAAAGATCCCAAGGCTTCAAGTCTCAATATAGTCACAGAATCAATGATTAATGGATTTATATTTTTTTATACCTTAGTGTGTTTTGCCGTATTCAACTGAGTGGTACAGCTGAATCAAAGAATCCCAGACTAGTCCTGCAAGTATAAATGCCCAGATATGTGGGACTGGCTGTGCTATTTACCATATCAAAAGCTTTGAAATGAAACTTCTGACCAATTCCAGCCTCAATCTTCTAATCTGTTAAAGATTAATGGTAACATTTAGGCCCTTCCTTATCCATAATTATATCTTCACATTTGTATTATCAGATTTGTGAGGGTGGGGCCTAGGTATGTCTTACTTATCACTTCTGGAACTGGGCTTCAAGATAGCATGCACCGTGTCCATTGGGGGTAAAACTGTTACTCTCATTCTTAATGTTTTTAATATTGTTGTTTGTTTTCCTAGAGCAATGGTTCTCAACCTCTATTGTTTTGTGACCCTTTAATATAATTTCTCTTGTTGTAGTGACTCCAACCATAAAATTATTTTTGTTGCAGCTTCATAACTGTAACTTTGCTGCTGTTACAAATAGAAATGTAAATATTTGTGTTTTTTGATGTCTGAGGTGACCCCTGTGAAAGGTTCATTGGACCCCACCAGAGGGGTCTCAACCACAGGTTGAGAAACACTGCCCTAGAGTATGAGTTAGTCTGGATTGATATTTTCTTTTCTTTATCATTAAGAAACCTAGAACCTCTGCTCAGATGTAGCCTGTGGTAGCTCAGTAACCAATTGGTTTCCCATAGTGAGGGGAACAAGGACTATTTCTAACAGGAACTCAATGACTGACTCTTTGACCTCCCCATCCCCCAAGGGAGGAGCAGTCCTGTTAGGCCACAGAGGAGGGCTTCGCAGCCAGTCCTGAAGATACCTGATAAAACAGGATCGATGAATGGGGAGGAGGTCCCCCCCCTATCAGTGGACTTGTAAAGGGGCAGGGTGGAGATGAGGGAGGGAGGGTGAGATTGGGAGGGAATGAGGGAGCAGGACACGGCTGGGCTACAGAGTTAATAAAATGCAACTGATAAGAAAAAAATAAAATAAACTGAGGGAAGAAAATTCCCTAGCATGAGTCACCAGTGCCCAGCCACTAACCATGCTCAGAAGGGAGTGACTTCCAAAGCTCATGCTATTTCTTAGTAGATTCTTCCCTAGTTTCAGTACCTGGCACATCGAATGAAGGGGTTTGACCTTTCCATAGGTCAATTCTGTGTCACTCGATGAACAAGTTTCAGCAATCATCAACAGCAAGGTGAACTCTCATTATTATCACTGATCACTTCTGTGATTTTCCTCTTTTGTTTTGGATATATGAGTATTTTCAGTGGCAAAGATATGTTTCTGATAGCACAAAATCAAGCACAGCTTCTGTCTGCAGATGTGAAGTGTCGGAGAATGCATGGATTGTGCAGATGGACTCTTATTTTAAAGCCCCTCTACTAAAGACTTAGAGCCAAAAGAAAGACTAGACCCTTAACAACAGATATGTCTGATTTTGCTTATCTATTCAAAGAGAGAGAGAGAGAGAGAGAGAGAGAGAGAGAGAGAGAAAATTCTGAGTATTATATACTTAAAGGTTGCCTAGATACAAAGAAAACACCATTGTTCACACTTCATGGGTAGAGAAATTAAGTTTGAGAAAGACAAGAAGTTTTAAAGCTCAGGTTTTGAGGCAGAAAGATATAGTCAAGTCTGCTTATTGTAAATATGGGTAACTATACTGCCATCTTCAAGAACTGTTGTGATGAATCAGAAAGAAAATACATGCAGAATTAGGGAGCACAAAATCCACCCACAAGCATTCATTGAAGGTGAGCTTCTGCTGACTTCCCTCTCCCTTGCTTTCTTTAATGTAAATTAAACTGCAATGAAAAGTAGAATTAGACTTCAGCCTAGTAATGGCTCATCTGAAATACACATTTAATTTTTCATATCCATTTTTCAGATAGTCTATTTTATGCACATCTCCTGTTAACACAAACTGGAGGGAGTAACATGACCTTCATTTGTTGACAGAGACATGAGTAGGCAGAGCACAGTGATGAATGTCTCAATTCAGGCAGGAATTGAATCTCTATGATGTAGAATGGCTCTGCTACTTGACTTGACAATACATCATCTCCAGAAATTAACCCATATTCACCACTGTCATCAACATGGAAACAAGTATCTGTCTATCAGAAATCACCTTCAGATGGAAAAGATGAAGGTCTCACAAAGTGTCTATGGCAAATCCATTTCTATAATCAGATAACGTTGTATTATTCTAAGTTTTCTACTTTGGTTTAAGATGCTGTATTGAATGAATTTGTTCATGTATTTGTTTCTTAAATCAGAGTTGAACAAAAGCTAATAGCTTCATAGTAAAAAGATACTGATTTCCAAATTCAATAGTCAATGTCCTGTTTCACATCCATTCTTATTCACTTTAGATGACTTTACAAGTCATTAAGTGTGTTAAACACAAAAATAATGATATGGACCCTGTCCTTTATAGTTCCAGTTAGTGATAGTGTTATAACTCTGGAATCTCAAGAATATTGTCAGTCACTGAAAAATATAGATGATCTTAATTTAAAACATTTTTTTTTACAAATTGGTCCTATACAAAAGATTTTGTTTTGTTCTTGTTGTTAAAGACGATAATACTACTTTAGACTTTACTATTAAATTTATTAATTTAAGTAATACTGATAAGTAGGTATATAAGCCAAACACTACGCATACATGTCAAATTTTATATAAGGTAACATTTGTCTATATGCAGCTGTCTTGCCTTGGGTTTTGTTGCTATAAAGAGACATTATTTCTTCAGCAGATCTTATAAAGGAAAATATTTAATTAGGGGCTGGCTTATAGTTTCAGAGATTTAAGTTCATTATCATCATGGTAGAAAGCATGGCAGCATGTAGGCAGATATGGTGCTAGGGAAGCCCAGAGTTCTGCATCTCTTTCTGAAGGCTGCAGCTTCTGAAGACTGTCCCGCTGGGCATGACTTGAGCATACATAAGACCTTAAAGCCCCACCTCCACAGTGACATGCTTCTTCCAAAAAGGCCACACCTACTCCAACAATGCCATACCTTATAATAATACCACTTCCAAGCACTTAAACACAAGAGCCTATAATATAAGAGCCATATCTGTTCAAACCACCACTGCAGTAAAACCAATATTTAAACACTTAAATGTAAACATAGGTAATATATGTCTCTTTTACAATTATCATGCTTAGGTTATAAAATTATTATCTAAAATGAGTCAAAAAGGAGAACATAAACTATCTT
Organism: Psammomys obesus; assembly: GCF_907164565.1. Classification (NCBI taxonomy): domain Eukaryota; kingdom Metazoa; phylum Chordata; class Mammalia; order Rodentia; family Muridae; genus Psammomys; species Psammomys obesus. Next base: position 58,849,197 of record NW_026585644.1, read on the forward strand.
AGCTAGTTCAAACATAGAGGACATAGAGGAGTTTAGATTAGGGAATCAAAGCCCATTTAATAATGAATTAATTAATGGTTACTAAACATCATATTTTTCTCTCATTTTCTCTTTCTATTAGTTTGAGAGCTCATGGTGATCTCAAACCATGAAGTAGGTGAAAGTCTTACTTCCTAGAGCCAGAAGAGTTAAGAGCTGTATGCTTCTCCCAAGACTTACAACACTTGGAAACAACTTTGCAAGTTCTATGTTAATATATAAAATAAAAGAATGGAGTGTTGGCCGGAGTATGAATGAATGACCAAGTAAGAGGAAGTACTCAATGCCCAACCTATACTGAGTTTTACATGAGAAAAATATCATCATTATTGAGAAAACACAGAGACTTGAGAGTGCTGACTATTGAAGCAACTATGGACCTTACAAACTTTTATGAAAATGCTGGAGAGCCTTAGAGAGCAGGTCAGGAATGTGATTACCTATATTCAGAAAAGCATTCAGCGCAGAAACTATAGGAAATGGTCAGCCAGTACCATAGTTGCATAACAGTACTAAAGCAAGTGTTGTGCAAGATGATGCTTAAGCAGTATTGGCAGACGCTCCCACACGAGGCCTGCAGGTCCATGTGGTTATTACCCCAATGGAGTCAACAGGTTTTGCCTTTGAAATCTCACACAACTGAGTTATTTTGTCATCCTCTAATCCTGCTGGTATAAGGTTTAGGAAATGTAGTTTTCATCTTTAAATTGCTATAATATCAGGGAAGACAGTGTCGCATGGTCAAAAGACAACCTCATATATTTAGTGGCCCAGTTATTAGTGGGTTTGTAGGTCCCTTTTTTTTCTGAAAGAGTTGATCTAAAGTAATTACTAATTACTGGCAGTGCTCTATTTCCACCTCAATTTTTTCCTATTTGCGGCCTAAATGATCTGTTAGTAACATAATTTTAAAAAGTCATTCATTTCCTTAGAAAACACTGTGGTTATGCTGTGCTAATTATTGTGCTAACCGGTGAACAAGCTTTACCTGTTCCTGATCTTCATGAAACTTAGAGTCTAATCTTAGTATATAAACAGACCTACATAAGGCAGCAAGTAAAGAAATGCAATAGAGGAGACTTATTTGAAAGAGACTGAGGAACCGATTTACATAGGTCTTGATAACTAATTAGCATAGTGGTTAAGACCATTGAACACCATTTGAAAACCAGCTTCATGTCCTAGAGCAGTGGTTCTCAACCTTCTTAAGGCTACATCTCCTCAATACAGTTCTTCATGTGTGGTGACCCCCACCTATAATATTATTTTCATTGATACTTCATACCTAATTCTGCTACTCTTAAGAATTGTAATGTATATATTTTTAGAGATATAGGTTTGCCAAAGGGGTTGCAACCCACATGTTGAGAACTACTGTCCTAAAGCTTGCACTATTAAGATTTAGACTATGAAAACACGACTCACTTATTGACTCTTCTAGGGAATAACTAATCTATGCTTCCATTTACTGGTGTTTTAAGTGGAGAATATAATACTTATAAGTTCTCAAAACAATATTTATATGATTTTCACAAAATTAAGTACACCAAAACTTGAGCATCTAACTTATAGTGAATATTTGGTAATTATATTAAAAATAAAAATCTCATTGTTGTTAACTCTTTAGTAACATCTGACTGAGAGAAGTGTTGAAGAAACTCTCAGGTTTCACACTTGAGTGTCTTGATGGACAGTTGATTAAAATAGTAAATGCAAGGAAAGCCAATTTGTATTGGGGAAAGTGCATTTACTTGAATTAATAAAAAATAAACACAAAATTTAAAATGTCAAATGGGTAAAATGAATTTGGTTTAGTTATATGGAATCTAAGGGACTGAGGAATGTAGAAATGTCTCATATCTGAATGTGGATCTCAGATTCTGACCATTTCATAATATAAAATGTATTCAAGTCAATTTCAAAAGTACCCACAGTATTAATCAATTTCAAACTTGATTAAAAATCAAAAGTCTATCTCTTTTGAGACTCAAGGCAATGTCTTAACCATAAAATGTCTTAACTAAAAAATAAAAAGGGGAATATAGATTTCCAATCTTCAACATCACAGAATAAACATTCCCATTCCAAAAGGAATGCTAGGCATGATTAGATCAAAGAAAGACTGAAACCCAGCAGGGCAAATGCCAGATCCTGCAGATGTGTCCAGTCTCTGAGGCTTGTGATAAAATGAGCTGACCTCAAAGGGATTGATTGGGTAGTCTCTTTTCCCAGCTCTGCTGCCTGCAGCACACAGAACCCCTCTCTTGGGTAGGCTCTTCTCCGTACATCCACCCTTCTTCAGCAGGGATCCCATAGTCCTACCATCTCCGATGTCCTGGGGTCTCCACTGCAACTTATAATTCACCTTCACAGTTATATACAATGGCCTCCTAGCAGGCACACCTAGTAGACTACAAACATACCACACATGGCCTGACCACAACGACTCCCTGGAAACATTGTTTAAGACTCTATGATACCCTTCAGCAATACCCTATGACCCCCCTCAATTTTGTATATTTCATGCCTGCAAAACTGGTACTATGTAATGGAGTTGCTGACTTCTGCTGCCAACTGAGGATTGAGCCTGTTCCCATGAACCACAGCTGTATCCGCTTCTGTGAGCTAACCAGGAAAATAATTTTTTTAGGAGGTTGCTTCTGAGGAACAAAGAACACCTTCAGTAGCATTCTCAGTTTGGGTTCTTTCTATCCAAAAGCATTTGTGTTTTCACAACATAGAGGTATCTATGTCTTACAACATATTCCACATATGACTTCCTCACCAAATTACATATTCTTCATATCTTTCTGCTCTACTTTTGTTCTCTCTCATTGGAGATCTGGATTAAGAGCAATAAGCAATATCCATATTATAACTTAAATGTTATCCTGTCTTTGAATGTTCCCCACCAAATTAGTCCATTTCTGTTGTCCATTTGCTTCACTGAAATTTTCAGACATGGGCAGAATACAGCCAGACTCTTTGACAGAATATCATACAAATGGCTTCAAACCTTTTCTCTGATAGAGTCTTCACTCCCATCTGAAACCTCATGAGCAAGGCCTCCAAAGTTCATTCTTCTCTCAGAATTCCAGTTTTTCAAACTTCTAACAAAAGCTGAGCTTATAGATTTATAAGGTTTTCCTTAGCTCAAAACTGCAAACTTTCCACCTATCTGAAGAGAGCCAGTTCTAAAGACTTGTAAACATGATCGGTTTGTCACAGCATCAGGATCAATTTTTAGTATCAGTTTTCAGTATAACTTGCTTATCTTGTTGCTATGATCAAATACAAAAATAAATGGAAAGAAAGAAAGAGAAAGAAAGAAAGAAAAAAAGAAAGGAACGAAGGAAGGAAGGAAGGAAGGAAGGCAGAAAGAAAAAAGAAAGAAAGAAAGAAAGAAAGAAAGAAAGAAAGAAAGAAAAAAGAAAGAAAGAAAGAAAGAAAGAAAGAAAGAAAGAAAGAAAGAAAGAGAAAGATAGAGAAGGAAGAAAGAAGAAAGAAGCAATTTGAGAAGAGAAGAGCTTGTTTTTCTTTTTTCTCCTTTTTAAAATATTTTTATTGATTATAATTTATTCACTTTGTATTCCAGCTTAGCCCCCTCTGTCATCCCCTCCCAATCCTGCCCTTCTTCCTTCTTCTCCCCTTCCCCAGTCCACTGATAATGGAGGTCCTCCTCCTCTTCCATCTGACCCTAGCCTATCAGGTTTCATCAGGAGTAGCTGCACGGTCTTCCTCTGTGGCCTGGTAAGACTGCTCCTCCCTCAGGAGGAGGTGAACAAAGAGCCATCCACTGAGTTCATGTCAGAGACAGTCCCTATTCCATTTAGAAGAGACATCATTTGGAGACTGAGCTGCCATGGACTACATCTGTGCAGGAGTTCTATGTTATCTCCATGAATAATCCTTGATTAATAATTTCTGCAGATATAGTCATTCTTAGCAGGGATGATATGGGACAAGAACATGAGGCATTTGGTCAGGAAGTAGAGACATGAACACCCTAGCCAAGCTCCTTTTTATTCAGTCTATGACTGCAGCCCGCATATAGGACAGGTATTACCATCTCAATTAATCTAATCTAAAAAGATCCTCATAGAGATATCTATATATTTGTAGCCCTGATAATTCTAAATCCTGTCAAGTTGATTATCCAACCATCACAGGAAGGCAGCTGTTTGATCAGATCATTGTGGGTAGAGGTGAGAATGGGAAGGGAGCCATCTTTCATTTGGGACATTTTGTTTTGAAGAAAAGGATTTGCTGGCCTTTAAAAAATGGAACTTTCAGAACCATTTGATCCAAAGTCACACAAATGATTTGAAGGCCAGGAAAGGTTTTAGACTGCATGACCTTCAAAATTTTTTTTCTCTTTTAAAGTATTTAATATGGTTTTTGTTTAATAACACCCAAGTTGAGTTTTTATATTCATAGGTTGGTATCAATAAGTCACCTTAACAAATTTAAGTTTAAATTTAATGTTTTCCTACAATTTTTTAGTAAAATATAGTTTAGGGCTCAAAACATAAATCCACAGAGAGTGTAGGAATAAATAGGAATCTCAGCTTTTTTATTTCATAAGTGCTACTTTCCTTTATGGTTTATTTTGTAATTGATCCTCTGTTTAACCAGTTGCATCTTCTTAACTGCAGTTTATGATTTTAACTAATTTTATTTTAGGCCTGTTTCTAGCCTCTCACCTCAAATAACAGTTAAATGATGAGGTCATGACATTAGAAGGAGTTTACTGAATGACAATTGCTTTCAAAGCCTCGAACATGTTCCCCAAGGGTCCTGCCTGGTTTATTGCCGAGAACAGAGGTAGCTGGCTGCTCGTAGAGTATGGTAGGCCACCATCTGGAAGTATTCTACACAAAGAGAACCCTGCCTTGTTTATGAAAAGTCCCAGGCTTCTCATCACTCACCTTGAGTCCTGCTATGGAGTGAGAGGACCAGAATTTATAACTGGGTCGTAAGTTTGTATTGTAGCCTTTCATCTAGGATTGTCTGTTTGGAAAGTCCCTTCAAATGTTTTCTCATCTTCAAGGGAAAAGTCTCTCCCAGAAATACCTCAGTTTTAATCAAAAACACTCACGAGCCCCTTTCAGTTGTTTCTCCACCAATTAAGTCCCCTTAGCAGGGTGGATTAAAGCTCATAAAGCTGGTAGTTCTGGTTTATTAGAAAGCTCGCTTCAGCCTGAAGCCAAGGTTTTCATGTAGACAGACCCTAGGGAACTAGAAAACCATTATTTTTCTCCAAAGAGTTCAAGTTCTGTAATTTAATTTTCTTTGACCACACTCAGACTTTTGCTGACTTGGTTGAGTGGCATTGTCTGCCCATATCAGTTAGAATATTGGTTTCTACTGTTCCTATTCAATTAGAAATTTCCAGATTATTGTTGTCATTTTGTTTTTATGCAGTTATATTAAAAGATTTGATTTCTTCACTGCCAACTTGTGAATTGAAAGATGAACCTTTGACATGAAAGAGGATTTTAAAGATAAAATCCCCATCTCCATGAATATATCATAAGATTGTTCTAATTTCAGAAACATTCAATTTGAAAACATGGGGTTTGGTGATGGAAATTGGAGATCTATGGCAGCAATCACCATTTCACCTGGCTAAGCCTTTGCATTTTGGGAGCTTACTCATTAATCAATATTCATCCATCTGCTCCTCACTAACACAATTACTAAAAGTGATACTAAAATTTAGATTGTTTTGCTAAGCAACGGGAATGAAGACCAACTGGAGATAGTTGTGTTTGAAGAACAGTCATTTATTATGGCTTTGGGATATTTTTCAAATAACTTTTATACTTATCTCTAAATAAATTGAATTCCCAATTGAGAAATGAAATGATAATATCCTATAAAATATCTGTATTACCTCCATTCTTCCATTTTCCAACTTTCACACTCCTTCATTTTCTACCCAACTCTTCCATTCTCTTGTATTGTTCAACATGTGTTTTTGTCTATATTAGCATGCCCATACTGGCCTAATTACCGGGAGATACTACAGCTAAGGAGAAAAAGAATATAATTTTAAGTCTTAAGACTATATTCTTAAATTTTTATACACACAAAATCATAAAAGCTGTTGGCACCTAGCTTAGTTAAAAAGGAAAGCTTCTTGTTCAGTGAGAGATCTTGTCACAAGACAATAGAAAGGAGACTGATAAACGAAGATATTCTTCTCTGACCTTTGAACACACACATATACTCACATGCATACATACATACCTCACACACACAGATATACACACCTCACACACATATACACCCATACACCTCGAATACACATACACACCTTCTAAGCACATATACTTCATACATATACACATATCATACATACATGCACTTCATGCACATACACCTCACACATACACACAAACCATACATATCCACACCTTATACACACTTCTTACACACACACACCTGAGACACACACATACCTAATACACACACACAATAAACAGATAGATAGATAGATAGATAGATAGATAGATAGATAGATAGATAGATAAGAATAAGGAATGGAAGGTGTAGTTCAGTGGTTTAGTGTATAACTTATAATGAATTGGCCCTGAGTTTAATCCCCAAGCCTATATGTAGATAACAATTTAAAATATAAATAACAAGAGTTTATAAAATAGCAGTATATGGTGAAATGAGAATTTGCATATACAAAAAAACAATATAAATTATTAGAATTAAGATATATAGTAGTTAGATTTTTAAAAAAATCTTAGTTGAAAGAATAAATAATAGTTTATTTTCAAAAAGAGAATACCAAGGAGAGACTTTATAAATTGCATCATGTAAATTAGTAATTTCTCAAGTTAGCTTAAAGTATAGAGAAAGAATTGAAAATATAAAAGATTTTGAAGCATAAATTTTATTTTACAACTATAAATAATCCTGAGGAAGAAAATTAACAAATGCTTTCTAATATTAAAGCAGTATATGTGATCATGTTCAGCACTGGGCAAAGAATGCCAAACATTGTTAGGTTTTTAAAATCTCTTTCTATATTAATGCTGCATGGAGAGCTAAATAACATGAATTGTATTTTTTTTTTTTTGGTGTTTTGGAGGAGGAGATGAAATATCATTGAAGATTATCTGCACTATATGGGTCTACTCTTGTGTTCTCTTGTGATAAAATTTTCTTTGAATTTAATTGATTTTCCTTTGTTGCTCATACCATCATCCTCAGCCAACAAACAACAGCAAATAATAATAATAATCCTACTTTTACTGGAAGATAAAATAAAAATGAACGATGGAACAAATAATTAGTTTTAAAGAGGGCATATGTTAACACCAGCCTACCAGAGGCTTACATTTATAGAGTACTTACTGGACACCTTTTCAAGATTGTTCTCATTTAATCCCCATAGCATTGCCAAAAGTCTGGCCTATTCCTATTTTCCACATAAGTAACCCAAGGCTTACTTATATGGAAAAGCTAAGTCCCTGGTTGTAAGCCATGCAGCTTCAGCTAGTATGTCAAGAGGTACCCCAAATTTAACAAAAGCAAAATTTCAAGTTCAAATTCTTAGTTATCATCTATTCTCTGAGTCTTTTATTTTAAAATGTTTTTAAGGAAATTGTGGAAATATCTGCAGTCTTTCTTCTAGAAATGTTAAATTTTATGGGCTTTGGGGTGGGAGATGGCTCAGTGGGTACAGTGACTGCCATACAGGATGATAAGCAGAGTTTGGATCCACAGCCCTCATACAAGAAACCAAGCATGCGGGTGTGTGCTTGCAATCCCACAGCTGAGGAGGAAGAGACTCTGGAATCTCCTGGCTGCTCAGCTAGTTGCCAATATTCGAGCTCCACAATCACTGTCATACCTTATCTCAAAAAGTAAGGTGATAAAGAAATAATAAGGGGGTGAAAAAGAAAGACACCCAACATCAACCCATGGCTTCCAAATGCATACACATGCACATTCCCCAAATTTATACATGCATGCATGCATGCATACATACATACATACATGAATACATGCATACACACAAATTCATACCCATCTTCTACAAATTTATGGAATTCAAATTTCTAGCCAGGCAATAAGTTGGCTGTTTTATCTTTTTAACTTTTTCACACCCCCGTGACCAAGAACATCTGAGCAGCATAACCAGACATGTTTTCTCTGGCAGGGGAGTTATTCTGTGATATAATTTTGTGAAATCAGGAACCCTCCAGATTCCCAAGACAGAAACATTACTTGCCTCTTATATTACCCTATGGTTTTACTTGCCAGAAATTTAGTCTTCTCAATTGTCTCAGTAGAACATAACTGAGAGGCATTTCCTTTTGGCCTTCCTGAAAACTTAAAGTAATTAAGTAACATTTTAGCCTTGTAAATTAGTGGGTTTTTTGTTGTTTGTTTGTTTGTCAAGAGGATCTTGGTAAACATAGCAAAAAAAAATCAGTATCATATGCTGTGAGCAAATAATTTGAAAAGAAATTTGACAATATTTATCAGGAGGTAAAAAGTACCTTTGACTATCTTACTTCCCATAATCCAGCATCAAAGGAAAATTCAGTACCTGAAAAAGGGTTTATATTTAAAGAATGGTGCTATATTGTAACACCAAATATCAGAAATAATGACTGTGCTAATACTCTTACCAGCATCATGCAATAATTCCCTTTACCAACAACCTTGCCAGCATTTGTTAGTTTTTTTTTTTTTCTTAATAAACACCATTCTGATTAGAGTGAGATGGCATCTCAGTGTAGCTTTAGTCTGCATCTCCCTGATGGCTAACGATGCTGGTCATTTCTGCATGCATTTACTGGCCATTTGTACATTATCTTTAAGGAGAGTCTGCTCACTTCATCAGGCTATTTGTTCATTGGGCTGCTTGGTTTTCAAACTCAGAGAAGCAACACGTGCATATTTTCTCTTATTTGTAAATCATAGATGAAATGACAATTCCCATAGAGAGACTATGGAAATACGGACCAGGGTGGGGAAAAGAGGAGAAAGGGTGGAATATGGTCAGAGTGCATGATATAGTTACATGTGAATGTCTTTATGAAACTTATCACTTAACATACTGAATATTCATCAAGAAAATTATATTAAGATAAGCCAGAATGGTGGCATATGCTTTTAATCCCAGCACCCAGAGAGGCAGAGACAGGCTGATTGCTGTGAGTTTGAAGCCGGTCTGGACTACAAAGGGAGTCCAAGACAGCTAAGGCTACATAAAGAAAACCAGTCTCAAAAAAAACCAATAATAATAATAATAATAATAATAATAATAATAATTTTATTAAAATAAAATAAAATTTAAAGTTGTAAATAAATAATACTATAGCAGTGGGAAGAGTTCTATTTTCCCTCATCCTTACATTGGAATATTTTGTAACCAACATAAGTGGAAATTTAGAGAGACCAAAAAGATAACTTCATAACTGTGATATAGAATAAAAATGCATGTGTGTAATAGTTTGAAAAATTAAAGGAAAGGTTGGAAAAAAGCTAAAGAAAAATATCAAAAAATTACCAAAAATTATCTTTTATTAATAGTGATTTGATTTTTTGAGTAATATTTCTTTTTTTCATTACATTTAGAAGCATGTGTGCTTGTGTGTGTTCTTTCTTTCTACCATGTGGGTCCTGATGATCAAGTTTAAGTCATCAGGCTTGATGTCAGGTACCTTAACTTGCTGTGCTGTCTCATGGCCCAATAATATTTTTATCTTAAGAACAAAGATAATTTTACTTTTAAGAATAAATATAATCAGAATTAAATCTTATCAGGTTAGTGTTTTGACTGAGTAAGCCCTCAGGCTTTTTTCCCATAGTAACTGAGTATTTATGCTCATCCATATGTACTGGTTTGAACAACAAAGACCATTTCTTCTAAAGTTAACATTTCAGAGTAGAAGAAAGATGGCCAGAAAGTTTTCATGAATAGCTTAGATTCTAAATTATTCTCAGTGAGGTTTTGGTGACTTTAGCATGTTAACTGTGTATAAATGGCACTGATTACAAACCAGTCTTCTCCTGTGGTTGGCAGTCATCTCAATGAGTTGAAATCTAAGTGTGTGAAGGCCAGTGCATATCTCTGCTCTGCTTTTGGTTATGGTGACTGAATTTTCAGTTTGTAATCCTTTGGGGTCAATCTTCCTACTACAGATTTATTTCCTCAATAAGCACATTCTTGTGCTGAAAATAAATTGGAATATAGAATAAAAATGAAAAGTGCCTGCTTTATGTGTTCCACTGAACCTGCTTGGAGTGGCTACCTGATGCATGCATCCTTTGCAATCTGATGAAGGAAGCAAAGGCTAGCTATGCTGGGCACAGCTGTTCACAGCCCTCCCCTCTCTTGATTCTGAGGACCTTGAACCTGTGGTAGTATGAGGGGTTGCTCGCTTGCCGGAAGGCCTTCCAAACTGCAGTAAAGAAGCATTTTTTAAAAGAAAAGTAGTTAAACGTCATTTAAGTAATGAGATGGATATTGAAGACAACAGTAAAAGTTAGGTAGCTCTTTGAGAGTCTCTTCCAACATATATTCTGCTGTGATTTAGATTTGCCCAAATGCAATTCCAAATCACGAGAATGACTGGAACACAACCAACCCACTCCCAGGGTTCTGAGATTCTCCTTTGTAGTCATTAAATAATTAAAATTATCCATTATACAAAGATGTACAGGGAAATGAAACCTATGAAAGCACATTCACAGTCATTTAAATATTTGTGCTTTTGGAAAATATTTGGGTCTGATTACTTAGTGGGAACCACAGTTCAGCCAAATGTAACTGATTCTACCCTATATTCATTGGTTATAACTACGTCTCCCTTTCTTAGAAACCTTGGAAGCACACATGACAAGGGAATTTTTTAACCTACTTATTAAAATGTAAAAAGCTGGATTCCTGATGTGCTCACTGACAATGTTGTTGGCAGCCTAGGCGGAACCAGGTGTACTGGCTGGCTTTTCTGGCCACAGAGCAGCAGTGAGGACTAGAAACTGACAGGCTCTGAAAGGAGCCTTTTTTTTTTTTTTCCATCTGAGTTCAGCAGCAGGTTGCTGGCTTATTTTCTTGCTTGGAATACTGAAACTTGCCTTTCAATTAAAGAGAGTTCATAGGGAAGTTTTGTTTGTTTGTTTGTTTGTTTGTTTGTTTTTTATTTTGGCAACCTATGCGTGTGCAGAGGCAGGGTCCTTGTAAAATAAGAGGAAAGTATGAAAATGCTTTATTTAAAAAAACCATGAAATGGAGACAAACATGTGCACCCTCAGTAATTCAAAAGCACACTACTGTTACAAGGCCTTCCTTTCCCTGACCGCCCAAAAGTTTATTTCAAGTTGCTTTTCTAGAACCCCCTTTGTCTCCAAGTCACCAATGCTTTAACAACTGGTTCTGGAGTCAGAGAGGTTTCTATTAAGACAGGCACCAGTGTCCATTTCAGTGATTTCACACGCAGCTTTTGTGTGGCTTCATTCTCTGCATCTGACTATTTACACAGAAACTACTTCTTCTTCTTTTCAGTAAGGTCTTTGAGACCAAATTTCTTCTCAAAATGCCCCTGGCAGCCAATAAAGCAGACCTATCTGTGATGGAAATGCCACAGCTATGCCTGGGAGAAAATGGCCTGTCCAAAAGCCTCTGAAAACTTGCAGCCTTCTGACTTACGTTTTATTTTCCATTTTTTAATCGGATTACTTGATTTGTTTGTGTTTAAATTTTGAGTTCCTTATATATTCCGGACACTAGCCCTCTGTCAGATATAGGGTTGGTGAAAATCCTTTCCCAGTCTGTAGACTGTGGTTTTGTTCTTATGACAGCGTCCTTTGCTCTACAGAATCTTTCAGTTTCATGAGGTCCCATTTATTGACTGTTGATCTTAGAGCCTGTGCTGTTGGTATTCTGTTGAGAAAGTAGTCTCCTGTACCAATGAGTTCAAGTCTCTTCCCCACTTTTTCTTCTAACTGATTTAGTGTGTCTGGTTTTATGTTGAGGTCTTTGATCCTCTTGGACTTTAATTTTGTGCAAGGTGATAAATGTGGATCTATTTGCATTTTTCAACATGTAGACATTCAGTTAGACCAGCACCATTTGTTGAAGATGCTGTCTTTTTTCCATTGTATGGTTTTGGCTTCTTTTTCAAAAATCAAGTATCTATAGGTGTGTGGGTTTATTTCTGGGTGTTCTATTTGATTCCATTGATTCACCATACCTCTACTGGGCATATATCCAAAATATATGCAAATATACAGCAGGGATATTTGCTCAACCATGTTCATAGCAGCTTTGTTTGTTTTTTTATGTTCTTTTTTATTTTTATTTTTTAATATTAGTTACAGTTTGTTAACTTTGTATCCCTGCTGTATCCCACTCCCTCTTCCCCTCCCAATCCCATCCTCCCTCCCTCATCTCCTCCATGCCCCTTTCTAGGTCGCAGCTTTATTTGTAATAGCCAGAATCTTGAAACAACCCAGATATCCCTCAGTGGAAGAATAGATACAGAAATTGTGGTACATTGACACAATGGAATACTGCTCAGCATTTAAAAACAAGGAAATTATGAAATTTCCAGGCAAATTATGGGAGTTAGAAAATATCATCCTGAGTGAGGTAACCCAGAAGCAGGAAAACATATATGGTTTATATTCACTTATAAGTGGATATTAAATATATAATATAGGATAAACATACTAAAATCTATACTTCTAAAGAAGCTAAACAAGAAAGAGAACCCTAGGGTAGTTGCCCAATCCTCACTCGGAAAGCAAATTGGATAGACATCAGAAGAGAGAGAAAACAGGGAAAAGGATAGGAGCCTCTAAAAAACTCTACCTAGCAGGGTAACAAAGTAGATGCTGAGACTCATAGTCAAACTTTGGGCACAGTTCAGGAAATCTTATGAAAGAAGGGAGAGATAGAAAGATCTGGAGGGAATGGGAACTCCACAAGGAGAGCAACAGAACCAAAAAATCTGGGCACAGGGGTCTTTTTGGAGACTGATACTCCAACCAAGGACCATGCATAGAGATAACCTAAGACTGTGCATGGATGTAGCCCATGGCAGCTCAGTGTCCAAGTGTGTTCCCTTGTAAGGGGATCAGGGACTGTCTCTGACATGAACTCAGTGGCTGGCTCTTTGATTACCTCCTCCTGAGGGGGGAGCAGCCTTACCAGTCTACAGAGGAAGACAATGCAGCCAGTCCTGATGGGACCTGATAGACTAGGGTCAGATAGAAGGGGAGGAGGACCTACCCTATCAGTGGACTGCAGGATGGGCATGGAAGGAGAAGAGGGAGGGAGGGTATGATTGGGAGGGGATGAAGGAAGGAGCTACAGTTGGGATGCAAAGTGAATAAGTTGCAATAATCAAAAAAATAATTTAGAAAAGAATCTGGTACAGGTAGGATGCATGATCTGTTGATAATAGTTTTCAAATGATCAATTTTCTTCTAAGTGATAAAAATATTTAAGAGTATGTTATCTACAACATATTATAAAAGAATTAAATTGAGCTCCCAAATTAAACAAATAAAAATGATATTATCTTCAAAAAGAAAAAGAAAAATGGCAATGGATATAAATTTTCCGAGTGGATTGTGACTTGGCTGGAAAACTTGGGCAGTGAGAACACAGCTTTGCCTTACAGTGTCAGGTGATGTAGCTCTGAGCACAGCTTGCCTTTCTAGATAAGAAAAGAAATGGTGATTGTTTATAATAAGGTGCAGGCTGTTTTTCTTATTTGGAAATTCAAGGGGATAAAGTCAATGTTTTAATGCTATAAAGAAATAGACTGTGAAGTTCTGGCTCACGTTATTTATTTGACATTGCCCTTGGGCTATAACGCACAAGAAGACTCACTCTGGTTCTATTATTTAATACTGGCATATTAAAATGGTCTGGCTAAGATTAGATTTAGCCAATTGACAGAGTGTACTCCTGGTGAAAGGTTCACAGTTGAGTAAATGAACACAGTTGCTGAGTGGAAGTACTTGAATTTGTATGTAGAAACACGGGGATAAAAACTGTCTACCTCTCCATGGCTTGAGAAAATAACCTGACATCATTAAGCTTTAGAGCACCCTCAATGTCAATTGCCCTTTGAAGAATTTAAAGATGAAATTATTTGTTCAGAACAATTTACTGTTTTCTGCTATTGATCTCCTAGCACACAGAAATAAATTGAAGCAATATGGTGGTGAATCAAGCCCAGAAGAGCTGAGGCGTGGGAATCAATAGTTCACTAATCTAATAATGTGGTTATTTATGCTTGGACAGTTCGGGATGTATGTTTATACAGAATGTGAACAATGTACTTTCAACTTGTGGCCAGGGTGAATGAAGAGCCAAAGAGCAGCTCTTTCCTTGGCCTGTGGTCTGTTTTTCAGTGCTGTGAGTGGTTCAGACTCCAGTTTTCTAATATGAACCTCTTGAGTATATATTTAGTGAATTTGTCACCTGCTCCCTTCATACTAGTTCCCTCTAGAACCGTCCCCAGGTAGGTCATCCCCAGACAACTGAGACCATAAAGAAGACAGACACCTATAGAATGAAGGCTCAGACCAGGATTTCTCATGCTGAGAAATCACTTGCTGACCTTGTCATCTGAGGCTTGGGTCATGTAAAACCCTTTCTATGTCCCGTAGATTTGAGTCTCAGATCCCAACATCAGGAACAGGTTGCTTTTAACTTTCCTAGTAGAATCTACCCAGTCACTCTGTATTAGTAGGTTCTGGCTTGCTGCTTTGCTCTGTCTGTACCCACTCCATGCTAGTCTCAGCAGCTACAGTATATCTGCTGACGCCTCAGAGACCTGGCCAGACTGAGCACCTCACCTCTGGATTTTTTTTTTTTTTTTATGTATTCAACCAGTTCCAGCCTTCTTTCTACTTCAGCTCATCCATATCACATCTGATTTTTCCTTCTTGTGGAAAGAGGGCACATGACTGTGGCTTTCTAGCAGCTCTTTCAAGCAGGGTACTAAAGGAAGGAGGTGGAGGAATTTTCAGGAAAGTGTCCAATCATTTTAAAGTTCATAACAGTGTTATATAGTCAGTAGTTTTTATCTGAGGGGTTAATCATCTAAGAAAATGTTATTTGTTCTATAAACTTTTTAAAAACACCAACTTGTCACCTTTCTTTTACCACTTCAAATGGACCTTCAACATGTCTATGTCATTTGTATAATATCTCAAGTCACTTTGCTCTGTGGATTTTTTTTCTCTCTAAGCTGTTGTCTCTTAATGATGTATATTCATTCAGTCAGCCAGTCTGATAAAGAAGCCTGCTAAATTGGAAAGTTACCCTGGAAAGTCAAAGGGATGTGAAGTTAGAGTTAGTTTCAAGAGAGACACGTGAGGATAGCATCTCTCCTGTGAGTAATACCTAGCGATCTAACACATTTGAAAATACATTTTTAAAGGTTAGTGGACATCACCTAAGAAGTAACTCCAGAGGTGGTCCAATAACATCCACATGCATGTGGACATAAATTAGAAGAAACACACACAAACAGGAAAAAAACATTTGAAAGAAATAAGCAACTCAGTTTCTTGAATATTGTTATTTACATTGCATTATTTCCCCATGTTGTCAGCATTTATACAAAGTAATGTGTTTTCTTGGGTTAGAGATGTTCTCCGTGTAAGCACTTCTGATTTCTGGTGATCTCAAAGAGGGTTGGGCACTATTTCCAGTCTCTAACATTGACCAGCCCTGTGGCACTGTTTAAGCAATTGCCTTCTTTGAATCTTGGCTTGTTTATCTGTAACTTAGGGATGCTGAAGTCAGATACCATAGTCTCAAGTACAATAGGATTCCAAATGAGATCATTCTGGAGAGATATGTCTGTTAAGTATCCAGTAAACCCAATTCCTTCTCTGTCCCAAGCCCCACCTCCTCAAGAGCTGTATCTGTCAGCATTGGTGCAACTGTAAGTACCTTCACATGATTGGTTCCAGCAATGCAATACTTGATTATCTCTCTGCCCCCCCAAATTGACTCCTAAATTCAGTTATGACTCAAATCAAGGTATAATCTTTTCCTCTGCTGAGAAGAGCAAAAGCCCAATATTTTATTTTATTTTTTAAAAGCCCAATATTTAAAAAGTACTTTTAATTAGAATAAAAAAATCTAAAGCCCTTAAAATGATATTGAAAATATTTCTATTTCAACAGGATTTATTTTTTATTTTTTATAGCAAAGTTATTTTCACAACAATATTGACTGTAATAATATCTTGATTTTTTAAAAGCATATGACGTATTTTGGTGGTAGGCATTCATTGACCGTGACTTATTATTTGGGTGTTTGTTTTGTTTTCCATATAAAAGTTTAATATTTTTAGCTTGAATTATTTTATTCAGTTTACATCCTTGTTGTAACCTCACCCCTATCACTTCCCAGTCCCACCTCCCTTCCCTTCTCCCTCTCCCTCCCATTTTCCTCAGAAAAGAGGAGCTCCCTTTCCCAACCAACCAGCTCATCAAGCTGCATCAAAACTGAGCTTGTCCTCTTCCCCTTTGGCTTGGCAAGACAGCCCTGCTAGAGGAGGTCCTTTTCTCCTTCCCTGCGACCTTTGCCTATCAGGTCTCATCAGGACTGGCTACATTGTCTTTCTCTGTGGCCTGGTAAGGCTGTTCAGCTCTCACGGGAAGGTGATCAAAGAACCAGCCACTGAGTTTATATCATTGACAGTCCCTGTTCCCATTACTAGGGAACCCATTTGTAAACTGGGATGTCATGGGCTACATCTACATTCTAGGTTATCTCTGTTCATGGTCCTGGATTGAAGTATCAGTCTCAGTCTCTCCCATTTGCCTTTCTGAATGAGGATTGATTATTCTTACCCAGGGTCCTCCTTTTTGCTTAGATTCTTTAGGTGTCCAGATTTTGGTATGTTTGTCTTGTTCTATATTATATGTCTAATATTCACTTATAAGTGAGTATATACCATGTGTGTCTTTCTGCTTCTGGGATACCTCACTCAGGATGATCTTTTCTAGTTCCCACCATTTGTCTGCAAATTTCATGATTTCCTTGTTTTTAATTGCTGAGTAGTATTCCATTGTGTAAACGTACCACAATTTCTGTATCTATTTTTCAGTTGAAGGACATCTGGATTGTTTCCAGATTCTGGATATTACAAGTAAAGCAGCGATAAATATGGTTGAGCAAATGTTCTTGTTGTATACTTGAGTGGAATCTTGAGGTAGCACTATTCCTAAACATCTGAGAAAGCGCCAGATTGATTTCCAAAATGGTTGTACAAGTTTACATTCCCAGCAGCAATGGAGGAGGGTTTCCCTTTCTCCACATCCTCTCCAGCATGTATTGTCACTTGGGTTTTTTTATCTTTGACATTCTGATATCTGTGCCTCATTTTTAATTTTATTATTTTTTTTATTGGTGTTTGATTTCTTGAGTTCATTATATATTTTGAATTTTATCCCTTTGTCCGATGTAGGATTGGTAAAGATCTTTTCATGATCTGTAGACAGTCATTTCATTCTACTGACAGGATCCTTTGCATTACAGAGGGTTTTCAATTTCCAAAAGTCCCATTTAGAGCCTGAACTGTTAGTGTTCTGTTCAGAAAATTGTCTCCTGTGCCAATGATTTCTAGACTCTTCTCCACATTCTCGTCTAACAGATTGAGTATATCCGGTGTTATAATGAGGTCTTTTTATATTTTTACAAGGAGGAAAGATTTTTTAAATTATTTTAATTTTTACTAATTAGAGTTTATTCACTTTGTATCCCCCCTGTACCTCCCTCCGTCTTCCCCTCCCAATCTCACCCTCCCTCTTCCCTACCTGTGTCCCTCTCCCAGTCCACTAAAAAAGGAGGTCTTCCTCCCCTTCCCTCTGATCATAGCCTATCATGTCTCATTAACAGTGGCTGCATTGTCTTCTTCTGTGGCTAGGTAAGGCTGCTGCACCTTCAGGGGGAGGTGATCAAAGAGCAGGCCAATCATTTCCTGTCAGAGACAGTACCTGTTCCCATTACTAAGGAACCCACCTGGATACTGATCTGCCATAGGCTACCTCTGTGCAGGGGTTCCAGGCCATCTCTATGAGTGGTCCTTGGCTGCAGTATCAGTCTCAGAAAAGACCCCTGTGCGCAGACGTTTTAGATATGTTGCTCTCCTTATGGAGCTCCTGTCCTCTCTAGGTCTTACTCTCTCCCATTTCTTTTATAAGATTCCTTACACTCTGCCCAAAGTTTGGCTATGAGTCTCAGCATCTGCCTAAATACCCTGCAGTACAGACCCTTTCAGAGGCCCTTGGTGGTAGGTTCCTGTCCTGTTTCCTGTTTTCTCCCTCTTCCGATGTCCATCCTCTTTACCTTTCTGAATGGGGATTGAACATCTTAGCCAGAGTCCTCCTTCCTGATTAGCTTCCTTAGGTATACAGATTTTAGTATGTTTATCCTATATTATATATGTCTAATATCCACTTATGAGTGAGTATATAACTTTTGTGTCTTTCTGCTTCTGGGATACCTCACTCAGGATGATCTTTTCTAGTTCCCACCATTTGCCTGCAAATTTCATGATTTCCTTGTTTTTTATTGCTGAGTAATATTCCACTGTGTAGATGTACCACAATTTCTGTATCCATTCCTCAACTGAGGGGAATCTGAGCTGTTTCCAGCCTTGAACTCATTGGCACAGGAGACAACTTCCTGAACAGAACACCAATAGCACAGGCTCTAAGATCAACAATCAATTAATGGGATCTCATGAAACTGAAAAGCTTCTGTAGAGCAAAGGACACTGTTGTCAACACAAAATGACTGCCTACAGATTGGGAAAGAATCTTCACTAACCCTTTATCTGACAGAGGACTCATATCCAGTATATATAAAGAACTAAAGAAGCTAAAAAGCAGCAAACCAAGTAATCCCATTAAAAAATGGGGAACAGAGCTAAACAGAGAATTCTTGATAGAGGAATATCGAATGGCAGAGAAACACTTAAAGAAATGCTCAACCTCATTAGCCATTAGGGAAATGCAAATCAAAACAAGCCTGAGATTTCACCTTACACCCATCAGAATGGCCAAGATGAAAAACTCAAGTGACAACACATGCTGGAGAGGTTGTGGAGAAAGGGGAACCCTCCTCCATTGCTGGTGGGAATGTAAACTTGTACAACCACTCTGGAGTTATTTATCTTAGACATTCTGATGATTGTAAGGTGATATCTCAGGGTCGTTTTGATTTTCATCTATCTGATGGCTAAGGATGTTGAGCATCTCTTTAAGTGTTTCTCTACCATTCAATATTCCTCTATTGAGAATTCACTGTTTAGCTCTGTACTCCTTTTTAAAATTGGATTACTTGATTTGTTGCTGTTTTAACAAACAAAGCAGTCGCTTTGTTTTGATGACAGTATCCTTTGCTTTACAGAAGCTTTTCAGTTTCAGGAGGTCCCATTTATTGATTGTTCCTCTCAGAGCCTGTGCTGTTGGTGTTTTGTTCAGGAAGTTATCTCCTGTACCAATGAGTTCTAGGTAGTACAACCACTCTGAAAATCAATCTGGTGCTTTCTCAGACAACTAGGAATAGCGCTTCCTCAAGATCCAGCCATACCACTCCTAGGCATATATCCAAAAGAGGCTCAAGTACACAAAAAAACATTTGCTCAACCATCTTTGTAGCTGCTTTATTTGTAATAGCCAGAAGCTGGAAACAGCCCAGATGCCCCTCAACTGAAGAATGGATGCAGAAATTGTGGTACATCTATACAATGGAGTATTACTCAGTAATGAAAAATAAGGAAATCATAAAATTTGCAGGTAAATGGTGGGACCTGGAAAAGATCATCCTGAGTGAGTTGTCCCAGAAGCAAAAAGACACACATGGTATATACTCACTCATATAAACATACAACATAGGATAAACCCGCTAAAATCGGTACATCTAAACAAACTAAGCAAAAGAGAGGACCCTAACTAAAACGCTCAATCCCCATCCTGAATGGCAAAGAGGATGGACATCAGAAGAAGAAGAAAACAGGAAACAACCTAGGAACCTGCTACAGAGGGCCTCTGAAAGTCAGAAGAAGAAAACAGGAAACAACCTAGGAATCTGCCACAGAGGGCATCTGAAAGCCTCTGCCCTGAAGACTATCAAAAACAGATGCTGAGCCTGATGGCCAACCAGCGAGCAGAGTGAATGGAATTCTATGTAAGAAGTGGGAAATAGCAAGAGCTAGAGAGGACAGGAACTCCACAAGGAGAGCAACAGAACAAGAAAATTTGAACACAGGGAACTTCCCAGAGACTCATACTCCAACCAAGGACTATTCATGGAGATAACCTAGAACCCCTTCACAGAAGTAGCCCATGGGAGTTTAGTGTCCAAGTGGCTTACATAGTGATGGGAAGAGGGACTGCCTCTGACATAAACTGATTGGCCTGCTCTTTGATCACCTCCCCCTGAGGGGGGAGCAGCCTTACCAGGCCACAGAAGAAGACAATCCAGCCATTCCTGATGTGATCTGATAGACTAAGATCAGAAGGAAGAAGAGGAGGACCTCCCCTATCAGTGGATGTGGGGAGGAGCATGCATGAAGAAAGGGGAGGTAGGGTGGAACCAGAAGGGGAGGAGGGAGGAGATTATGGGGGGATACAAAATGAATAATGTGTAATTAATAATAATGATAATAATAAAAGAAAAAAAAGATAAATAACTCAAGTGACAACACATTCTGGAAAGGATGTGGAGAAAGGAGAGCCCTCCTCCACTGCTGGTGGGAATGTAAACTTAACCACTCTGGAAATCAATCTGGTGCTTTCTCAGACAATTAGGAATACCGCTTCCTCATGATCCAGCTATACCACTCGTAGGCATATATCCAAAAGACACTCAAGTATACAACAAGGACATCTGCTCAACCATGTTTGTAGCAGCTTTATAGTGAGGTCTTTGATCCACTTGTATTTGAGTTTTGTGATGGGAGATAAGTATGGATCTGTTTGCATTTGTCAACATGTAGACATCCAGGTACACCAGCAGCATTTGTCAAAGATGCCATTATCTTTCCGTTGTATGGTTTTGGCTCCATTATCAAAGATCAAGTGTGGGTTTATTTTTGGACCTTTGATTTGATTCCATTAATCAACCAGTCTATTTCTATGCTGATACCATGCCATTTTTATTACTCTTGCTCTGTAGTATATATAGCTTGAAATCAGAGATGCAGATGCCTCCAGAAGTTCTTTTATTGTATAAGATTGTTTTAGCTATTCTGTTTTTTGTTTGTTTGTTTGTTTTTCCATATGAACTTTAGAATTCTGTTTTCAAGATCTACAAAGACCTGTGTTAGTATTTTGACAGAGATTGCATTGAATATGTAGATTGCTTTTGGTAAGATGGCCATTTTTACTATGTTACCAGTACCGATACAAGTACATTGGAGATCTTTCCATCTTTTGATATCTTCTTCAATTTCTTTTTTTCTATGAGTTTGATTTTATTGACATTGGTTTGTGAATTACTTTTTTAAATAATTTTTCATTTTTTATTAAGTTTATTCACTTTGTATCACAGCTGTAGCCCCCTCCCTCATCTCCTCCCCATCCCACCTCCCTTCCTCATTTGCTCCAATGCACCTCTTTATCCCTGTAACCCTTGCCTATCAGGTCTCATCAGTACTGTCTGCATTATCTTCCTCTGTGGCCTGGTAAGGGTTCTCCCCACCTCAGGGGGAGGTGATCAAAGAGCCAGCCACTAAGTTCATGTCAGAGTCAATCCCTGTTCCATTATTAGGGAACCCACTTGAAGACTGAGCTGCCATGGGCTACATCTGTCAGGGGTTCTACGTTATCTCCGTGCATGGCCCTGGGTTGGAGGATCAGTCTCAGAAAAGATCCCTTTGCCCAGATTTTTGGTCCTGTTTCTCTCCTTTGGAGCTCCTGTCCCCTCCAGATCTTTCTATATCCTCCTCCTTTCATAAGATTCCCTGCACTCTGTCCAAAGTTTGGCTGAGTCTCAGCATCTGCTTTGCTACGCTGCTAGGTAGAGTCTTTCAGAGGCCCTCTGTGGTAGGTTCCTGTCCTGTTTCCTGTTTCCTCCCTCTTCTGATGTCTATCCCATTTGCCTATCTGAGTGTGGATTGATCATTTTACCCAGTGTCCTACTTCTTGCCCAGCTTCCTTAGAGGAACAGATTTTAGAATATTTGTCCTATATTTTATGTCTAATATCCACTTAAGTGGGTATAAACCATGTCTGTCTTTCTGTTTCTGCAATACATCAGTTTTCATACAAGGCTTTCAATTGCTTGGTTAGAGTTACACCAAGAAGATACTTTATGTTATTTGTGGCTATTTTGAATGGAGTTAGTTCCCTAATTTCTTTCTCAGCCTGTTTGTCATTTGTGTACAAGAGGGTTACTGATTTTATTTAATTAATCTTCTATCCAGCAAAATTGCTGAAGGTGTTTATCAGCTGTCGGAGTTCTCTAATAGAATTTTCAAGGTTGCTTGCATATACTATCATATCATCTGCAAATCGTGATATTATGACATTTTTCCCTCCCAATTTGTATTGCCTTGATATCCTTTAATCCCTTGTTGCTTTAGCTAGAACTTCAAATACGATATTGAAGAGGTAAGGAGAAATTGGGGAAACTTGTCTTGTCCCTGTTTCAGTAAAATTGCTTTAAGTTTCTCTCCATTTAATTTGAGTTGGCAATGACCTTGCTGTATATATACCATTTTTTATGTTTACGTATGAGCCTTGTATCTCTGATCTCTCCAAGACTTTCATCATAAAATGGTATTTGTCAAAGGCTTTTTCTGCATCTAATGAGATTTTTTTGAGTTTGTTTATATGTTAGATTATGTTGATAGATTTTCATGTTTTATTTTAGATTTTCTTTTTTTAACTTTTTTATTTTTTATTAATGACACTTTATTCGTTTTGTATCCCCCCATAAGCCCCTCCCTCCTCTCCTCCCGATCCCACCCTCTTCCCCTTTATGCATGCATGCCCCTCCCCAAGTCCACTGATAGGGGAGGTTCTCCTCTCCTTTCTGATCTTAGTCTATCAGTTCTCATCAAAAGTGGCTGCATGTCCTCTTCTGTGACCTGGTAAGGCTGCTCCCCCCTCAGGGGGAGGTAATCAAAGAGCAGGCCAATCAGATTATGTCAGAGGCAGTCCCTCTTCCCATTACTAGGTAACCCACTTGGACACTAAACTACCATGGGCTACATCTGTGAAGGGGTTCTAGGTTATCTCCATGAATAGTCCTTTGTTGAAGTATGAGTCTCTGGGAAGTTCCCTGTGTTCAAATTTTCTTGTTCTGTTGCTCTCCTTGTGGAGTTCCTGTCCTCTCCAGCTCTTACTATTTCCCACTTCTTACCTAAAATTCCATTCACTCTGCCTGGCAGTTGGCCATCAGGTTCAGCATCTGCTTTGATAGTCTGCAGAGCAGAGGCTTTCAGAGGCCCTCTGTGGTAGGTTTCTAGTTTGTTTCCTGTTTTCTTCTTCTGGCTTTCAGAGGCCCTCTGTAGCAGGTTCCTAGGTTGTTTCCTGTTTTCTTCTTTTTTTGATGTCTATCCTCTTTCCCTTTCAGGATGGGGATTGAACATTTTAGTTAGGGTTCTCTCTCTTGCTTAGTTTCTTTAGATGTACAGATTTTAGTGGGTTTGTCCTATGTTGTATGTCTATATGAGTGAGTATATACCATGTGTGTCTTTTTGCTTCTGGGACAACTCACTCAGTATGATCCTTTCCAGGTCCCACCATTTACCTGCAAATTTTATGATTTCCTTATTTTTCATTGCTGAGTAATATTCCATTGTATAGATGTACCACAATTTCTGCATCCATTCTTCAGTTGAGGGGCATCTGGGTTGTTTCCAGCTTCTGGCTATTACAAATAAAGCTGCTACAAGCCTGGTCGTAGTCGTGGCCTAGCGGTTAAGGCAATGGACTAGATTTTCTTTTTTTATATTTTTTATATTAATCACAGATTATTTACTTTGTATGCTAGCCTTAGCCCCCTCCCTCATTCCCTTCCAATCCCACCCTCTCTCCCTCATCTCCTCCCTACCCCTTTCCAAGTCCACTGATAGAGGAGGTACTCCTCCCCTTCCATATGACCCTAGCCTATTAGGTATCTTGAGGACTGGCTGCAATGTTCTCCTCTGTGCCTAGCAAGGCTGCTCCTCCCTCGGGGGGGCAGGGGAAGGTCAAAGAGCCAGCCACTGAGTTCATGTCAGAAATAGTCCCTGTTCCCCTTAATTTGGAACCCACTTGGATACTGAGCTACCATGGGCTACATCTGAGCAGAGGTTCTAGGTTATATCCATACATGGTCCTTGGTTGGAGAAACCATCTCATGAAAGACCCCTGTGCTCAGATATATTTGGTCCTTGTGGAGTTCCTGTCCTTCATTCCTGGTGTGACACCTACTTGATCATATTGGATGATGTTTTTGATGTGTTCTTGGATTTGATTTGTGAGTATTTTATTGAGTATTTTTGCATTGGTGTTCATGAGTGAAATTAGTCTGAACAGCCCTTTCTTTTTTTTTGGGGGGGGCACTTTTGAAATCATGTTTTATTTTATTTATTTATTTATTTTTATATTAATTACAGTTTATTTACTTTGTATCTCAGCTGTATCCCACTCCCTCATTCCTCCCAATCCCACCTTCCCTCCCTCATCTCCTCCCTGCCCCTTTCCAAGTCCACTGATAGGAGAGGATCTCCTCCCTTTTCATCTGACCCTGGTTTATCAGGTATCTTTAGGACTGGCTGCAAAGTCTCCTCTGTGGCCTAGCAGGGCTGAGCCTCCCTCGGGGGGGGGGGGGCAGGGAAAGGTCAACGAGCCAGCCACTGAGTTCATATCAGAAATGGTCCCTGTTCCCCTTAATATGGAACCCACTTGGATACTGAGCTACCATGGGCTACATCTGAGCAGAGGTTCTAGGTTATATCCATACATGGTCCTTGGTTGGAGAAACAGTCTCATAGAAAACCCCTGTTCCCAGATATATTTGGTCCTTGTGGAGCTCCTGTCTTCTCCATGTCATACTAACTCCCCCTTCATTCATTTGATTCCCTGCACTCTGCCCAAGGTTTGATTATGAGTCTCAGCATCTGCTTTGATACACTACTAGGTAAAGTATTTCAGAGGCCCACTATGGTAGGCTCTTGTCCTGTTACTTGTTTTCTCCTACATCCAATGTCCATGCCATTTGTCTCTCTAAGTGAGGATTGATCATCTTACCCTGGGTCCTCTTTCTTGTTTATCTTCTTTAGGTGTATAGATTTCAGTATGTATATCCTATCTTATAGGCCTTTATAAGTGAGTGTATATCATGTGTGTTTTTCTCCTTCTGGGATACCTCACTCAGAATGATCTTTTCTAGATCCCACCATTTGCCTACAAATTTCATGATTTCCTTGTTTTTAATTGCTGAGTAGTATTCCATTGTGTAAAATCACCACAATTTCTGTATCCATTCCTCCATTGATGGACATCTGGGTTGTTTCTAGGTTCTGGCTATTACAAATGAAGCTACTACAAACATGGTCCTTGTTGTGTACTTGAGCATCTTTTGGATATATGTCTAGGAGTGGTATAGCTGGATCTTGAGGAAGCACTATTCCTAATTGTCTGAGAAAGCACCAGATTGATTTCCAAAGTGGTTGTACAAGTTTACATTCTTACCAGCAGTGGAGGAGGATTCCCCTTTCTCCACATCCTTTCCAGCACGTGTTGTCACTTGAGTTTTTATTTTAGCCATTCTGATGGTTGTAAGGTGAAATCTCAGGGTCGTTTTGAATTTCATCTCTCTGATGGCTAAGGACGTTGAGCATCTCTTTAAGTGTTTCTTTGCCATTCGATATTCCTCTACAGAGAATTCTCTGTTTAGCTCCGCACCCCATTTTTTTTAATTGGATTGCTTGATTTATTGCTTTTAACTTCTTTAGTTCTTTATATATTCTGGATATCAGCCCTCTGTCAGATATAGGTTTGGTGAAGATCCTTTCCCAATCTGTAGGCTGTTGTTTTGTCCTGACAACTGTGTCTTTTGCTTTACAGATGCTTTTCAGTTTCATGAGGTCCCATTTATTGATTGTTGACCTTAGAGCCCGTTCTGTTGGTGTTCTGTTCAGGAAGTTGTCTCCTGTGTCAATGAGTTCAAGGCTCTTCCCCACTTTTTCTTCTCACAGGTTTAGTGTGTCTGGTGTTATATTGAGGTCTTTGATCCACTTGGACTTTAGTTTTGTGCAGGGTGATAAATATGGATCTATTTTCATTTTTCTGCATGTAGAGATTCAGTTGGACCAGCACCATTTGTTGAAGATGCTGTCTTTTTTCCATTGAATGGTTTTGGCTTCTTTGTCAAAAATGGAGTATTCATAGGTGTGTGGGTTTATTTTTGGGTCTTCTATGCGGTTCCATTGATCCTCCTTTCTGTTTCTATGAACCTCTCTTTCTTTATTGAGTCTTTGTGTAGTTTAGGTATCAGGGGGACGTGGCTTCATAGAATGACTTACATAATGTTCTTTCAGTTTCTATTTTGTGGAATAGTTTGAACACTAATGGTATTAGCTCTTCTTTTAATGTCTGGTAGAATTCTGCTCTAAAATCATCTGGACCTGGCTTTTTTGGTTGGGAGACTTTCGGTGACTACCTCTATTTTCATAGTGGTTATAGGACTGCTTAAACTATTTATCTGATCTTGATTTAAGTTTGGCAAGTGAAATCTACCCAGAAAATTGTCCATTTCCTTTAGATTTTCCAATTTTGTGGAATACAGGCTTTTACATTAAAACCTAATGATTATTTTGATTTCTTCAGTGTCTGTTATTCCTCCTTTTCTTTCTGATTTTGTTAATTTGGATACTCTCCCTCTGCCTTTTAGTTAGTTTGGCTAAAGGTTTGTCTATCTTGTTGATTTTTCTCAATGAACCAGCTCTTTGTTTCATTGATTGTAGTGTTCTCTTTGTTTCCAATTTATTGATTTCAGCCCTGAATTTACCGATTGTTGTCTATTCTTCTTGGGTTTGTTTACTTTCTTTTGTTTCTAGAGCTTTCAGGTATGCTGCTAAGTTACTAGTATGGGATCTCTCCAATTTTCTTATGAAGGCACCTAGCACTATGAACTTTCTTCTTAGCACTGCTTTCATTGTGTCCCATAAGTTTGGGTATATTGTGCCTTTATTCATTGAATACTAGAAATTATTTAATTACTTTCTTTGTTTCTTCCCTGACCCAGTGATTGTTGAGTAGGGAGTTGTTTAGTTTCCATGAGTTTGTAGGCTTTCTGTTGTTTCTGCTGTTGTTGAGTTCCAGCTTTAATTCATGGTGGTCTGATAAGATGCAGGGGTTTATTTCAGTCTTCTTATATCTGTTGTGGCTTGCTTTGTGAACAAACACATGATCAGTTTTGGAGCAGGTTCTGTGAGGTGCTGAGAAGAAAGTATATTCTCTTTTGTTTGGGTGAAATGTTCTATAGATATGTTTGATTCATGGTGTCTATTAGTTTCTTTATTTACCCATTGAGTTTCTGTCTTGATGATCTGTCCATTGGAAAGAGTGGAGTTTGATGTGTGAATTAACCTTTAGTGATTTTCTTTTTCTTTCTTTCCTTCCTTAACAAATGAGGGTGCCCTTGCATTTGGGACATATATATTCAGATTTGATGATTATGAAATGTCCTTCTCCATTTCTTTTGATTAATTTTGTCTGAGCGTTTACTTTATTAGATACCAGAATGACTACTCCAGCTTGCTTCTTGGGTCCATTTGCTTGGAAAACCTTTTTCCAGCCCTTTACTCTGAGGTAATGTCTATCTTTATTGCTGAGGCATGTTTCTTGTATGCAGCAGAAAGATGGGCCTTATTTTCATATCCATTTTGTTAACCTGTGTTTTTTTTATCGAGTACCTAATGCCATTGATGTTAAGAGATATTAATAACCAGTTGTTATTTCCTGTTATTTTGATGTTGGTGGTGGTAGTGTGTGTGTGTGTGTGTGTGTGTGTGTGTGTGTGTGTGTGTGTGTGATTCCCTTCTTTTGGTTTTGCTGATATTGGGTTATTTATTACCTGTGTTTTTCTGGGTATAGTTGGCCTTCTTGGGTTTGAGTTTTTCTTCTAGTATCATCTGTAGGGCTGGATTTGTGAATCAGTACTCTTTATATGTGGTTTTGTTGTAGAATATCTTGTTTTCTTCATCTATGGTAATTAAATTTTTGTAGTACTCGGGGCTGACATCTGTGGTTTCTTGGTGTCTTTCAGACATCTGTCCAGGCCTTTCTGGCTTTTAGAATTTCTGATGAGAAGTTAGGTGTAATTCTGATACGTTTGACTTTATATGTGACTTGGCTGTCTTGCTCATTTTATTCTGTACATCTAGTGTTTTGATTATTAAGTGGTAGGGTGATTTTCTTTTCTGGTCCACACTATTTGATGTTCTGTAAGCTTCTTGTATGTTTATAGGCCTCTCTTTCTTTAGGTTGTGGAAGTTTTCTTCTATGATTTTGGGTTTTGGAGATGGAAATCTTCTTCTTTTATCTCTATTATGCTTAGGTTTTGTCTTTTCATAGTGTCCCAGATTTCTTGGGTGCTCTGTGTCAGGACCATTTTAGTTTTAACATTTTCTTTGATGTATCAATTTCTTCAATCATATATTCTACCCCTGAGATTCTCTCTTCCATTTCTGGTATTCTATTTGTGATGTTTATGTCTGTAGTTCCTCTCTTCTTCCCTAGGTTTTGCATCACCAGGATTGTCTCAGATTGTGTTTTCTTTATTGCTTCTAGTTCCCTTTGTAGGTCTTGAACAATTTCATTCATTTCTTTCTTCTGTTTGATTGTAGTTTCCCATGTTTCTTTAATTTCTTTAAGGGATTTGATAAATTCTGTCACCTGTTTGATTGTATATTCCTGTGCTGCTTTGAGAGCTTTATTTTCCTCCTTTAAGGCCTCTATTATTTTTATAACCTCAGATTTAAAATCTTTTTCTTTCTCTTCAGGTATGGTAGTCTCTCCAGGGATTACAGTGGCAAGAACAGTTTTCTGGTGGTGACTCTGAGTTTTGTTGCTTGTGTTCTTACACTGGCCTCTAGCCATTTGGTTGACTCTGGTGTTAGCAGGCTGAAGGATCTCCAAGACAAAGCTTATCTGGTGTCATACAGCCCTCCTCTGCATGGAGGACAATAGGCTTGTGTCCTGCAACCAGCTTTCCACCACTAGGCTCTGTGTCTGTGACTCAGGTGGGCCAGGAAGATGGGGAGATGGTATAGCAATCTCCAAGCCAAAGGCTGGTTCAGCACTGCACAGAACCTCTTCTGGGTAGAGGACAATGGGAACTGGGTCCCACGCCCATCTCACCTCTTCTAACTTTGCTGTCTTTGCTATGCTTGATATCCCTGACCCAGATGAGCCAGGCAGATGGGAAGCAGGTGGAAAACATGGCTTATTATTAGGAAAGGCAAAGGCATGAAGCAGTTGAGAAGATTACTTGCTACCAGATAGTCTTGGGCTTCAATATTGACCCTGCCAGTTACTAACTAAATGCTAAGAACAAGTAGCCTAATTTCTCTCACTTTCAGTTTTATTATTTCTGAGAGAATCAATAATACTTGCTTTACAGAACTAAGTGAGATAACATTTAAAACATTATCATGAGATATTTTTCTGTAAACATCATAGTAGAATATTCAGTTTTTATTACTCTGAACATGTCCCTAAACAAAAGCAATTACTAGGAAGGAGCATTTGTGTTGGTTAATGGTTTAAGGAAGTACAGATCATCAGGGCAGTGAAGGGATGGCAGCAGGAGCACAAGACATTTTGGCACATTGTATACATAATCAAGAAACAAAGAAATGAATGCTGCTGTTCATCAGGATTTCTTCAGAATCCTGGAGCTATGTCTGGGACATGGAGCTTGTGATGGCATCATATGCACCATATTAAGTGTGGAGAGTCCCTCTTCCAGATCTGTCATCTGTACCATGTGTGACCTCTTTTAAGCCAGTTCCTGAAGCTTTCCTTTCCTGGAAGACATCCCATTATTGTTTCTTTTCCAGTGTTCTAGGTTCTCTACCGCTTAGGCTCCTCTTTCACAGTTTCATGCACCACTTACTCAAAAAATTCATGCAGATTTCAGTGGCTTTCTGACTCTTTGGTGCAAATTTCCCTGACAGTGTAGCCTTTTAACGTTCATGCCAGCATAACAAGGATAAAACCAAATTCTTCACCCAGTATGGTACCAGTCTTGCCCCCTTAAACAAGTTTCTATGACCTCTCATATATTCATGATGGAACCTTCGGAAACCCTTCATTAGGCAGTTACTTTCCAGGAGGGTACACTGAAGGCTCTATATTTTTAGAGACTATTCTTTCAAAGGCATTTGTATTGGTATTCCTTGGATCCCCTAAAAAGTGATATAGTACCTTGTCCTCCTGGTTGATATCTTGCTGTCCCACTGTAAAATGGGTCTACTTTTCAATATTGCTGTACTCTCTAAGAATTATAGGCACTTTTCCCATGCCCATCCCATCTTCAATTATAACTGAATTCACATTTTTTCCCTTGCCAAATTGTACACTTTTCAGATTTTTTTGCTCCACTTTCTTCTCTCTCTCTCTCTCTCTCTTTCTAAATTTGAGTATATGTTATAAATAGTAATCAGGTCATAGCTTAGATGTCTTGAAGTTTTCTTCACCAAACAACATAATCAATATCAACTTCACTCAAGCTTTTAAGACATAAGAAAAACACATAAAGACACTTTGCTAGGATATTACATTAATGGCCTCTAGTTACTCATATAGTCCTTGTTTTCCTCTGAACCTTCATTAGCAAAATCTTTATTGCCTTCACTTTTATCAGTATTCTAGTTATCCAGCCTCCCATCACTATGGCCCATTAAGCGTTGATTATAAAGTTCTAGAACATCTATAACCCACAGATCCAAAGACTTCGGCCATTTCTCCTGAAAGCCATTTCAAAAGGCCTAAGAATCCACATGGCAATAACATAGAAATTTCTTGCTTCATTCTTTGTCTTCTAGAATAAAATTTTTATGAATGTAAAACACATGACTTCTTCATTCTCCAGTTCCTTGATTGTTGTTGCATGAATCAGTCTGATGTTTTAATTGGCTTTGATGTTGCTTTTTATCTCTATACATTTAGTCCAAATAAATATTATTTATTTGTACATTCACTTCTATCACAGAATTTTAATTTTCTCTTTTATAGAGTAGGATTGTTAAATGCATACTTGTGCATTAACACTGATGATATTTTTTTAACAAATATCAACTGTGGGAATTAGAACTAAATAAGTTAGGACAGGCAATAGTGTTCTTGATATGTTGGTATCTTACATGGAGATAAAAAGTTTTAGCAGATTATTTTAAGGTTTAAAGACAGGGGTCCTGGGAAAAGTGCTAAGAATGGAAGCATCACATTCCTTCCCACACTAGGCACATAATTCTGCTTGAATTTGTTTTCATTTCAAGAGTGGAGTGTTCACAGACTGAACACACTCTTACGAACTTGACCCTAGAAAGACGGCAGATAAATTTGGAGACTCATTTTCAGACAACAATCCCCTAAGGTATTAAGTAAATTTTTACAACCTCCTCTAAATAGTTTTGACAGACTATGTAAAATGTCTTCCTTACTCAGTCAGCTTTTATGCATATGGAAAAGTAAACAATGGATAAGGTTAAATAATCTGTTACCTTGGGCATATAAGGCTCTTCAAATTTGAAGCATAGCAATTACATGTAAATAAATATCCCTGAATTTGCTCTGAGTTTTCTTTCATCTTGAGAATATAAAACTGCCTCACATTTTTCTTTCAATATTTTAAATTTTTATTGAAAATGTATTTTCAATTTTTTCTCCACTCTTTAGTTAAGAAACATCTAGTTTGTTCCCACATTCTGACTATTACAAATAAAGCAGCTATGAACATAGTTGAGCAAGTGTCCTTGAGGTATGTTGAAGCATCTTTTGGGTATATGCCCAAGAGTGGAATAGCTGGGTCTTGAGGTAGAACAATTCCCAATTTTCTGTAAAATCACCAGATTGATTTACAAAATTGGTTTTTACAAGTTTTCACTCCCACCAGCAATAAATGAGTGTTTCCCTTGCTCTACAACCTCGACAGCATGTGTTGTCACTTGAGTTTTTGATCTTAACCATCTGACAGGTGTGAGATGCAATTTCATATTTCAATTTGATTTGCATTTCTCTGATGACTAAAGATGTTAAACATTTCTTTAACTGCTTCTTGGCAATTAGAGATTCCTCTGTTGAGAATTCACTGTGTAGATCTGTACCACATGTTTTAATTGTGTTACTTGGTTTGTTGGTGTCTAGTTTCTTGAGTTATTTGCATATTTGAGTATCAGTCCTCTGTCAGATGTAAGGTTGCTGATGATCTGTATGGATTGTGTAGGCTGCTATTTTGTCCTTTTGACAGTGTCCTTCACCTTTCAGAAGCTTTTCAGTTTCATGAGGGCCCATTTATTGATTGTTGGTCTTAGTGCCTGAGCTGTTGGTGTTCTGTTCAGGAAGTTGTCCCCTGCGCCAATATGTTTAAGATTGTTTCCTGTTTTCTATTCTATTAGATATAGTATGTCTGGTTTTATGTTGAGGACCTTAAAACAATTGGAGTTGAGTTTTGTGCGAGGTGATAAATATGGATTTATTTGGAGTCTTCTCCATGCAGACATCCAGTTAGACCAGCAACATTTGTTAAATATGTTGTCTTTTTTTCCATTGTGTGGTTTTGGTTTCTTAGTCAAAAAACAAGTGTCTCCTAACCAAGCAAGTGAAAGACCTGTTTGAGAAAAACTTCAAGTCTCTGAAGAAAGAAATTGAAGAAGATCTCAGAAGATGGAAAGATCTCCCATGCTCATGGATTTGTAGGATTAACATTGTGAAAATGGCCATCCTGCCAAAAGCAATCTACAGATTCAAGCAATTCCCATCAAAATACCAACTCAATTCTTTACAGACCTTGAAAAAAAGATTCTCAGCTTCATATGGAGAAACAAAAAACCCAGAATCTCCAAAACAATCCTGTACAACAACAGATCATCTGGAGGTATCTCCAACCCCGATGTCAAGTTGTACTACAGAGCAATAGTAATAAAAACTCCATGGTATTGGCATAAAAACAGAAAGAAGGATCAATGGAACTGCATAGAAGACCCAGAAATAAACCCACACACCTATGAATATTCCATTTTTGACAAAGAAGCCAAAACCATTCAATGGAAAAAAGACAGCATCTTCAACAAAGGGTGCTGGTCCAACTGGATGTCCACATGCAGAAAAATGAAAATAGATCTATATTTATCACCCTGCACAAAACTAAAGTCCAAGTGGATCAAAGACCTCAACATAAAACCAGATACTCTAAATCTGTTAGAAGAAAAAGTGGGGAACAGCCTAGAACTCATTGGCACAGGAGACAACTTCCTGAACAGAACACCAACAGCACAGGCTCTAAGAGCAACAATCAATAAATGGGACCTCATGAAACTGAAAAGCTTCTGTAAAGCAAAGGACACTGTCATCAAAACAAAACGCCTGCCTACAGATTGGGAAAGAATCTTCACTAACCCTTTATCTGACAGAGGACTAATATCAAGTATATACAAAGAACTAAAGAAGCTGAAAAGCAGCAAACCAAGCAATCCAATTAAAAAATGGGGAACAGAGCTAAACAGAGAATTCTCGACAGAGGAATATCGAATGGCAGAGAAACACTTAAAGAAATGCTCATCCTCATTAGCCATCAGGGAAATGCAAATCAAAACGACCCTGAGATATCACCTTACACCCATCAGAATGGCCAAGATGAAAAACTCAAGGGACAACACATGCTGGAGAGGTTGTGGAGAAAGGGGAACCCTCCTCCACTGCTGGTGGGAATGTAAACTGATACAACCACTCTGGAAATCTATCTGGCGCTTTCTAAGACAATTAGGAATAGTGCTTCCTCAAGACCCAGCTATACCACTGCTAGGTATATACCCAAACTTTGCTCAAGTACACAAAAGGGATATTTGCTCAACCATGATTATAGCAGCTTTATTTGTAATAGCCAGAACCTGGAAACAACCCAGATGTCCATCAACGGAGGAATGGGTACAGAAATTGTGGTATTTTTACACAATGGAATACTACTCAGCAATCAAAAAGGAGGAAATCATGAAATTTGCAGGCAAATGGTGGGATCTAGAAAAGATCATCCTGAGTGAAATATCCCAGAAGGAGAAAGACAAACACGGTATATACTCACTTATATAGACCTATAAGATATGATAAACATAATGAAATCTATACACCTAAAAAAGATAATCAAGAGAGCGGACATGGGGTAAGATTATCAATTCTCATGTTGAAAGACAAAGGGGATGCGCATTGAACATTGACAGGAGTCTACTGAAGGCATCTGAAAGACTCTACCTAGCAGTGTTTTCAAAGCAAAGACTCATGACCAAACCTTTGGCAGAGTACAGGGAATCATAAGAAAGAAGGGGAGTTAGTCTGATGAGGAAAGGATAGGAGCTCCACAAGGACCAAATATATCTGGGCACAGGGTCTTTTCTGAGACTGACATGCAACCAAGGACCATGTATGAATGTAACCTAGAACCCCTGCTCAGATGTAGCCTGTGGTAGCTCAGTAACCAATTGGTTTCCCATAGTGAGGGGAACAAGGACTATTTCTAACAGGAACTCAATGACTGGCTCTTTGGCCTCCCCACCCCCCAAGGGAGGAGCAGTCCTGTTAGGCCACAGAGGAGAGCTTTGCAGCCAGTCCTGAAGATACCTGATAAAACAGGATCAGATGAATGGGGAGGAGGTCCCCCCTATCAGTGGACTTGGCAAGGGGCACGGTGGAGATGAGGGAGGGAGGGAGGGACTGGGAGGGAATGAGGGATCGGGACACGGCTGGGATACAGAGTTAACAAAATGTAACTGATAAGAAAAAAATAAAATTCAAAAAAAAAAAAAAAACAAGTGTCTCTAGGTGTGTGGATTTATTTCTGGGTCTTAAATTCGTTTCCGTTGATCAGCCTATTTTTATGCCAATATCATGAAATTTTTATCACTGTTGCTCTGTAGTATAGCTTGAAATCAAGGATGGTGCTAACTCTAGAAGTTTTTTGATTTTGTGGTTTGTTTGTTTTTTTTTTTTTTTTCATTTTACAGGATTGTGTTTGTTTTCTTTTTTTTTTCACATGAAAATAAGATTGTTCTTTCAATGTCTGTAAAGATTTGTGTTGGAATATTGATGGGAATTGTGTTGAATCTGTAGATTGATTTTGGTAAGATGGTCGTTTTTACTGTTTTTTAAAAACTTTTTAATTATTTTTATTTTTTTAAATTACAGTTTATTTACTTTGTATCCTGCCTGTACCTCCCTCCCTCCTTCCTCCCTTCCCAATCTTACCCTCCCTCTTCCCACCCGTGTTTCTATCCCAGTCCACTGAAAAAGGAGGTCCTCCTCCCCTTCCCTCTGATCCAAATCTATCAGGTCTCATCAGGAGTGGCTGCATTGTTTTCTTTTGTGGTCTGGTAATGCTGCTCCCCCCTCAAGGGGAGGTAATCAAAGGACAGGCCAATCAGTTCATGTCAGAGACAGTCCCTGTCCCCATTACTAAGGAACCCACTTGGATACTGAACTGCCATAGGTTACCTCTGTGCAGGGGTTCCAGGCCATCTCTATGAGTGGTCCTTGGCTGCAGTATCAGTCTCAGAAAAGACCCCTGTGCGCAGACGTTTTAGATCTGTTGCTCTCCTTATGGAGCTCTTGTCCCCTCTAGGTGTTTCTATCTCCCATTTCTTTTATAAGATTCCCTGCACTCTGCCCAAAGTTTGGCTATGAGTCTCAGCATCTGCCTAAATACCCTGCAGTGCAGAGGCCCTACCAATCCATGAGCATGAGAGAGCTTTCCATACTCTAATACCTTATTTAATTTCTTTCTTCAGAGACTTGAAGCTTTTGTTATATAGGTCTTTTACTTGCTTAGTTGTACTTTCACCTTAATTTTTATATTATTTGTGGCTATTGTGAAAGGTGTTTCCCTAATTTTTTTCTTAGCCTACTTATCATTTTTATAAAGAAGTGCTACTGATTTTTTGGAATTAATTTTGCTTTTTGGGTCCATTTTCTTAGAAAATCTTTTTCCAGCCCTTTACTCCAAGGTAATGTTGATCTTTGATGTTGAGGTGTGATTCTTCTATGCAGCAGAATTAGGGATCCTGTGTTTAATCATTTTGTTAGTTCGTGCCTTTTCATTGGGGAATTGAGAAATGTTGAGAGCTATTTATTAATGACCAACAATTATTAATTCCTGATATTTTGATGTTGATGATGATGGTAGTATGTGTGTGTGTGTGTGTGTGTGTGTGTGTGTGTGTGTGTGTGTGTGTTTCCCTTCTTTTGGTTTTTCTGGTGTTATTTATTTTTGTGCTTTCTTGGGTATAGTTAATCTCCATGGATTGGAGTTTTCTTTATAGTATCTTCTGCAGGGATGGCATTGTGGGTAGTTATTGTTTAAATTTGGCTTTGAAAAGGAATATTTTGTTTGTCCCTCTATGGTGAATGGACATTTTGCTGTATCGAAGCCTAGGTTAACATGTGTGGTCTCTTAGAGACTGTAAGACATTTGCCCAGACCCTTCAGGCTTTTAGAGTCTGTGTTGAGAAGTCAGGTGTAATTCTGATAGGTCTGTTTTTATATATTACTTGGCCCTTTTCCTTTGCAGCTTTTAATATTCTTTCTTTGTTCTGTACATGACAGTTCTGATTTTTATGTGATGGGAGGATTTTCTTTTCTGGTCCAATTTATTTGGTGTTCTTGAATGTTTATAGAAATCTCTTTCTTTAGCTTGGGGAAATGTTTTTCTATGACTTTGTTGAAAATATTTCCTGAGCCTTTGAGCTAGGAATCTACTTTTTCTACTCCTATTATTCTTAGGTTTTGTCTTTTCATAGCAATCTCAGATTCCCTGAATGTTTTGTGTCAGGAAATTTTTAGATTTAACATTTTTTTTTGATTGATGTATTTATTTCTTTTATTGTATGCCTGAGATTCTCCCTTCTATTTCTTGTACTCTGTTGGTGATGTTTGTGTCTGTAGCTCCTGTTCTCTTCCCTAGGTTTTCCATTTCCAGGATTCCCTTAGTTTCTGTTTTTCTTCATTGCTTATATTTCCATTTTCAAGTCTTGAAATGATTTATTCATTTCCTTTACTTGTTTGATTGTATTTTCCTGTGTTTCTTTAGGGGATTTATTCATTTCCTTTTTAAAGACCTCTATTATCTTCATAAGATTGGATTTATGGTCATATTTTTGTGCTTCAGCTTTGTTAGGATATCCATTGCTTGTTATAGTGAAATAGCTAGGATCTGATGGTGCCATTTTGCCCTGGCCATTGTTGATTGTGTTTTTAATCTTGTTGTTAGCCATCTGTGTTTTGCAGTTATTACAGGTTTAGATGCTGATTTTTTAGTTTGTCTTTGGGTAATTTTTTTATTCTTTTCAATTTATTTTTTGATATTTTTTATTATTATTATTAATTACACTTTTTTCATTGTACCCCCCATAAGCCCCTCCTTCCTTCCCTCCCGATCCCACCCTTCCTCCCCTTTCTCTATGCATGCCCCTCCCCAAGTCCACTGATAGGGGAGGTCTTCCTCTCCTTCTTTCTGATTTTAGACTATCAGTTCTCATCAGAAGTGGCTGCATTGTCATCTTGTGTGGCCTGATAAGACTGCTCTCCCCTCAGGGGGAGGTGATCAAAGAGCAGGCCAATCAGATTATGTCAGAGGCAGTCCCTCTTCCCATTACTATGTAACCCACTTGGAAACTGAACTGCCATGGGCTACATCTGTGCAGGGGTTCTAGGTTATCTCTATGAATAGTCCTTGGTTGGAATATGAGTCTCTGGGACGTTCCCTTGTATTCAAAAGTAATAAAGAATTAAAATATTCATGTTGCAATAACGTACAGATAACTTCAAACTGATTTTTTGCACAAGACAAGCCTTTGAAAGCACAGGTAGTATCTTCTTTCTGACCATAAAAAAAAAGATGAGCTTCGGAAGAGGTGAAGAATCAGCTTAGTGACAACTTCTGCTACAAATTATATATGCTTCCTTTCTGCTGTGTGAGGCTGAAAAGGATCCAAGAATGTTATTACTTTGGATGTTTGTGGAAGCTGAGTTACTTTTTGATAACCACTGATCAGAGACTTTTGTACTTCCTGCTACAACTGCATTTTCACAAAAAATAAAAATAAATGTAAAAAGTCATATTAACAGATTACATTCATAAAAGAGGTTTTTACTACTTATACTTGTTTTACCTTTTTTTCAAAAATGTACTTTATTTAGGTGTACAGATTTTACTATGTTTATCCTATATTATATATCTAATATCCACTTATAAGTGAGTATATACCATGTGTGTCTTTCTGCTTCTGAGATACCTCACTCAAGATGATCTTTTCTAGATCCCACCATTTGCCTGCAAATTTCATGATTTCCTGTTTTTAATTGCTGAGTAGTATTCCATTGTTTTAAATGTACCACAATTTCTGTATCCATTTCTCAAATGATGGACATCTGGGTTGTTTCCAGGTTCTGGCTATTATGAATAAAGCTGCTACAAACATGGTTGAGCTAATGTCCTTGTTATGTACTTGAGCATATTTTGGATATATGCCTAAAAGTGGTATAGCTGGATCTTGAAGTAGCACTATTCTTAATTGTCTGAGAAAGAGCCAGTGGTTTCCAAAGTGGTTGTAAAATTTTACATTCCCACCAGCAATGGAGAAGGGTACCCTTTTCTCCACATCCTCTCCAGCATGCGTTGTCACTTGAGTTTTTGATTTTAGCCATTCTGATGGGTGTAATCTCAGGGGCATCTTAATTTGAATTTCACTGATGACTAAGGATGTTGAGCATTTCTTTAAGCATTTCTCTGCCATTCGATGTTCCTCTGTTGAGAATTCTCTGTTATCTCTGTACCCAATTTTTAAATTGGATTACTTTATTTGTTGCTGTTTTAACTTTTTGAGTTCTTTATATATAGTGGATATTAGTGCTCTGTCAGATATAAGGTTGGTGAAGATACTTTCCCAATCTGTAAGCAGTCATTTTGTGCTGTAAAGCCCTTTGCTTTACAGAAGCTTTTCAGTTTTATGAGGTTCCATTTATTGGAAGCTAAGCAAGAAAGAGGACCCAGGCAAGGTGATCAACCCTCACTCAGAAAGCAAACTGGACAGACATCGGAAGAGGGAGAAAACAGAGAACAGGATAGGAGCCTACCACAGAGGGCCTCTGAAAGACTCTACCCAGCAGGGTATCAAAGCAGATGTTGAGACTCATAGCCAAACTTTGGAACAGTGCAGGGAATCTTATGAAAGAAGGGGGAGACAGAAGACCTGGAGGGGAGAGGAGCTTCACAAGGAAAGCAACAGAACAAAGAAATCTGGGCCCAGAGGTCTTTACTGAGACTGATACTCCAACTAAGGACCATGCATGGAGATAACCTAGAACCCATGCACAGATGTAGCCCATGGCAGCTCAATCTCCAAGAAGGTTCCCTAGTAAGAGGAACAAGGACTGTCTCTGACATGAACTCAGTGGCTGCCTCTTTGATCACTTCTCCTTGATGGGGGAGCAGCCATACCAGGCCACAGGTCAGAAGGAAGGGAGGGAGGTCTTCCCCTATCAGTGGACTTGGAGAGGGGAATGGGAGGAGCTAACAGAGAGAGGGTGAGATTGGGAAGGCAAAGGGGAGGGGGCTACAGCTGGGATTCAAAGTGAATAAACTGTAATTAATATAAAATATAAAAATTTTAAAAATGTACTTTATTGATTTGAACACTGTATCATATTTTGCTAAGCATTCTTCAGGGAAACAGAATGTTTAGCAAAATATAATACAGTGTTCAACATCATTAAGCAACTTCTCAGAACAGTCTATGACAGGGTAAAAGAAATCACATTCTTTAAGAAGACAACTACATGAGACTTGTGATCTCTATATGTTTTAAACCTCTTAAAAATACATTGATAATAGAGCCCTATTGTCATGGCAATT
This sequence comes from Psammomys obesus, assembly GCF_907164565.1. Lineage (NCBI taxonomy): Eukaryota > Metazoa > Chordata > Mammalia > Rodentia > Muridae > Psammomys > Psammomys obesus. The sequence continues at coordinate 58,889,365 of NW_026585644.1, forward strand.
TTGATAAGAAAAGTTAATTTGCATGTTTTAATTCTAATCAGGAATCAGATCAAAGCCCAACATTTGTCACAATCAAGATAAAATAGGCTACAGATTGTCTATACATGCACATGTGAAACTCTCTTTAATAGGAAAAAAGTAAGCATAAGACACATAAAAACAAAAGATGAGATTTAAAAATCTGCGTTAAGTAAAAGTGAGTATTTTCATATGTAGTCATTAAGAATGTCAATCATTCACCTGTCTTTAAGGATTTGGTGGCAAAGGGCAAAATTTAATAATAATAATAATAGAAAGGAAGGAAGAAAGAAAGAAAAAAGAAAGGAAGGAAGCAAGGAAGGAAGCAAGGAAGGAAAGGAGGGGAATTTTGAAGCTGGGCATGGTGGTGCACTACTCTAATTTCACACGTCTAGAAGACTGCTTTAAGGTCACAACCAGCCTAGGCCAACCAATTACTAAGCCAGAACCTGTCCTCTCCAGGTCTTTCTATCTCCACGTTCTTTCATAAGATTCCCTGCACTCTGAGCCTGCCACAGAGGGCCTCTGAAAGGCTCTACCCTACAGTGTATCAAAGCAGATTCTGAGACTTACGCCCAACCTTTGGGCAGAGTGCAAAGAATCTTATGAAAGAAGAAGCTTATGAAATAGTGAGACTTGAGAGGACAGAAGCTCTACCAGGAGAGCAACAGAACCAAAAAATCAGGGCACAGGGGTCTTTCCTGAGACTGATATTCCAGCCAAGGACCACTCATGGAGATAACCTAGAACCACTGCACAGAGGTAGCCTGTGGCAGTTCAGTGTCCAAGTGGGTTCCATAGTAATGGGAACAGGGACTGTCTCTGGCATGAACTGATTGGCCTGCTCTTTGATCACCTCCCCCTGATGGGGGAGCAGCCTTACCAGGCCACAGAGGAAGACAAAGCAGTCACTCCTGATGAGACCTGATAGACTAGGAAGGAGAGGAAGACCTCCCCTATCAGTGGACTTAAGGAAGGGCATTCCTGGAGAAGGAGGAGGGAGGGTGAAATTAGGAGGGGAGGAAGGAGGAAGCTACAGGGGGGATACAAAGTGAATCAAGTGTAATTAATAAAAAATAAAATAAAAAATATTTTAATTGAAATAAAAAATATTTTAAAAAGGATAAACTAGCCCTGTCCATCAATCATCTTTAATGAGCAAGTTCCAGGATCCATACAAAGCAAAAACCTGTTTGTTGTGAAGCAATGAGTTACCTTTGTTCATGGAACTAGACTTGAAATTTTATTTTCAGAAATATTTTTCAGAAACAATTTTAATTTTTAATTTTATTTTCAATAAAGGGTAAAATAAGAAAAGAAAAAAAATTCCATGCACTCTGCTCAAAGTTTGGCTATAAGTTTTGATATATGAGTTTGGCATGTTTTGATACCCTGCTGGGTAGAGTCTTTCAGAGGCCCTCTGTGGGTAGGCTCTTGTCCTGTTCTCTGTTTTCTCCCTCTTCAGATGGACGTCTGTCCCATTTGCTTTTCTGAATGAAGATTGAGCATCTTCCCCCGGGTCCTCCTTCTTGCTTGGCCTCTTTAGGTGTACAGATTTTAGTATGATTATTCTATATTATATGTCTAATATCCACTTATAGGTGAGTATATGCCATGTGTGTCTTTCTGCTTCTGGGATACCTCACTCAGGATGATCTTTTCTAGATCCCACCATTTGCCTATAAATCTCATGATTTCCTTGTTTTTAATTGCTGAGCAGTATTCCTATTTTTAAGAATTGACCACTGAGTAGAAACCTTAAATATCAATTATAGGTCAATTTTAAATAATAAAGGACTGTTTTCTGGAATATTATTGATTACAATAAGACTATATATACTTTTCATTTATCCTTCACCTTTTATTTATCCTTTAAAAAAATATATTCAGCCAGTCTGTTAAACAATCAATTAACATTTATTCAGTATTTTCTAAATGCTTGCTACTGGTCTAGATTATAAAAAGGGGAAATTAATAAATTTCAGAAAGCTAGTGTTACACTTGAAAGATTGCTGTTTAAATGTGATTTTTAAAAAAATAAACATATAAGCTGGGTGGTAGTGGTTCACCCCTTTAATCCCAGCACCCAGCAGACAGAGGCAGGTGGATCTCTGTGAGTTTGAGGCCAGCCTGGTCTATAGATTGAGTTCTAGGTCAATCAGGGATATACAGAAAAAACATATCTTTAAAAAAATGAATACATATATGAAATTCTAGAAAAACATCAAGAAAAGACTAGGCATCCTTTCTTCGGAGTTAGAAAAGCCTTCTCTGAAAAAGTAATATTAGAGAGGCAGTTTTTGAATAAGTAGGAATTGGCCAGATAGAAAAGGCAAAGGGGCTTAAAGATAGAAAAAAAAAAAAAAAAGAATATATGCAAGAAGCCAATGATCTGAAATAGGACACATAGCAATTTCTTACCAATAAGAAATGTATCATATAGAGTTTGGGATGAAAGGAAGAAGCAGGTCATGAGTGAAAACCTGGGTTAGCTTGAAAGAGGCCAACATATACTTGTAGTCACGTGCCTTCTGCATTACCAGTGATTAATAGTGATTTCCTGGCTATTACTGTCTTAATTACTATAATGAAGTATGACTGTTGCTTTGAATTATAGAAATTATTAAGTGTTATGACCTGTTTCATAAACATAAATTATAAATAACATCACATTGCTTTAAGCTTTGAGGTAGTCACTCAATCCTTGATAGTTCTTGTCAGCAGGAAGTCTGAAATGTTTTCTTGAAGTTTCTTCCACTAACTCTGGGTGTCTACTCAGGTCAGCAGCTGAGTCCCAACTTGCCTCAATTATGTTGGTAGCCTCAGTTGTTCTTTCTAATCATCACTGCTGTGCTTTGTTGGCTGGACGTGTACGTATTTGTAGAGCTATTTGCAGGCATGGTGAAGAGGAGTCGTTCCCGTGAGCCTCAGGACCCAATGTGTAGAGCCATGTGAACAGTTAAGAATATCCTCCATCAGGATCACTTTACTTCTGCAGTTTATAAGACCTTCCCTGCCATGGTTTTCTCAGCCAGTGTGACCTTAGTCTAACATCTCTCATCTCACTCTTCAGTCCAAGAAAAAAAGAGATGAAGGACACCAGCTTTCCCCTAAAAGGCCTTAGACTCTACTTTGACACACTTGCTCTTCCTCCCATTGTCTAAGCTATTCCTCCATTTGGCTGTAGATTTTCACACTGGACTTTAATTTTTTTTTTTTTTTTTTTTTTTTGCACAAAGACCATTACAGAAAGCTATAAGAAATCAAAATGCAGAATTGTAGTACTCAGTCCCAGCCTCAACCTACAGAACAACTCACACACCCATGGCTCAGGAAACATCACAGAAGAGGAGGCAAAAAGACTTTAAGAACCAGAGGGTCATATGGTTCCCTGAACTCTACCAAAGGCTTGGTTATGAGTCTCAGCATCTGCTCTGATAAGCTGCTAGGTAGAGTCTTTCAGAGGCCCTCTGCAGTAGGCCCCTGTCCTGTTTCTTGTTTTCTCCTACATCCAATGTCCATCCCATTTGTCTTTTTAAGTGAGGATTGATCATCTTACCCCGGTTCCTTTTTCTTCTTTATCTTCTTTAGGTGCACATATTTTAGTATATTTATCCTATCTTATAGGACTATATAAGTGAGTATATACCATGTGTGTCTTTCTGCTCCTGGGATACCTCACTCGGGAAGATCTTTTCTAGATCCCACCATTTGCCTGCAAATTTCATGATTTCCTTGTTTTTAATTGCTGAGTAGTATTCCATTGTGTAAAAGTACTACAGTTTCTGTATCCATTCCTCCATTGATGGACAACTGGGTTATTTCCAGGTTCTGGCTATTACAAGTAAAGCTGCTACAAATAGATTGAGCAAGGATAGGAGCTCCAAAGGACAAAATATATCAGGGCACGTGGGTCCTCTATGAAACTGTTTCTCCAACCAAGGTCCATGTCCTAGAACCCCTGCTCAGATGTAGCCCGTGGTACCTCAGTATCCAAGTGGGTTTCCCTAATAAGGAGAATAGGAACTATTTCTGACATGAACTCAAAGACTGGCTCTTTTACCCTGCCCCCAGGAGGGGGCAGGTTCAGATGTGAGGATTTTTATGTAAGAAGTGGGAAATAGTAAGAGCTGGAGGGAATGGGAACTCCACAAGCAGAGCAACAGAACAAGATAATTTGAACCCAGGGAACTTCCCAGAGACTCATACTCCAACCAAGGACTATTCATGGAGATAACCTAGAACTCCTGCACAGATGTAGCCCATGGCAGTTCAATGTCCAAGTGGGTTACATAGTAATGGGAAGAGGGAATGCCTCTGACATAATCTGATTGGCCTGCTCTTTGATCACCTCCCCCTGAGGGGGGAGCAGCCTTACCAGGCCACAGTAGAGGACAATGCAGCCACTTTTGATGAGAACTGATAGACTAAGATCAGAAAGGAGAGGAGAACCTCCCCTATCAGTGGACTTGGGGAGTGGCATGCATGCAGAAAGGGGAGGGAGGGTGGGATCGGGAGGGGAGGAGGGAGGGGCTTATGGGGGGATACAAAATGAATAAAGTGTAATTAATAAAAAATTAAAAAAATGACTGTATATATTTTATTTAAATAAACTCTAAATTGATCCAAGAGCAGGCAATAGAGTTCATATTAGAAACAGCCACCCCACTCCCTTCCAGTCACCAAGAGACACACATGAAGAACAAGCTCCCCATCAGTCACATATGTGCAGGGGGCCTAGATCCAGACCATGCATGCATGCTCCTTAGTTGATGTCTCAGTCTCTGTAAGCCCCCACAGGACTGGGTTAATTGTCTCTGTTGGTCTTCTTGTGAGGTTTCTGTCCCCTCCAGGTCCTTCTATCTTTCCTGCAACAGTTCCACAGGAACCCCAGGGCTCTGCCCCATGCTTGGCTGCGAGTCCCAGCATCTGTGTCAATCCAGAGCTGGCTGGAGCCTCCCAGACAATAGTCAAGTTAGGCTCCTGTCTGCAAGCATACGATGATGATATGTTCAGTCCTTATGTGACTTGATGTTGGGGAGGGTTGATAAGGGAGAGGGGGCACCCCTTTCTGGGGGGAAAGGGAGGGTGGAATGGAGAATGAGGGGAACATCAGGGGGAGCTGGGAGAAGAGGGAGAGGGCACCCTTGGCATGTAGGGTAAGTAAACGGAAATACATTTTCAAAACTAAACAAACTCTAAATTAAAATTTAAGAGTAAGTTAAAGTCAAAACAATATACTGATCTCATTTGGTGCTCATATATGTTTAGCTTTGATCTCATCCAGAAAATGTGTTCTGACTTCACTTACCTGAAGACCTGAAGAGCGGAGACGTTGCTTCTGTTAGTTCGTAGCTGAACATGTTCGTTCTGAGGTGTACATGCATCTCACACTTAAGAATGCTGTGTTTATACAGGTTAAATGAAATCTGATTTTTCCTTGACTGATGTTTCTAAACATCAGATGTGTCTAAGGCTGCGGAGGAAGAGACATAAGAGGCTCTGCCCTGGCTTTCCCTTTCTAGAGACTTTTGTCAGCATGTGCAAGGCCATCTACAATTGGCAGAGAAGAGCTAAGAACCAATCCTTGAAAGCCTATGTTCCAGAGAATATGACTGTTATATTTATATAAATAAAAGATTTTATATACCAACATTTTATGTATTGTGTGTATATGCACACACACACATGCACACACACATACAGCCTATGTTATGTAACATTAACTGTGACTGATACATGTGCTATGCTACCTTAGCTATGACTGATACATGTGTTAGGTATCCCATTAATTTTTCTAACAATCCCATGAGATGGTTATCATTTTTCTTACTGTGTGATAAAAAACATCAAGGTTCAGAGATGTTACATAATTGGCTAAGACACATAGCCTGACATAGCAGAGCAGGAATGAAACACAGTTCCTTCAGACTCAGGGGTCAACACACTGTTCCTTGTGGAACTGGGGGGCCTAGAAACCAAAATGCCACATTAGATAAAGGTCCAAGTCACTGGATGAAATCCCATTCTTTTGTTTCAGTTTAGTGACAATCAGATTGTGAGGGTGAAAGAAGACTTCTGAGTTACTTAGGCCTCTACTAAACCCCTGGATTTCTTTTCTTCTGTGGGCCCTCCACTCCGTGGTATAGGTACTGGTATTCCTGATGGGTGCTGGGATTTTCTCTGGGACTAAAAGAGGTTCTGCTCTTTTGAGGGTGGGAATGACTTCACAGCTATGCTCACTTTGAAGACACTGGAGCTCTTTGTTTTAGGGCTCTGACCACTAGGCTTCTGCAAGGGTAATCTGCCAGTGCCTGCAGTGTGCAGGATGGAGCTTCATGTCTCAGGGGCACTTAATGCCCAGATGTGTGGGAAGCAGAAGGTATGTGGATATACCTGAGACTGGTAACATGGCCACCTTCGAAGCCACTGAAAGTGGGATGCAATCACACCCAACAATTCCCCTGCACGAGCGTGGACCCTCATAGTAAGACTGAAGGCCAGCTTTATGTTCTCTGCTTTTGCTATTTCCCAGCAATTATCAGGTCAAAATCAGGAGAAATTCATTTAAGGCGTTGTTTTACCATACTTTAAAAATTGAGAAAATAGCTTCCAGCAGCTAATAATTACTGGACAGTCTTGGATACCCATTAAAAGACTGTAGGAGTGACAAGTCTACCGTTAATTAAAAACTTCAGAATAGAGGCAGAGGTGCCTCAGCTTACTGTGATGACTACATCCAGAAACCACTGTAAATTGGAAAAGCAACAACAACAAAAACAAAGGTTCTCAACCTGTGGGTCATGACCCCTTTGGGATCAAATGATCCTTTTACTGTGGAAAACACAGATTTTACATTATTATTCATAACAGTAACAAAATTACAGTTATGAAGTAGCAACAAAAATAATTTGATGGTTGGGGTCACTACAACATGAGAAACCGTATTAAAGAGTCACAGCACTAGGTAGGCTGAGAACCACTGCCCCAAGCCCATTTAAACACCACACCTGTCAAGTGTCCTGGAAGAGCCCTTCAACATGGAGAGCACTGATGCTTGTGATCATGTGATCCACTAGGAACTGTGGATCAGCAGCTTGTTACTGCTGTCCAGTAGTGTGAAAGAGGATCATACTGCTTATCTCTAGTGCAAGAAAAGGATCCAAAGTTGGTTTTCTACTAAATAGCTATGTATTTTGTTCAAACAATCACAACATAAGAAATAATAAGTCCAGTTAGGGACTATTTATGCACATTGTTTATTACAAGTCCATGAGTGGCTGTCATGCTGTTAGTGAAATAATGTGAAGAAATGACAGCTTCATTCAATTAACTGTATTGACCTTGAGGGAATGACTTTAGAGTTTCCAGTACATGGCCATGAGTAACCACAGACATTGCATCAGCTTCTTAATTATTACATTTCCAGGGAGAGCATGGGAAACTGCACTGTTAAATGCAGTCTAAGAGGTGACTTCTGCTTACCGTATCCTGAAACACTGCTAAGTGATTTGGTTTCAATTAACATCTCTGGAGCCTTTAAGATTTTAGGCTCCTCCTAACTTTGCCTTCTACATATGGTATAATAAATACTTCACTAAACTTAACCATATATGAGGCTTTGCAAATAACATTGGTCATAACTCCTTTTGCTTTTACCCAGTCCTGGAGATTATCTCTGAGGTTGTACCCTTGTGTTATTTTCCATACCCTGAAGCAGGTGGCCATACCAGCAAGAGGCAGGTGCCTCTGATACCCTCTCATCCACAGTGCAGATGAGGTCTCCATCATTTGGAAAATATTCAAAGCAAACTGAAGGATATCTTTTGTTATTTTCCCAGGGCTGCGTCCAAAGAGGACTCTGCGCCTGGTGCTCTGGACAGCTGAAGAACAAGGTGGCATTGGTGCTTCCCAGTATTATGAGCTACATAAGGTAAAGCTAGAAAGCACATGCACCTGTATTTGTATTATCAGTGTAAACCAAAAGCACTGATTTGTACTTTGGGTTTTAAATCTCCGTAATTGTCTAAGAATTTTTAGTTCTTTATGGCAAACACCCAATTCCATAAGTGAAAAGAATGTCCTGGTGACATGAAGGTGCTATGGGGTTAAAGGCCCTTCTATTTCCTCATCATACTTGTGGATCTAGAAACCTCTCAGCTGGGTGTTTGCCGTATTCTTAGGCTCTTGCTAGTTCTGCTGTGCTCATACATGACAGGAAGTATTAGGTAAGCATCCCCTCTTCACTGATCCAAGCCACCCTCTTTTTGACCCAACTCCTCCTGGAAGTCCTAGGATTTGAAGCCCCAAGACATGGAGTCAGCCAACAGCATTCATGGTGGTGGGAACGTATCAACCACATATCTCTGATCTGGGAAAACAGAGGACAGCCTAATTGGACAGTAAATTTAGTCATGGATGGAGCCTGAAGCAAGAAGGCTGTTGTACAAGATCAGGATTTTTAACCTACCAACTCCCTCTAACACTTGGAATGGAGGGTTACTATTGAGAACAACATTTTTTCCAAATGCATATGGATTTTATTTATTTATAATAAACTACGTACAATAAAAACAGGAAACAATCAGAAAAGCCATATTTTTATTTTAAATTTCAGTTTATTTACTTTACATCTCAAGGGTACCACCTCCTTCCTTTCCTCCCAGTGCCCCCTTTCCTTTCTTCCCTCTCTCCCTCGCAATTTTCCCCTTCCCTTCCTTTCTCCTTTCTCTCAGAAAAGGAGAGCACCCCTCCCCCTATCAACCCTCCCCAGAACATCAAGCCATATCAATACTGAGCATATCCTTATCCCCTGAGGGTAGGCAAGACATCCCTGCCAGGGGGCAGTGATCCAAAAGCAAGCAATAGAGTCCATGTTAGAAACAGCTCCTCCCTCCACTCGGCAGGTTCTCCATATGAAGACCAAGATACCCACTGGGCACATATGTGTAGGGTGCCTAGGTCCAGACCATGCATGCTCCTTAGTTGATGTCTCAGTCTCTGTAAGCCCCGTTGGGACTAGGTTGTCTCTGATGGTCTTTTTGTGAGGTTTCTGTCCCCTCCAGGTTTTTCCATCTTTTCTCCAACACTTCCACAGGACCCCACCGCTCCAACACATGCTTGGCTGCAAGGCCCAGCATCTGTCTCAATCCATTGCTGGCTGGATCCTCCCAGACAACAGCCAAATTAGGTTCCTGTCTGCAAGCACAGCAGAGTATCATTAATAGTGTCAGGAGCTGGCTTTCTGCCATGGGGTTGGACATTCCCTCAATCTTTGTTCCCTCTTTATTCCTGCCTTTCATGTAGGCAGGGTGATTTCTGAATCACAGATTTTTGTAGGTATGCTGTTGTTCCTCTCCTTCCATCCTGCCTGGCTAGGATGTCCTCACTTCAGTCTCCATGCTCCCCAACCCCTGTTAGGAGTCCCAGCTATAGTCACAACCATATTCTCCCAGGACCCTACCCTGTCACAGGCTTCCAGCTTGACAAAGATGATCCCCCTCAGTTTCCCTTCTTTTTCCCAGCTCTCTCACCTCCCACACCTGTGATCCTCACATCTGAACCTCACCCTCATTTCCTTCCACATTCCATCTCCTGCCCAGTTCCCTCTCTTCAAACACTTCTGCTGTCTGTTCTGTTTCCCCTTCTGAGTGACATTCAGGCGCCCTCCTTTGGACCGTCCTTGTTATGTAGCTTCTTTGGGTCTGTGGATTATAGTATGGTTATCCTCTACTATATGTCTAATATCCACTTATATGGGAATACAAACTATGTGTGTCTTTCTGGGCCTGGATACCTCACTCAGGATGATCTTTTCTAGTTCCCACCATTTGCCTGCAAATTTCATGATTTCCTTGTTTTTAATAGCTGAGTAGTATTTCATTGTGTAGATGTACCACAATTTCTGTACCCATTCTTCAGTTGAGGGACATCTAGGTTATTTTCAGTTTCTGGCTATTACAAATAAAGCCACTATGAACATAATTGAGCAAATGTCTTTGTTGTATGGAGGAACATCTTTTGGGTGTATGCCCAGGAGTGGTATAGTTGGGTCTTCAGGTAGAACTATTCCCAATTTTCTGGGAAACCACCAATTGATTTCCAGAGAGGTTGTACAAATTTGCACTCACACCAGCAATGGAGGAGAGTTCCCCTTTCCCCACATCCTCACCTGTACATGTTGTTACTTGAGTTTTTTATCTTAGCTGTTCTGAGTTGTGTAAAATGGAATCTTTTTATATATAAAATTTGTTTTGTTATAATTAAAATTGGTTTATTGAAAATGTGGATCCTAATCCAGTATATAAGTTCTTTGTATATTTTAGATATTAGCCCTCTGTCTGATGTAAATTTGGTGAAGATCTTTTCCTAATCTGTCTGCTGCTGTTTTGTTCTATTAACAGTGTCCTTTGACTTACAGAAGCTTCTCAATTTCATAAGATCCCATTTATAAATTGTTGATCTCAGAGCCTGTGCTGTTAGTATTCCGTTCAGGAAGTTTTCTCCTATTCCAATGAGTTCAAGACTTTTCCCCCACTTTGTCTTCTAATAGAATTAGACTCTCTGGTTTTATGTCAAGGTCTCTGATCTACTTGGATTTGTGTTTTGTGCACGGTGATGAATACAGGTCTATTTGCATTTTCTATGTGCAGACATCCAGTTAGACTAGCACCATTTGTTGAAGATGCAATCTTTTTTTTTTTTTTCCATTGTATGGTTTTGGCTTCTTTGTTGAAAATGAAGTGCCTGTAGGAGTGTGGGTTTATTTATTTCTGGGTCTTCAATTTGGTTTCATTGATCAACCTGTTTCAGTGCTAATACCATGCAGTTATTATTACTATTGATCTGTAGCATCTCTTGAAATCAGGGCTGTTGATACCGCCAGAAGTTCTTTTACTGTACGGAATTGTTTTGGCTTTCCTGGGTCTTTTATTTTTCCATATGATGTTAATGTTTGATCTTTCCAGGTCTGTAAAGAATTCTGTTGGAATTGTATGGGAATTGTATTGAATCTGTAGATGGTGTTTGGCAGGGGGGATCCATATTTAAAAGTTACATTGAGAATGTTTAGCTCATTTGTATTTGGGAACCTTGAAGAAAATACTACCTATCTTATCTAGGTGAATCTAAAATTTTGTACTTTAATGATTCTCTATCATATCTTGTATTCATCAACTTAGAAAATGTCTTTCTAGACCTTAAAACTTTTTCTTAAATCCTAAATAACTTAAGCCTAATTGTGAAACTATAGCTATCTAGTCTTTAACCTCATCAGAGACTTGAAAAGGAATAAAATTATTTTAAGTAGGAAGTGCAGGAAAACAGCTTCCAAAACTTAGAGATGACAGAGGCAGTTTACTATCTGGTCAGTCACCCATTCTCTCGATATATAACATTGTAGCATCAACTTTAAAAAGTAAAACGTATGAGGATAGTAAATCTCTAGAACAAGTTGAACATTAGCTCAAATAAAGCTATTTGAGTGTCCCATGTACACAGGAGAAGGTATGCATATGCCTGCTGCTGAGGAGGAGGAGAAGGACCCATATAGTAACTTACAACCACCTTAAACTCCAATTCTAAGGAGCTGATGGCCTTTCCTGGCCTCTGTGTGTGCCAGACATGCAAAGGACACACAGACATACATGGAGACAAAACACCACATACATAAAATAATTTTAAAATACATAAAACAATCAATATATAAGCAAATCATAAATCCCAGGAGGGGGGATAAAATAGTTATCCACAGTGTCACCAAGTGGCAATAGACAGTTCAACAGTGTTACGTTAGAGTTACTCTGTCATAAAACAGTACAAACAAGAAGTAAAGCTACCCTTCCACATCAGTGTTTTAATATGACAAAAAGTTCATTCGTTGCTCTTCTTCCTTACAACAACAGGTTCCACACAGTTTTTCAGGGACTCAGGCTGGCAGACTGTTGGGTAGGTGACATTTAATATACCTCAGCATTAGCTGGCAGGGGGTAGTGGCTACTTTTAAGGGAGAGTGGTGGCTCAGAGTGTTTACATAGGAACTTACTATATACCCCACCTGCTTCAAAGACACTGTCCTAGATGGGCAGCCACTTCCAGCTACAATTTTACTCTCAGAAGGGAGCACACAGCCACGGTGTAGAGCTGGCCATACTCATTTCCTCACTTTTGTTCTGAACTCCCAAACACTTCAATTTGCCCAAGAACAAGGGACGCTGAAACCTTCACCTACATGATGCTTAAAGTCAGTCAGCTCTGTGAGATATCTTTCAAGTAAAAGTATCATCATGAGGAGGCTTGTTCACACATACACACACACACACACACACACACTCACTCACGACTGCACACATAGACACATATGTGCACACATGTATTTGGACAAGTTTTGGTCATATAGATTTTATGTTATACCCTAGCTTTTACGTTCACAGAGAAATTTAGCATCACAAATTATGAAAATGGAGTTCTAAATTAATTTTTAAATGTATTTTACTTTTTGAAAAAGTTTGAGTGGAGATAGAACACTGAATGCTATGAAGCAGTAAGTACCAGAATGTTAACACAGTAAATATCAAAGAGTTAGAAATGGGAAGAATGACTGTGATTGATTGTCATGGGGAACAATTCTAGACCCAATTCTTGAAGAATAAAGGGAGAATGAGGGAATGGAAGAAGAGGGAGGGGCATTTACCCTACCCACATGTTGTGATGTTGATTATTAAATTAATGGTTTGAATTTGTAGGTGATTATGCTAGAGGTTCATATCACAGTCATGATTATTAGTGATATGGATTGAGAATGAGCAAATTATGAACTACAGGCCAAATCTGTCCTGTCACTTGTTCATATAAAGATATCGAGCTACCAACTCTTCATGCCTCCAGCTGGCAATGCAGGGCATTGAATGTAGCCCCCAAAACTTAAGATATTGATGACTGGGCTCTTTGCAGAAAATATTTTCACATAATAATAATAATCTATGTTTTATAGGAAAAGAGCATTTTGTATTTTTTCTTTGCTGGGGGATATATTCAATAGCAGATATTTTGCAGAGAGATGGTATATTGTTCTAAAACTGCACTCACCATGGTCTTCTCTTTGGGTATCAAATAGCACAGCTGGTTAACTGTACATGGAACCAACTGTGGAGGAAAACAATATGTAGAAAATTATTGTGTTTATTTTTCTTTTTACATCTCTGAATGTGTTTTTATTTCCCACTCACAGAATCTATTCAGCAATGAAAATTCTAAAAAGATATTTTAATGAACATGTTTAGTTAATCTTTATGAGAATGAAAGCAATTATTTATATTCATTATCACTTTCTTAGTAAATATGCCTTTACAATGTGTTTTTATTATGGAAAAATTAAATTATAGTACAAAATTTATTGTCAGACTGATTTTCAAAATTAGATTCTGATTAATAGCCATCTTTACTTTATAATTATGTATTCTTATAAAACATGAGCTTAATTACTATAATACCTGTTGAAATTACTAAACTACTGAAAATTCACTAAATTATTGTGAAATGTGTAAAACTATTTGTGCTTAGTATGTGAATTTTTAAATTCACATGGAATTTTCTTACAAAATCAAAAATGTTCTTTCCAAGGAAACAAACTTTCCATCAAAAAAGTGTATCCATAGCTTTTTGGCAATAGTTACTAGTAAAATAATAGAAAACACATACTTGAGTTTTTGCTATGACGTGATTAGTCAATCATAATAAAACTTGTATTAGTCATCTGTCCATCACTGTGATAAGGTATTAGCCATAGTTAGCCAAAAGAAAGAATGGTTTATTCTGGTTCACAGTTACAGAGATATTGGCCTATGGTTTCTTGGCTCTGTCATTTCTGATTCCACAGCAAGTAGACAGAAAAACATCATGGAACCAAGCTGCTTACATATTATGGTAGTCAAGAAGGAAGGACAAACAAGAAAACTTTTCTCTCCAAACCCTCTAAGCTATGCTTGCTTCCCCATGGCTTACTCAGCCTGCTTTCTTATAGAACCGAGAACCACCTGCTCAGGGATGGCTCCACCTCCCTTTATCTGGGCCCTTCCCCATCAATCACTAATTGAGAAAATTCTCTACAGGCTTGTGTACAGACTTATTCTATGGTGGCATTTTCTCAATCCATGTTCCCTCCTCTCAAATGACTGTAGCTTATGTCAAGTTGACATAAAACTAGCCAGCACATCTGGTAATCCACATGGAAAAACATGAGTGTGTCCAGTACACTAGAAATTTCCTTAATACTCTTTCAAACTGAACTCCAACTCCACCAAAGGTAAATAATGTGTTGATTTTTTATTACCACAGATTGGTGATGCTGGCCTCGATCTTAGTATAACTATAAGCATATAGTTTGTAATATTTAATCTGGGTTCTTTCACTAAAAGATTTTGGTTTTAGGATCCATCAGTGTTATTGAATAAACAGGAGTTGGCCCCTTTCTGAATTGTTCTTTGTTGTTTGAATAAACCCCAATTTCTTCTTTGTTTTTTTCTCCATAAAGAAAGAAATAGAGGTGTTTGGTTGATGGACATCTGTATTCTTTCCAGTGTTAGCTATCATAAATAAAAATGCTATGAAAATTTCTGTACAGACATTTGGATGGTCATATATATATATATATATATATATATATATATATATATATATTTACTATACATTCTAGAAGTAGAATAGCTAGATTGTATGATGGACTATGTTCAATTTCAGTAGAAACAACTAAAAGATGAGAGTTTGTCATTGTACATCCTCACCAGCAACATATAAACATCCTAGCTGCTCCTATCTTTCCCAGTACGTACTATGGTGACATGTCATGCTGGGTGATTCCTGTAGGTATCATATTTTATAAATATTTAAAGGTGTAATTCTAAAGGGGTAGAAGAGAAGTTCTGCTTCTATGGTAACCATTCTTTTCTCTTCATTCGTTCATTCCAATGAGATCATCTTGATTCAGTTGTTCTGTTCTATAATTTAGAGAAATTAAAGGTGTTTTTACTCACCTGAGTTTGGGCTGTATATTAGTTACTTTTGTGTTGTGAAAAATAACATGAGCATAGCCAACTTATAAAAAAGAAAGTTTCTTTTGTTTTACAGTTGCAGGGGGAGAGTCTGTATGGTAAAGAAGGCAGGAGCATGGGCAGCAGAAGCAGGAAGCTGGTTGATCACATTTAATTTGCACACAGAAGGTAGAGAAAGCAGGAAGCAGGACAGTAAAACAGAGATTCTATCCCCAGTGACGTACTTCTTCCAGCACAGCTCTGCCTCCCAAAGGTCTGTGACTTCCCAAATAGCATCATCACCTGAGAAGGAATGGAGAGTTCAAACGCACAAGCATATGAGGGACATTTCTCTCTACATACAGTGCATGCTATTGGCAACAGGGGTGATGCTATTTTAACGTGGAGGAATGCTTTGGAATAGTAGCTCATTGAATGGTGACATGTTGAAGCCACCTGACTCTTTACTAAGGGCACTAAAAGAGATCCGGGTTGTTGCAGCCTAACGGGACACTAGTAAGGAGAATGACCCCTCAGTGCTCAGCAAGGGTGATTTTTTTTTATTTTATTTTTCTTATTAGTTGCATTTTGTTAATTCTGTATCCCAGCTGTATCCTGCTCCCTCATTCCCTCCCCAATCCCACCCTCCCTCCCTCATCTCCTCCCTGCCCCTTTCCAAGTCCACTGATAGGGGAGGACCTCCTCCCCTTTCATATGACTCAGTTTTATCAGGTATTTTGAGGACTGGCTGCAAAGTCCTCCTCTGTGGCCTAACAGGACTGTTCCTCCCTTGTGGGGTGGGGAGGTCAAAGAGCCAGTCATTGAATTCCTGTTAGAAATAGTCCTTGATCTCCTTACTATGGGAAACCAATTGATTAGTGAGCTATCACAGGTCACATCCAAGCAGAGGTTTTAGCTTTTATCCACTCATGGTCTTTGGTTGAATGTCCATCTCAGAAAAGACCCTGTGCCCAGATATGTTTTGTCCTTGTGGAGCTCCTAACCTTTCCACATCAAACTCCCCTTCTTTCATATGATTCCCTGCACTCTGCCAAAGGTTTGGTTATGAGTCTTAGTATCTACTTTGGAACACTGCTAGGTAGAGTCTTTCAGATGCCTTCTGTGGTAGACTCCTGTCATACATTCAATGCATATCCCATTTGTCTTTCTAAATGAGGATTGATCATCATACCCCGTGTCTGCTTTCTTGATTATCTTCTTTAGGTGTATAGATTTCATTATGTTTATCATATCTATATAAGCGAGTTTATTCCATGTTTGTCTTTCTCCTTCTGGGATACTTGACTCAGAATGATCTTTTCTAGATTCCACCATTTGCCTGCAAATTTCATGATTTCCTCTTTTTTGATTGCTGAGTACTATTCCATTGTGTAAAAATACCACAATTTCTGTATCCATTCCTCCGTTGATGGACAACTGGGTTATTTCCAGGTTCTGGCTATTACAAATAAAGCTGCTATAAACATAGTTGAGCAAATTTTGGGTATATGCCTAGCAGTACTGTAGCTGGGTCTTGAGGAAACACTATTCCTAATTGTCTAAGAAAGCGCCAGATTGACTTCCAAAGTGGTTGTACCAGTTTACATTCCCACCAGCAATGGAGGAGGGTTCCCCTTTTTCCACAACCTCTCCAGCATATGTTGTCACTTGAGTTTTTCACCTTGACCATTCTGATGGGTGTTAGGTGAAATCTCAGGGATGTTTTGATTTGCATTTCCCTAATGGCTAATGAGGTTGAGCATTTCTTTAAGTGCTTCTCTGCCATTCGATATTCCTCTATCAAGAATTCTCTGTTTAGCTCTGTTCCCCATTTTTTAATTGGATTACTTGGTTTGTTGCTTTTCAGCGTCTTTAGTTCTTTATATATACTGGATATTAGTCCTCTGTCAGATAAAGGGTTGGTGAAGATTCTTTCCCAATCTGTAGGCAGTCGTTTTGTTTTGATGATGGTGTCCTTTGCTTTACAGAAGCTTTTCAGTTTCATGAGGTCCCATTTATTGATTTTTGCTCTTAGAGCCTGTGCTGTTGGAGTTCTGTTCAGGAAGTTGTCTCCTGTGCCAGTGAGTTCTAGGCTGTTCCCCACTTTTTCTTCAAACTGATTTAGAGTATCCGGTTTTATGTTGAGGTATTTGATCCACTTGGACTTTAGTTTTGTGCAGGGTGATAAATAAACCCACATACCTATGAATACTCGATTTTTGACAAAGCAGCCAAAACCATTCAATGGAAAAAAGACAGCATCTTCAACAGATGGTGCTGGTCTAATTGGATGTCTACAAGCAGAAAAGTGAAAATAGATCCACATTTATCACCCTGCACAAAACTAAAGTCTAAGTGGATCAAAGACCTCAACATAAAACCAGATACGCTAAATCGGGTGATTTCTTTTATGCCCCGAAAAAAAGTTAGTTCTAGAGAGGATGAGAAAGCCCACTGAAATGCCCTTATTGCTTATTAATGAAATGATTATTTAAAATATGAACTACTCTTTAGGTTGAATCCAGTTCATGTTTACTAGAAATGTCATCACGCAAACAGCACATTATTGTGAATAAAAGTTGACTTGTGAACATGAAATTTAACTTTGAATTTTGAAAATATGTTGATTTTTTCAAATTTTCAAATCAATTAATCAGATGGTGTTTGTCCACATGACATTGGTCTACTCAGATTCTCATGGGAACAATGTTATTCTCTCTTCTTCTCATAGGAGGTCAGGATGTCACGTCTAATATTCTAAAATATACAAAGGATGGGTGTGGGAAGTTAGTTTCAACTGGATTTCTGGCATTTAAAATCTTTTACATTTTAAGAAAAAAAACTATGTTCTGGCATAATTAGCAAGGTAATCTGGCCTAGAGAAAGCTTCATTACATGAAGTAGATTATATGTTCCAATCTGACATGAAAAATATTTAACCTTATCCTGATTTATTACATAAACTTCTAGCAGCTGAATTATAGGGATAATGAACACTGCTGTGTTCTGGTAGTCACTAATAAGGGAATATTTTAAATAGGTTTTATTAAATGAAGAATGGATCAATAATCATTCTAAATACATCAGTTTATTTCAACTCTAAACACCTTAAAACAGAAAAGGTGAAAATGAATATATATGATTATATTTAGCACTTTCTGTGCTACTCAAGCCAAGAAACAAAATGTCCCCCTTACTTATATAAGTATACAAAAAAAATTACCTACTTTTAGTAGTAAAATTTTGCCAACTTCCTAACTGATATAAAGTTTCACAGCTCACTCTAAACTAAAGGGTATGTTACATGTTCCAGGAAGACTTCCTGGCATGATGCAGGCATATGGCTTCTTAGACATTTTTACTTGGCAGCCCTATTGCCCCATATATTTTTAATGTGGCCAGGGTGACACTAGAATATGACAGGATGGTTCCCCTGTTCAGACCTGAATAGAAGAACAATAAATCTGATGTGCATGACTAGAATAATGACTCTGACTGTCACACATAGTTTTCCTAGCATCACAGCCTTTCTCATCAGAACTTATGATCCCAGCCACGGCTACTTAGCTATTAAACATCCTCATTATCTAGATATTTGCATTAATAAACCAAGCATGTTGCAAAATTAGTTTAAATTTTATTTATCTCAGTGTGTTCTTCATCTGGACTTGTAGGTTTCACTTACACATAATTAGCTTAGCACATCTGGAAGAACATATGGTTCTTACAGAAATTTTGTACTTTTTTTTTTTTCAAAGAAAGACTGTTTTCTGAATTTGGGTTTTTTTCTCTTTCCTAAGTAGAATTTCATCATGGTATAGGCTTTTAAATCTTATATACCTATGTAGTAGTTTATGTAAATGTGTGTCGATCTGGGAAGAACTACCAAAATATTCCCTCTGCACATACCACTTGGTAAATCAGCAGGTTTTGTGTCAGCATACCTCTATTGTATCTCTTTAAGAAGAACATCTTTATACTGGCTTTTATTGAGTTTTATAAAAGAAAAGAATAGTTCTAAATGCAACAACAAGCTTGACAGCTATAATAGAATTTTACCCGATTCTTAGATTGTAAGACCTTACCTACAACTTAATAATCCCTACAACTAATATTAACATAATAGGTAATACGTATATTACCTATTATGGTTTCAGAGCATGTGGAGTTTAACTTAAGTGTTGGTTCAAACGTATTACATGAATATATATATATACTGATTTCTCTGCTTCAATTACCAAACCAAATAAAGCAGTAACCTTCTAAATTTGTTTCTGAAAACGTTGAGCAAAAACACTGGGTTTTGCTGTGAATCATTGTGACTGGCATAGCAGCTTATTTTTCTCTAGCTTTAAAGCCATGAAGAATGGGATTAGTTTGTATCTAGTCTGCTTAACTGGCTTACTAGAAGTTGACTACAAGGCACAAAGAGTTTCTGTGTCAGTGCTTTTTTATGCTTACTCAGGTCATGATCTGATCTGGAAAAAAACAACACCATTATCTAAAAACAAGATTTTTCTCAGGAAATCGGGTTGGCATTCCAGAAAGCACCAATCTGAACTGAGGTATCAGGCAGGCCTTGGGCTCAAAAGTGACATATGTGGGTCAGCACATTTAGGATTAAATTACCCCATTACATATACTTTGGCCTCAGTAAGTTACAGTGGCAGGAAAGTGCTTTGGAATCACCAGCACTATTTTAATTTACCTGAACTTGTAGTCTCTTCTCTTTCATCTAAACTACAGCCTCTGAAATTGTGGATCACTACCCCATATGGGGCTGCTTAAGTGAAAGTGGGATCATGAAAAATGTGCAATAACAAAAGGTTTCTGAATATGAAATGACTAAAGCTTAAGCCAAAATCAAACAATCCATAGTTTCTGGAACAGTCATCAGTTGTGTGACTTCCCTGCCATTTTGATTCTGAATACATAGCATGCACATTTTGTACTCCAATTGCCAACACAAAGGCAACCAGAAACACCCCAGCTCACACTAGAGACCACTGTCATGCTAGGAATAGCAGTTTTTTCACTGTACAGAACTATACAAAGTTATCTGCTCCCATAGGAACATGATGGTGGAAAGCAAAGAATAGTTTCCTACATTATTTCTCAACATGTATGTATCAAATTAGTTAATCTTTGGATTAGTTTGAGTTAGAATGTTTGACTTTTACAATTTGCTATTTGAGTTTCATAAAACCTGTTAAATGAGGTGTTCTTAGCTATCTGTGTGTCTGTAGAGAGCAGAAGTTGACATTAAATATCCTCTTTAAGTCTTTGAAGCAATATCTCACTCACCAACTCTGGAGCACAGTTTCAGTTGAACTGGTTCAGCTGTTCTCCTCAACAACACATCCAGCTCTGGGGTTACCCTGTGCTCTGCTTGGCTTCTATCTCCCTCCTGGGGATAGAGCTCAGGTCCTAGATCACTCTACCTACTGTATCATCTCCCTTCTTCCTGACCCAAAACAACAACAGCAATGAATGCTTCTCCTCCTACTGTTCCTTCCCCCTACCCCATGTTTCCCTCCTCCTCCAGCTTTGATTTTTGTTGTTTGTTTTGTTTGAAACAGACTTTCCTATGTGGCCTAGTCTAGAACTTGTAATGCTCCTGTCTCTGAGGGCTAGGACTCTACGCCTCTGCCACCATGTAGCACCCAATATTTCTTAAAGCAAGAACAGGATTTTTATTCAGATAGCCAAGTTTAATAACAGTATCTTAAGATTTAACTGGAAAAGTGTCTATTTTCTAAAGTTTATACCCAAAGGAGCATATAAAGAAATGAACACTACAGTGTGTCTTGATCCATCTCCATTCTTTAGTCAGGTGTGTGGGGTTTTTTGTTTTGTTTTGTTTTGTTTTTATTTTGTCTACATATTATTTTATTTCTCAATCCAAATTATTAAGACTGGAAAGTGAGAATTCTTCCAAGAGGCCAGAGAAATGGTAGGCCTCTCATCCATCAGTAGCCCTCCTGGAAATGACTGTCTACATCTAGCAGAGGTGGTTTTACCATGATTCTATGCATCATACGACTTCAGAGAGTGCTCTGTCCAAAATGCCATTAGGGACTGGATTGAATAAACCCAGCAAGCTTGCCAGGAAGACAATGTTAGAGAGCTGCTCCTGACTGAGGGGTTCACTTTTTACCCTGAAGAGCAGTGTCCAGAGTCACAAGCATTGCTAAATCCAGGCTATTGTGAAGGTAGAAGCTCAGCCAGGGAGACAGCTATACAACTGTGGGGCACCTGACCAACTATGTCACTGTCTCCTAATAGTGTTGATAACCTTAGCAACGAGGACTCATCTATAATTTCTGCTGACTCACCTATGTGTGTATAACACAAACACAATCACATATACATACTCACACACATACACATACAGAGACATACACAGATACACATACACACACACACACACACACACACACTAACCACAAGATTAGAACTTTATTCCCCATTTTCTTTCAGATGCCCTTCCTCCAGCAGTCTGTTAAGAGATGTTTGCTCACCATTTGAAGCTATTCATTTGAGAAGCTGGGAGTTGCCCCCAGCAACCAGCAATTTGCTGGCATTGGTTTCAGGATTCTTTTAAAGGAGAGTTTCTCAAAACTGCTTTCTAAAGAGTTTTTTTTTTACCTGTCACAGCCAAACATACATAAACAGCAATTCAAATTCAGAGAGCTTAACAAGGCCCTTCAACAAAGGCAAAATGTAGTTTCACAGTCTGAGTGATTTTCAAATTAAACAGGATTTCTGTCCCCAGTTAAGGACAGGGGTATCCTTTGCTCTTGTGGATCCCTACAGCTTCATTTAATAAAACTCACCCACTGAGTTAGAGGCAAGGGTCAGCCCAGCTCTCCAGGTACTAACTGCAGGCTGACAGAGTGTGTGCTGTGCCCCCTACTCCACACAGCTGGGTGATTTGTTTTGCCTCCAAAGCTTTATTATATCCCACAGAGCCAAATGGGAAGCAATCAGGCTGTTTTGTCATTTGAATTAGGAAAGGTCAAGGATTAGAACTTAATAGTAGATGGCAGGAAAGTACTTTGTGAAAAGAGTCTGGATTTTTCCATGTAGGGGAAAACAGTGTGCTCAATTCATTAGATCTAAAAATCAAGTAATGTAGAATTTGGTTAGTAGGTACACTTAACAGCGAAAAGGAAGCCATCCAAAATTATAAAAGATTTTGTTTCCCAAAATCTGAGCATCAAGTTCTCACTTCTTACACAATGTCACCTGTGTCATCACTTATGAATTGCTCTTCATCTGCTTTATATCACAGACAGTATCAGTGGCTTGGGTAGCCGCCAGACTGTGTGATGCAGTCCTGGTTTCACGCGTAAAGAGAGGGAGGCTCAGTGAGGTAAGAAGTATAGCCAAGACTGCGTGAGCCATTCACTTCAGAGCTGAAGCCTGAACCTAGCCCTCCTGTCTCTGTACTTCAGCCACAGTGACCTATCTGACTACCTACTCGGCTACCACTCATCTTAAATACAATAGCAACTTGTCCTGAGCAGATTGCCTTGATGCATTCAGTGATGCCAGATAATCAGTACTCAAATGCATTAGACAAGAAGCTTCAGGGTATGAAGTTTAAAACACAAGTAGCATAGAATTTTAGAGTAAAAGTAACACTGGGCCTGGGCTGCCCTGTTAATTCCTGATGCATTGTTCTTGCATGGTTTCTGGGTAATTTAAAAGAAAATGTGTGTGTTTACCTATGATGATAACTCTCAAAATCCTACTACAATGATTTTTTTTTTTCTTAAAACAGCAATATTTGGACTATCCTTATAATGTCTTCTTTTTTGAGACAAGGTTTCTCTGTGTAGCCTTGACTGTCCTGGGCTCGCTTTGTAGACCAGGTTGGCCTTATACTCAGAAATCCACCTGCCTCTGCCTCCCTGAATGCTGGGATTACAGGCATGTGCCACTGTACCTGTCTATAATTTGGAAACATCCTAAACCCATGCTGTGACCCAAAACTCTTTCTTTCCATGATAAATTAAAAGCATTGCACTATTTAACAGTCTGTCTTAGATCAGAAATACCTCGGTATACCACCTTAGGACATTCCCTAGTATTTAGCTCTATAAGAAACATTACACGAGGAAAGATGCCAATCTTGTGTGAATGTTTGTTTAGACTTTTTTTTTGTGTGTGTAGAGCTTAGGTGCTCAATATATCAGTCTCTTCTCAAACTGAGTTCATCTTTCTTCTTTTACGGTAATTGGGTGTGAAATACCCAGGGGAGAAATATAACAAGATGGACTCATGTCTGCACTGTGTGAAATTTCCAAAGATATTTTATTGCATCCACATTTTCTAACATTGTCAGACATAGAGTATATCTCTAGCCAGGCCCATTTAATCTAGGCCTACAACTTGGAAGATCAGAGGGACAGTTAGAAAAGGAGGGAGCTGTATGTCTCCAGAAGTCATTGTTACCTATGCTGCTGTAGTTGGAGTGTGAAGACAGCAGTGAAGGACAGATACACTGGAGGCTAGAAGATGAGTTCAGAATTACAAAAGAGAAAAAAAAATCTGCACCTACCAAAATGCACCGGTGCTCACCTTTCTTCTGTAAAAGGTGGTTGTGATAAAGAGATGAACCTCATGGCTGGCTCAGCCTGCCAAACTCTAATTCCACAGAAGGAAGATGGCAACTGAAAACGAGAAACACGATGCAAGAGCAGAACAAAGCTTTGGCACCAGATACTACTGATTGGTTTCCAAATAATTTGGCAAGAAGGCTTTGGCCACCCAATTTGATTTTTGTCTTCTCAGCTTTGGAGTAATAACCTTAATGTAGCTCAGTGTGAAAGCCTTTATTTAAAATTGCTTTTCTGAATCACCAACACAAGAATTGAGCAAACAAAGAGAAAGAAAGAATATTCACTTATACACAAAGCTGCTACTTTCAAGTCTTAAAAATATCCTTAATGCCCAATTATCTTGACATTCCTATTGTACAAAAATGTTGAAAATGCAAATATAATTTTAAGCTAATTATTTCATTTTATGGAAGTGGCACTTGTGAAGTAATAAATTCATAGTGTCTTTGTGAAAGCCAGATATTCTGGTCCTTAATGTTGAAAATTTCACATAAAATAAGTGTATTTTTCTCATTATTTTTATGATTTGGTGGAAAATGCCCTTCATGTATATAACATGACAGCTTTTTCTAGCAGATATTTTATCACTCAAATGATACCTGCCTGGGTAAATTATTACTGACAGGTGACCCAAGAGATGCCAATTGGCATTCACAAGCATCTCTTAGGAGCCAGTCTGTACCTCTCTTCTACACATGGTTCTCACAGATACATAGTCACCTTCTATTTTAATGAATTTTATTTTATTTGTTCCAATTATATATTCAAAGAAAAACAGTTGTACAATGTTAGATATTATATTCTTGAACTTAAAATATAAGATATCAGGCACGAGAGAAGACACAGGGGTTTGAGGCTGGACAGAGGCAGCTGGCTCTCCATTTCTGTGTCTGTATCAGTTGTAAGAATTGCAGTTAATCTTAGCACAGACTTTTCAGGAACTATAAAATAACAGGGTTAGTAGTAATAGTAGTAAACCAACAATCCCTAACAATTTTGCCATTAGAACCAACCCATGGAGTCTAAAGATCATCATGAACCCCATTGGTCATAAGCAAGAGAGCTTCAACAGAGGGGATTTGTTTTAACAAAGTAATGAAAATGCTCCTTTGGAGTTGACAGTCTGAACACAAGGTAAACTAAATAGCACTTTCCTCTAGATCTTTATTTTGTCTAGCTTTTTTTGTATTTAATTTTAAGAGCACACTGGAGCTGAAGATGGCTCAGCAATTAACCAAACCAGAGTTTGATTTCCAGCACTCATACCCACTGGTAACACCCTCTTCTGCCACTCACACAGCTGTACATAACACAAGCACACACACGTGAACATACATTTAAAAATAAAAATAAATCTTCAAAAGCCGTACTTTTCATGAAACAGTGAGGGAGCTTCGGACGGACTGCTCTGGACGTAGGTGCTCTCTGAAGCATGCTGGAGGACAGCAGGCTTTACTCCTAATCAGCACTCAGGGTGCACCCCAAAGAGCTACTGCTTCCAGTTACTCCCCAACACAGGAAGACCCATCTTCTGTGTGCATGAAGACTTTATAAACATGTTCATAAAGTATTAGGAACTTAGGCCTAAAATTCAATGATCTGTGTTGACAGAAGTACAAATAACTTATGTGAGGCGTAAAGGGGGCAATGAAACCCCCAGTGAGGAACTTTGCACATGCACAAGCTCTATAAGGACCAACTCACAGCACAGTTTCTTTTCCTGCCTGGAGGTTGGCAAGCTTCCTATAGAATGCAAGACACATTCCAGTTTCCAAAATGTTAAAATTGGTGGAAAATGTGGATCTTATAATCAAGGTACTCTAGGCCATGTTTGTTGAGTTTTGTAGTTATAGGAATGAAAGATACAAACTATCAGAAAAATAATGTTTTTTCTTTCCTGTTTTGTTTGTTTGTTTGTTTTTGTAGGAAAGCATTTTACTAGCCTCTCTTCCTCCAATTTCCTGAAGATAGTACTGTAGTCTGCAAACATTATCCTGTCATAATTGTTTCCTTTTCCTCTCAAAGGCATAGTGCCTACTTATGAGTCACTCCTCTTGATAATAATCATAAATCTCCTTAGAACAAACTAATGACATGATATGCCTTTGAATATATACAACATAGTCACAGTATTCAGAGCTTTTTAAAGAAAATCATCCCTTTGTTGAAAATGTCATGTTTAAGAGTGATCAAGTAGTCAGTTATCAATTATTGAACAAGTCAGTCAAGGTCATTTATCAATTTTAGAACAGAAACTAGACCCCAACTCACAGTGTCCATGATAGAATAACTCTACTGAGTATAACAAGAATAAAAATAGATACAGTAAATCTTTATTATTAATAAAGCCACATTCAGCCATCAGAGAACTATGTCCACTGCATGTACCCTAAACCACATTGTTAGTGAATATATTTTAAAAAAAGAACCAGTACTATAAAGATAAGAGCATTATTAAAAATCAGTTACCTGTGTTTTTAAATTGAATTTATTATCATTTTATATGTACTGTTTAAAATTCATTAAATAGCCCTTAACTATGATTTAATTGTTGTCATAATTACAATGTGACGAGCATGTAAGTTATTTGAAGATTTTTTTTTTCCAGCGTATCTAACATGGCATGAATATACCTGTGATATCTGTTGCTGACAAAGTGACAGGTTCTGATCTGGTTTGCTGTGTACCTCCATATCCTAAAGACATTATAAGAGGCCATTAATTTGAGAGAGTGAGATGGATATCCATGGGAGGGCTTGGAAAGAGAGAAAAAGGGGGAAATGGTATAATTATATTGCAATCTCAACAAATTATATTAAATAAGTCTAAATTTCTGTTACAGTTTAGGAAAAATAAATATGTCATTGTTTCCTTTTCACCTTCCCTGACCTACTCCAAATCTATGAATTGCCAAGCACACCAAAACTTTGTCCTTAAGCCAGGCATGATGGTTCATACCCTTAATCCCAGCACTTGGGAGGCAGAAGCAGGTAGATCTCTGTGAGTTCAAGGCTAGCCTGGCCTACAAAGCGAGTTCCAGGGCCCTGTATCAAGAAAAACAAAACAAAAACAAACAAAGAAAGAAAACTTCCATAATATACTTGAAAGATAACTATGAATAATCCCCATTTTACAAATAAGCAAACAGAGACCAGTGTAGCTAAGTAACTTCCCTCATACTTTGCATCAAATGCCATTAGAACCTACACATCTTCATGCCTCCATTTCTGCTGGGTAGCAGTCACTGGAATGTGAGAACTGCAGGGTCCACTTTATCCTGAGACTAACCGTCTCTTAGAGTAGACACCTACATACCTAGCCTTCAAACGCTAGGGTCACCGGATGGAGGAGGTGGGCGTGCAGGAAGGACCCAGCAACAGCAAGGCTGTGGGCTTGGCTGGTTCTCTGGTTTCCCTCACCTTGAGCTTTTCTTCATCTAGACTCCTAAGTGCTGCTCAGGTGGCTTCTAAGAGCAGCCATTATTCCTATCACATTTGAAGCTACTTTCTACCTCAGCTACTTTCTCTTCCTTCCTTCTGATGATTGCCGCTTCTGTTTATTACTATTCTCAGAGAAGGGAAATTGTTTCTCCTCATCTCCCTTAGCTCGTTGGCAGATACCTATTTGGATCACTCCCTGTAATCACTATAATTCCTGAGTCTCCTTTTATCTAAAATATACCTATTAAGTTATCTTAAGTCTTTTCAAAGCCAAATTGCCTCATCTGTTTATTATTTTCCTTCATTTTTCTTGACTACATTAAAACTCGGGGACTATGAAAAACAATTGTTAATGCTCTTGGCGGTCCCAGGATGAATTTATTTGTTTCTGTAATTGAGTCTTTCTGATTATGCTGAGTGTTATTATCCTCATGTTGTACCAACTTTTAACATAACAAACCATAAGGTTGTAACAACATATTTTTAATATTTTTAAATTTTTATTTGAATGTCCACTTGGCAGTTCATTTCCTAATGCTTAACTCCCTGCCCTCCTGTGAGTAGGGGCCATTTCATCTCAGATGGCAAAATAAAGACAGAGTCAGCTCAGAATGTACTCATTGCAGATTTCACCCAAGAAAGAGAAAATAATTATAGCTCAGCCTCCAAGTAAGATTGCCTCATCATTCTCTTATTAAAAGGACCTTGAAATTTTCACTTGTATTTTGATACATATGGCCATTTTTTTTAAAAAGCCGACCTTATGCTATCTAGCTTACTGGAAAGTATTTTTATATAATAACTTTCAAAATAATATTATTTTTTGTTCTAAGAAAATATTAATTCATTCCCATGTAATAACAAGTGAGTCTCATGTTTCTTTGACTAGTTCTCCTAGTTTTCCACAAAGCAACATCTTCTAAAACTCTAATAAGATGTTGACAGTATCTCACACAACACAGGACATTTGGTAACCCACAGAGCCATTCAAGTTGGCCTTTTGTAGCCATGTCTACTTCTCTCCCTCACCCTTTCTATTTTTTATGTTTTTATGTTTAAACTTATTTCATCTGATACATAAAAATGTACAATTATCCTTTGCTACAGACGTGAGTGCCACAGTGTTTAGATAAAGTCCTCAATACATGTCTCTTTTTTAAATATTTTTATTAATTACAGTTTATTCACTTTGTATCACTCCTGTAGCTCCCTCCCCATTTCCAATCCCACCCTTCCTCCTTCTTTCTCACCCATGCCCCTCCCACAGTCCACTGATAGAGGAGGTCCTCCTCCCCTTCCCGCTGATCCTAGTCTATCAGGTCTCATCAGAAGTGGCTGCATTGTCTTCTTCTGTGGCCTGGTAATGCTGTTCCCCCCTCAGGGGAAGGTGATTAAAGAGCAGGCCAATCAGTTCCTGGCAGAGACAGTCCCTGTCTCCATTACTATGGAACCCACTTGGACACTACATCTCTCTTTTTTTAATTATTGTAAAAACATCAGATCTTTTCTTGTACTCTTCAAGAAGACATAAAACATGTCTGACAACATAGTTGCCTGTCACGGCAGCTCACCAGAACTTTTTGCTTCTAGCTAACTAGCTGGTCACCCTTCCCATTGCTCTTTCTCCTCGACCCACCCAACCTACAGAAATCACATATTTTTGTTCTCAACTTCTGTGAGTAGAAGGACTGGTTCTTTTATTAAATAATTTATTTAATTTTGTTTTATATGCATTGGTGTAAAGGTGTCAGACAAATCCCCTGGAACTGGAATTACAGACAGTTGCAAACTGCCTTGTGGGTGCTGAGAACTGAACCTGGGTCCTCTGGAAGAAAAGCCAGTGCTCTTGATAGCTGAGCTATCTCTTCAGCAGTGAAGGACTGATTCTTAGAATTTATAATATGTTATCAAACCTTATGTATTTTTAAGAGCTTTACAAAATACACAGTAAAGTTTGAGAGCTATGGGAATAAAGCACAGATTGAAAACTTGAAAAGTGGCCATTGTCACCTTGATTACCATAGGACTTGGTTTTTGTATTCATGAGGGCTAGGTTTATATATGTGAATGTTCACATGCATGTGCTTAAACACAAAAGATGAGTGCATAAATGTATTTATTCTTTCTCTCAGCACTTGTCCCCCCATGCTTCCTAAGTGCCAGACACTATTCGAAGCTTTATCGTTCTCTTGGTTCTATTCAAGTAAAAACTGATAATAAATTGGCTAGATATGTCCGAGACCACACAGAGAAGGATGACTGCCAAAGAAAAGAGTAAGACAAAGCAGAGAGGGGGATATTGGAGAGTGTTTAACCTTTGATAGAGGGGCATGAAGACGAGTTTGTAGAGTGGTGTTATCCAAGTAAAGACTTAAAAATGTAATGAAAAGAACTGCATGGAATCCAAAAGAGAAGAGGCTATGGAAAGCAAAGGGCTGTGGCAGAGGTACTGATGAAGGACCATGCTTGGCACTCAGAGAACAGGGTGGAGAAGAAAGACAAAGAAAGAAAGAAAGAAAGAAAGAAAGAAAGAAAGAAAGAAAGAAAGAAAGAAAGAAAGAAAGGAAGGAAGGAAGGAAGGAAGGAAGGAAGGAAGGAAGGAAGGAAGGAAGGAAGGAAGGAAGAAAGAAAGAAAGAAAGAAAGAAAGAAAGAAAGAAAGAAAGAAAGAAAGAAAGAAAGAAAGAAAGAAAGAAAGAAAGAAAGAAACGGGAGGGAGGTCACTAATAAAAAGCAACTGGATGTAGACAGGCCTACTGGACCACTTCTCTGAGTCAGATTAAAACTGATGGAGACTCCTGAACAGACTCAAAATCTGTACTAACAGATTGTCAAAGGATGGCTACAATGATGGCTGAGAACAGACTGAAGGGTTCAAAAACTGAAGCACTTTCACCTGATAATTGTAGCCACTGGCCCCTAAAGGCCATCATATGAACAAGCTTGTCCCATTCAACAAGCCAGCCAGTTTTTTTGGTTTAGGATAATTTTGTAGGTAACTTGCTCATTCTCTTTTTATTATTTTCAATATTCTGTAGACAACCTGAGTCTTTTTTAATTATAAACCAAATAACTAGCAACACTTTCCTTAGATTCTTCCCTAATCATGATGTTTCTTCCATTCTTGAACTGGAAGCCTGAGAATCAAGAACGTGTTTAGGCATTTCAGCAGACTCAGAGTTCACACATATGCTCAGCAGATGACCCAGATGAACAGAATTAAAGTCTGACTCCTTAATTTATTTAATGTTACAATTCTAACTTGCCCACCCAGCCAGTTTCTATCTAAACACATATATTTTCTGTGAAGCAGTAATATGAGTGATCCACTCATTTAAAACCTTATGATTGAGCACATGTGTTTTTGTTGCTGTTACAGACTTCTTGGAATATTATTACAGAGACTATGTGCTTCTAAATACTGTAAAATTGCTTATTTAATTTAGTGTCTTACATTTTATTCTGCAACCATAGCCAGTAGATTGTGGTCATCTGGCTACTTGGCTAGACTGGGCAGTCTGAGGTAGCCTCACTTGTGTATATGAACACTGGAGTTGGCTGTCAACTAAGCTGATCTTCCTAGGTGGTGTCTCACCCTAAGGCACTTTCTGTACATATCTGTCATGAAAGAGCACAAGATGAAAGCCTTCTTGTTGGGGACTTTTGTTCTATTAGCACATAAAAAGTGCTTGAGTCTCCAGCTTCTGGCTATTACAAATAAGGCTACTACAAAAATGGTTGAGCAAATGTCCTTACACAAGCTTCTTGCAGAAGGCTGTCTATTGTCATATGTATGCACTTTCACAAGGGTCTATTGTTAGGAAAACTCAGAAGTCCATCCTAGATAAAGACCTGCCGAGAACATTACAGAAGTGTATAGATACACAGTAAGGAAGAGGCCCATATGAAAAAGATCCTTACTGTTGGTTCAAAGAAGAAAGATAAGGCTGAGTAAGAGAGTTAACGAATACTACTAAAAGCATGGAGGAAGTCTTATTTCACATGAGGTTGTAAGAAAGAAAGTGTCTAAGAGGTGACATTTTGGCAGAGTCCTGCAGGAAGCTAGAGGGAGAATGAGGAAATCAGAATTCATAGAGAATGCACTAGTGCAAATAGTGAGGAACTGAAGGACAGCAGTGGGCTGGCAGGGATCGCAGTAAGCGGGCATGAGGAACACTGGAAGGTAAGGCCTGACTGGGAGCTTGCAAATGCAAAGGCTCTGACTTTCACTCCGAGATGAAAACTATATGGAGCGTTTGAGGGGAAGAGTAGCATCCCCTGGTGTAAATTCATTAATGAGATCACTGTGCACAAGAAGAGGCTGCAAAATGCTGAGGGTCAAGGTACAAACAATCTGGACTCTACCAAAGCATTTCTAGATGACAGTGATGCTGGCCTGCATTGCTGGAGTCCAGGTGGATGTTGAAAGTAGAACAGATGTGGTGGTAGATTGTATTTGTAAGGTGGTGTCAAACAACCTAGATGTCCCTCAGCGGAGGAATGGATAAAGAAAGTGTGGTACATTTACACAGTGGAATACTACTCAGCTATTAAAAGCAAGGAAATCATGAAATCTGCAGGAAAATTATGGGATCTAGAAAAGATCATCCTGAGTGAGGTAACCCAGAAGCAGAAAGACAAAAATGATATATACTCACTTCTAAGTGGATATTAGCCATATAATATAAGATAAACATACTAAAATCTATATACCTAAGGAAGCTAAACAGCAAAGAGGACCTTAGGGAAAATGCTTAATCTTCATGCAGAAAGGCAAACAGGATAGACATTGGAAATAGGAGAAAACAAGGAAAAGGACAGGGACCTTCCACAAAGAACCTCTGAAAGACCACAGTATCAAAGGAGGTACTGAGACTCATAGCCAGACTTTGGGCAGAGTGCTGGAATCCTTATGAAAGAAGCGGGAGATAGAAAGGCCTGGAGAGGTCAGGAACTCCACAAGGAAAACAACATAGCCAAAATACTTGGGCTCAGGGGGCCTGCAGAGACCACTATTCCAACTAAAGACCATGCATGGAGGGGACCTAGACCTCTGTTTAAAGGAAGCCCATTGGCTGCTCAGTTTCCAAGTGGGTTTCCTAATAAGGAGTACAGGGGCTGTCTCTGACATGAATTCAATGGCAGGCTCTCTAGTCACCTCCCCTTGGGGGGGTGCAGCCTTGCCATGCCACAGAGGAAGATGATGCAGCCAGCTTTGATGAGACCTGATAAGCTAGAGTCAGATAGAAAGGGAGGAGGACCTCTCCTATCAGACTAGGGAAAGGACATATAGTGAGAAGAAGGAGGGTGGGTGGGACTGGGAGGAGATAAGGGAGTGGGCTGCAGTGGGGATACAAAGTGAATACATTATAATTAATAAATAAAAAGAAAAGAAAAGAAAAAGAATAACTATCAGCATTTTCAGACTCAGTGATCTCAAAGCTTTTGCTCTTTACTAAGTTATTCCTTCTGAGAGATGAGACCAAAGTTGGAGGAAGCAATGTAATAATAGAGATGGGAAGAGAAAAGAGAATGTGATGAATCTGTGAGCCAAGGAATGTAGATAGCTTCTTGGGGCTAGAATATTAAGAAAATTTCTCAGAGCGTCCAGATGGAGTTCATTGGCTCTACCAGCAAGATTCACTTCATATGAAATGGTACACTAGACACACATTGTTAGAATTCATCAAATATGTGGAAACCAGTCAGTGTCTGCTGATAAGTGCTTTCCAGGTCTTTGTAAATGACACCTTTCACAGGTCACCAGTATGATTCACTATTAAAGTTAAGACATTTCTACAGAAGAAATGGGGTCCCATTAATAATCATACTGAGGTAGGCATGAAAACTAGGTCTGCCTATGGCTAATAGGAACGCATGGCCCACTCCTCAGCTTTTCTTACTAGCTTTGAATAAACACATTTTTCTCCCTGAATAAACATTTATACTAAAATAAGACTTAATATTTTGTCTTTTAATTTAGCTGATGACCAATGTATAGGAAAAATGTTTTAAAAATTAAAGGCCTATGACCTCTACACAGAGGTAGCCTATGGCAGTTCAGTATCCAAGTAGGTTCCATAGTAATGGGATCAGGGACTGTCTCTGACAGAAACTGATTGGCCTGCTCTTTGATCATCTCCCCCAGAAGAAGACAGTGCAGCCGCTCCTGATGAGACCTGATAGACTTGGATCAGAGGGAAGGGGAGGAGGACCTCCCTTATCAGTAGACTGGGAGAGGGACACTGGTGGGGAAGAGAAAGGGTAGGATTGGGAGGGGAGGAGGGAAGGAGGTACAGGGGGGATACTAAGTGAATAAACTGTAATTAATAAAAATAAAAACAATTTTAAAAAATTAAAGGTTTCTGCATCTTTTAACGGTGTCCTTGGAGACTTTAATTTTTTTATTCAGTTTCCATCATTATAAAGAGCTTCAAAATAAATCCCCATGAAAAATGAATCCTGGAAAAATCACTGCTGAGTTTGTTTTCCAACTCTGAATATTAAGCTTGGGGCCTTGGTCATTGAGACAAGTGCTCTACCACTGAGCTCTATACTCAGCCCTCTTTTTACTTTTAGAAATGTACTTTTATTTTTATTAATGGATGTATATGCACTCACTGCACGTTTACTCACAGAGCCTAGATGGGGCAATAGATTCCTGGCACTAGAGGCACAGGTGGTTGTGAGCTGTCCTTGCATTCTGGGATCCAAACTCTGATCTACTGGAGGAGCACCAAGTGCTCTTAACCTCTGATCCACTCTCCATGCCCTTTTTTGTAGTCTTACTGAGACAAGGTCTCACTAAGTTGCCCAAACTGATCTTGAACTTGCAATCCTTTTTTTTTCAGCTTCCTAAGTAGCTCCATTACAAACACATGAGGACCCAGCAGCAGCTATTCCAAGGAGCTAGACATTTGCTTTCTTTTCCAAGATAATGAAAGTTCAGTAGAGTATCATTCTATCTTTCCACTTATATCAGCAGCCACAGCTAGAGCAACAGTGTCCTCAAGATGCCAGTGGAGTCCTGTCTAATGTTCCCCAGTTGCACCTTTCCCCAGGCAATATTTATTGAGCTGCTCATACATGCTGTTATTCAACTGGAGGTGTAACACAGATACACACAGCTTTGCCCTGTCTCCTCTAGGCTCCTGAGCATTTTCTGACTCTTCTAATGTTGCTGCAGGAACTTTATTTGTAGGAGACCTTGGGTTTTTACAGGAGCAAAAGAAGGAGAATAAAGTTCAATAGGTCCTTAGATAGGACTGTGGTGTGTTCATCATGAAAGGGTTGGGAATGAGTCATGAACTTACTTAGTGAACCAAGAGCCAGCCCTCTTGGAGCCTTTTACGAAGTTTCAGATCCACTATGTGCTTTTGGAAGTAAAGAAGGAAAACACTTAAAAAATAATTTTTCAAAGCTACATTTCAAATTTTTACCAGTCTTAGTAAAAGTATTTGGACAATAAAGCATATGGAGATGTTATCACAAGCAAGAAGTGCTCACATGCTGTCTATTTTCCTCCAGAAAGGAAATTCATGGCTTTGGACTGTGTTGCTTCTTGAGTATAAATAGTCTATTGTTTGCAAGACAAGAAAATTATGATTATTATGATGGTTATGCACAGTTGTCTGCATCTGGAATTAATTAAAACCCAAATGTTTGGGAACACCTGTGAGGTCTTTTTTTTAATTGAATCATTTGATGTGGGAAGACTCATTCTAATATGGACTTTTGAAGAAGGAAGATCCATCTTTAATCTGAACCATACCTTTGTACATAAAGGATATGAAAGAAGGAAGCTCTCTTTGCGTGCTTTCTCTCGCCCTTGCTAGCAAGTCCATTCATTCACTGGCATTAGATCCTACTTCTTCAGGATTCTGCTGTATCCTGAAGACCAGCTGAGATATCCAGCCTAATGGACGAAACAACTGGATTCTTAGACCTTCTATTCATAGGCAGCTATTGTCGAGTTAGCTGAATCACAATTTATTAGATTATATGAATTTAATAAATTCATATATATTATATATTCTATTATATCTATTATATATATAATTCCCTTTATATATTTATATATATGCATGTTTATATGCACACAAGTGTGTGTGTGAGAGAGAAAGAGAGAAAGATAGAGAGATTCATTTTATATCAGTTCTATTCCTCTAGAGAACTGGGACTAATAAAATTGTATTTTTTTTTTAAATAAAATGACCTGTCTGGCTATAACAAAATGAACTCAACTTTCAGCTGTAAGGTTAGAAACATTTAAAGACCTTGATAGAGGCTTTCCAATCAAGAGCAGGGCAAGAGAAGTTGACCAGAAAGCATTGGTGCTTCCTGGCACACCCACATACCCACAACCATGCCTTTTTTTTTTTTCCTTCAAAGTGCCTGATGTTAAAGGAAGTGGGTCAATGAAAGGAAGTGCTTCTCTCATTGAGAATTTAGTTCTAACCTTTGAACCCAGAAAAGAAGGAGAGTTGGTAGTGATAAATAGAGACTGGCAGGGTAATGGGATAGGAGGGGATTGAAAAATATAGAGAGAAAATAAAAAGCTACTGTATGGGACATTTCTATCTGCATAAAGAAATGAATAGGAAGCCAGTGACATGAAGTACTGGGTCAATGTATGAACAGGAGGAATCAAAATGTCACAGTGGTATCTTGAGTCCCATGACTTTCATCAGCTATGTTGCTACATCAGTAATAAAACTATAAACTGGTGGAAGACACGAATATGATATGTAAGCTCCCTTTAAGCCCATTTATCAAATACCCTAGATATTTCAAATATCAGAAAGAATAGAGTCTTATTTTGTGTAATTAAAATATATCTTTGACTCATTATGGTTGTCATAGTGACATTTATGGAGCTATCATATGTCTTAATATATTTAAGGGCTATTAATGGAGTTTGATTAGCACAAGAGGGGAATTCACTGAAACCCAAAGTGACTGTAGAAATGAGACTGTAGAAATGGAACAAGGATTGTCCCACAGCTGAATATCTATGAGGACACACACTGAGTGGCAGGTATGGGCTCCAGGAAGCCATTCTGCTCCTGTCTCCGGCACAATAGGGGCTAAACTGCAATAGGTAGCTACAATTCTAGTACTAATGTAAAATTCCCAAGGCTGCTCATTTCCACAGGCTTCCGGGAGCCAGTTTCTGGCTCTGCTAGAGATAATTGTTGCTACCCAGAACACGAGATTAGAAATTATTTGCTTTTAGAATTTTCTTTGGGTTTACCACTAACAAAACAGTGTTGCCACCATCATCTGTGAAACATTAAGAGTCAGAAAGTGGTGCTGGGGCTGACTGTCCCATGTCAGCATAGACTCTATCTTCTTTGAAGATTAAAGTGAAGAGGCTACACTATTACCGCAAAGAATTAAGATGCACCTTTCTTTTCACTTTATTTGGGGATTTCAGTGTCACTTTATATAAAAACCAAAGATATGTTGAGAAAGGTGAGAAAATGGACATAGTTTCTCTATGCTATAGGAAATTTAAGTTTTAAAACAAAAATGAAGCTAAGAGATAAAAGGAAAAGCTATGGATTATGGGTAAATATATATTTTTTAAAGAATACACACATAATTCTTGGTTTATATTGTAAAGCAAGCAATTTAGAACATTCAATATGTATTTTCAGCAGCTTTCTCCTCTTTAATTTTGCATTGCCACCAAAAGATGCTAATGACTGCCAAATTGCTTTTGGCCCAGTTAACACTTAAGAGAAAGAAAATGAATAAAGCAGAAAAGAAGTGTTGCAGGTTGTGTTTGCAGCATATGACAGTGTGAACACCAACCCTGAGCAGATGGTAAGATCTGAGAATTGCAGCTAAGAGGTCACGGGAAGCATTTCTCTGCTTTGGTTGTGTACATTACATGGTAATGAGTTTCCA
Organism: Psammomys obesus; assembly: GCF_907164565.1. Taxonomy (NCBI): domain Eukaryota; kingdom Metazoa; phylum Chordata; class Mammalia; order Rodentia; family Muridae; genus Psammomys; species Psammomys obesus. Next base: position 58,926,386 of record NW_026585644.1, read on the forward strand.
TAGCTCCTAATAGCCAGAAGCTTATTAAGGGAGCATTGAGGTTACAGATCATATTCTAACTTATCCTTGAGCTGTTTACGCTTTCCTCTGGATGTCCAAGTTTATTTCGATCAGAGTTGGTCATCTTAGCAACCAAATGCTTTGTCTCAGGAAGTAGGCATTTTCTATTCTCTGTAAATAAGTGACAGAATATCTTGATCCATGCACTTCTCATGGAGGTTAGTCTATGGATCATGGCTTTTCTCCCTGTCATTAGCAGTGATCAGCTTTCTCCACCTACACCCAGCTGCTCATGTTAATAAATCTAGATGAGTGTGTTGACACATTCCTGAAGCCAGCAGGTCATTGCAGTCCCTTTGTGTAGGGTGATGTCCCAACTCCTTCCCTAGATGCCAAAGCTTAGATGACTCCATAACTGGAAAAAGGGTGGTGTTTTGTATAGTGGATGGTTTGTTTTCTTGCTTCTTTATAGAAAACATACGGCAATGTTTATGTATGAGTAGAAAACAATAGCATACTGCTATCAAGTTAGGAACAGCTAATAAAATCATACATGAATAGAAATCAAGCGTCTTTCTACCTTGCCAGGATTCTAGTTTGCTGATATCTGTACACATCCTGTTTTATTTGGCTTGAAGAGAAGTTTTATCGTTTTAGGCTTTCATTCCTAATTGGAAGGAAATTGTCTAGCAAGATGTTTTAATTTGTGTTTTCACTCCTCCCTATGCTTAATTAAATTACTTTGTTAGCAGGAATAATAAATTCTGAGTAGACTTTGTATTATGATCATATAAAAATTAAAATCTATTCATTTTTAATGGCATTCTTTGTATTTCTAACTTAAAAGTAAAGACATGTGACTGGAAAATTACAAGTGGCCACCTGGAGATGGGACATCAAACAATGAAAGGCAGAACTGGAGTATGGTCATACCACACACTTTTCTCTCTGGCTAGGTAACTTTTTAAAAATTATTTACAATTTATTCACTTTGTATCCCAGTTGTAGCCTCCTCCTTCATCTCCTCTTGGTTACACTCTCCTTCCTTCTTCCTCCTTTATCCCTCTTCCCTGGTCCACTGATAAGGGAAGTCCTCCTCTCCTACTTTCTAACCCTAGCCTATCAGATCCCATGAGGACTGCCTGGATCCTCTTCCTCTGTAGGCAGGCTAGATTGCCCACCAGAGAGAAGTGATCAAGGAGCAGGCAACTGAGTTCATATCAGAGGTTGTTTGCTCTCCCCTTACTAGGGAATCCACATGGAGACTGAGCTGTCTATGCCTTACATCTGAGCAGGGGGTCTAGGTCCTTCATATGTATGGTCTTTGGTTGATGCATCAGTCTCTGCAGCCCCCCCTGGGCCCTGCTATTTTTGGCTTTGTTGGTCTCCTGTCACCTCCAGGTTCTTTTTTATCCCCCTTCTTCCATAAGACTCCCTGTGCGCTGTCCAAAGTTTGACTGTGAGTCTCTGCATCTGCTTTGATCCCCTGCTGGGTGGAGTCTTTCAGAGGAGATCTGTGGTAGGCTCCAGTACTATTCCCTCTTTTCTACAACCTCTGGTGTCTCTTCTGTTTTTTCCTTCTGAATGAGGATTGAGCATCTTCCCTAAGGTTCCCCTTATTGTTTAGCTTTGTTAGGTCTGTAGATTTTAGTATGTTTATCCTATGTAATATGACTAATACCTACTTTTATAAGTGAGTGTACACCATGCGTGTCTCTCTGCTCCTGGGATACCTCACTCAGGATGATCTTTTCTAGTTCCATCCATTTGCTTGCAAATTTCATGATTTCCTTGTTTTTAATAGTTAAGTATTACTCCATTGTGTAAATGTACCACAATTTCTGTATCTGTTCTTCGGTTGAGAGACATCTAGGTTGTTTCCAGATTCTGACTATTACGAATAAAGCTGCTATGGACATAGTTGAGCAAATGTCCTTGCTGTATGGTTGAGCATCTTTCAGATAACTTTGAGGAAGTTTGGTAACCCAACTCAGCCTCCGTGATTGTATGCACTTTTTTTTATTTTTTTTTTATTTTTCTTTTTAGTTACATTTTGTTAACTCTGTGTCCCAGCTGTATCCCGGTCCCTCATTCCCTCCCCAACCCCACACTCCCTCCCTGGTCTCCTCCCTGCCCCTTTCCAAGTCCACTGATAGGGGAGGACCTCCTCCCCTTTCATCTGACCCTGTTTTATCAGGTATCTTCAGGGCTGGCTGCAAAGTCCTCCTCTGTGGCCTAACAGACTGCTCCTCCCCTGGGGGGGGGGGGTCAAACAGCCTGCCCTTGAGATCCTGTTAGAAATAGTCCTTGTTCCCCTTACTTTGGAAAACTACTTGGTTACTGAGCTACCACGGGCCACATCCGAGCAGAAGTTCTAGGTTATATCCATAGATGGTCCTTGGTTGAGTGTCAGTCTCAGAAAAGACCCTGTGCCCAGATATATTTGGTCCTTGTAGAGCTCCTATCCTTTCCATATCATACTAACTTCCCTTCTTTCATATGATTCCCTGCATTCTGCCGAGGGTTTGGTTATGAGTCTTAGTGTCTGCTTTGAAACACTGCTAGGTAGAGTCTTTCAGATGCCTTTTGTGGTAGACTCCTGTCATAAGTTCAATGCACATCCCATTTGTCTTTCTAAATGAGGATTAATCACCTTCGCCTGTGTCCACTTTCTTGATTATCTTCTTTAGGTGTGTAGATTTCATTATGTTTATCATATCTTGTAGGTCTATATAAGCGAGTATATACCAAGTTTGTCTTTCTCCTTCTGGGATACTTCACTCAGAATGATCTTTTCTACATCCCACCACTTGCCTGCAAATTTCATGATTTCCTCCTTTTTGATTGCTGAGTAGTATTCCATTGTGTAAAAATACCACAATTTCTGCATCCATTCCTCCGTTGATGGACATCTGGGTTGTTTCCAAGTTCTGGCTATTACAAATAAAGCTGCTACGAACATGGTTGAACAAATGTCCTTGTTGTGTACTTGAGCAAATTTTGGGTATATACCTAGGAGTGGTATAGCTGGGTCTTGAGGTAGCACTACTCCTAGTTGTCTGAGAAAGCGCCAGATTGACTTCCAAAGTGGTTGAACCAGTTTACATTCCCACCAGCAATGGAGGAGGGTTCCCTTTTCTCCACAACCTCTCCAGCATGTGCTATCACTTGAGCTTTTCATCTTGGCCATTCTGATGGGTGTAAGGTGAAATCTCAGGGTCGTTTTGATTTGCATTTCCCTGATGGCTAATGAGGTTGAGCATTTCTTTAAGTGTTTCTCTGCCATTCGATGTTCCTCTTTCGAGAATTCTCTGTTTAGCTCTGTTCCCCATTTTTTAAGTGGATTACTTGGTTTGTTGCTTTTCTGCTTCTTTAGTTATTTATATATACTGGATATTAGCCCTCTGTCAGATAAAGGGTTGGTGAAGATTCTTTCCCAATCTGTAGGCTGTCTATTTGTTTTGATGACAGTGTCTTTTGCTTTACAGAAGCTTTTCAGTTTCATGAGGTCCCATTTATTGATTGTTGCTCTTAGAGCCTGTGCTGTTGAAATCAGGGACAAGACAAGGCTGCCCACTCTCTCCATATCTCTTTAACATTGTACTTGAAGTCCTAGCCAGAGCAATAAGACAACTAAAGGAGATCAAGGGGATACAAATCAGAAAGGAAGAGGTCAAAGTGTCACTATTTGCAGATGATATGATAGTATACATGAGTGACCCCAAAGATTCAACCAGAGAACTTCTTCAGCTGATTAACACCTTCAGCAAAGTGGCAGGATACAAAATCAACTCAAAAAAATCAGAAGCCCTCTTGTATACCAAAGACAAAAAGGCTGAGAAAGAAATTAGGGAAACAACACCCTTCACAATAGCCACTAAAAACATAAAGTACCTTGGTGTGACTCTAACCAAGCAAGTGAAAGACCTGTTTGAGAAAAACTTCAAGTCTTTGAAGAAAGAAATTGAAGAAGATCTCAGAAGATGGAAAGATCTCCCGTGCTCATGGATTGGTAGGATTAACATTGTGAAAATGGCCATCCTGCCATAAGCAATCTACAGATTCAATGCAATTCCCATCAAAATACCAACTCAATTCTTTACAGACCTTGAAAAAAAGATTCTCAGCTTCATATGGAGAAACAAAACACCCAGAATCTCCAAAACAATCCTGTACAACAACAGATCATCTGGAGGTATCTCCATTCCCGATCTCAAGCTGTACTACAGGGCAACAGTAATAAAAACTGCATGGTATTGGCATAGAAACAGAAAGGAGGATCAATGGAATCGCATAGAAGACCCAGAAATAAACCCATACACCTTTGAATACTCAATATTTGACAAAGAAGCCAAATCCATTCAATGGAAAAAAGACAGCATCTTCAACAAATGGTGCTGGTCCAACTGGATGTCTATATGCAGAAAAATGAAAATAGATCCATATTTATCACCCTGCACAAAACTAAAGTCCAAGTGGATCAAGGACCTCAACATAAAACCAGATACTCTAAATCAGTTGGAAAAAAAAGTGGGAAACAGCCTAGAACTCATTGGCACAGGAGACAACTTCCTGAACAGATTGTATGCACTTTTATAAAAGCTACGCTAGCTTATCTTAGCAGCCCATGGGATGAGCTCTAAAGCATTTCACACAATGCCCGGCTTGGGAAAGTGCTGCAGAACCACTGCCTGTCATTATAATCAGCAAACAGGATGCTTTATCCCGGCACTATCCTTGAAAATCTGAGATTCTCAGTGCTAAAAAGAGAGAAAAAAAAAAAAAGTAAAACCAGTGATGCTGCTGTTTATCAAATGTTTCTTGTGTCTGAGCCCTAACTACAGTGTCTCCAAACTCTATAAGCTGGGAATGGCTATCATCCCCATTTCATTAAAGAGTAAACTAAGAGTTTACATCAAATGCCAAAGGCACTCAGCTAAAGATTGCTAAGCAGGGATCTAGTTCAGCTGTATAATTCCTAAGCTCTTCATCACTTCTGCTCACAACTTGTGGAACCACTGGAAACTCATGTCTTATATGATATTTACATCATATTTTGAGTGCCAGTCAATATACAATTTCATTGCACACTGGAATTCCAAATTTCAAAGTTACTGTCTCTGGGATTTTCCCTTCTTTTGCAATTCAAGAAGCAGAAAACACTTAACAGATGTGTTAGAAGCCATAGGTAGTTTTCATGCAACCTGTCTTACTTCGGTTTAAAAGAGGCTATAAACATGTCCTACAGAGAGGAAAGGGAAGATCGAGGAGGTAGTCATTCTGCTTGGCAGTCAGGAGTGATAGTTGTTGTACAGGGATAAAATATAATGATTCCAAGGTCACATCCACCTCACCAGGTGTCTTTTTAATGTCAGGTGAGACCACTAAAATGCCAACCAGTTCCACTTTTAACCTAAGCAGTGCACAGCTAAGAGCACTTCACCTGCCATTCTTGTTGGAAACATAGGATCTGCCTGCAATTTGGGCAATTCTGTTTTCATTTACAAGATATATTATAGTTTTGCTTTTCTCTTTTTTGAAGTGTTTGGGGTAGAGGTAGAACAGAGAAAAAGATTAAGACTACCAAATTACATCTCCATCTGCTGACCTTGTACCAATATACAATTAGATGATCCCTTAACATAGGGCATAAATGTAAATACTAAATAAATAATAAATTAAATAATAAATAAATGCACAAATAAGAAATACTAATGGCTGCATATTAGTATTTCAAATGATGGTACCATAAGGCAGTAGCTATAGCTGAGAGCAAAGATAGCTGCATTTATTATAAGTACCTTGCAACTTTCCCTGAAAATTAGGTGAAGACACAACTATGAGTAGAATCTTGCTTTATTAACCTTATTTTAAATTTTTTATTACTTAGTTGAGAATTTTGTGCAGTGTATTTGATCATATTCACCTATCCCCCAACTCTTCTCAGTTCCATTGCTCACAACTTGTCTTTTGTTTTCTCCATCAAGAGCATTTTGTGCTGCCCATATATCCTTGAATGTGTAGCCTTCCACTGGAGCATGGGCAACTTACCAGGGGCTGTACCATCACAGAAAACTGAATGTTTTTCTTCCAGCAGCTGAAGATTGCCAACCACTTCAAGGCTAGGGGTAGAATTTGGTGCCCAATCTCTTATAGATGCTGAGCTTTTGTCTGATTTGGGCTTGCACAGGTCTTATGCATGCTGTCACAACTGCTGTGTGTTCATATGTACTACTGCCATGCTGTAGCCAAAGGACACTGTTTCCTTGCTGTCACCCACTAGCTCTATATTTTATAGTTTTTCTGCCTCTTCTTTGGTAATTACCCCTGAATTTTGGAAGGATGAGGATTTGATTTAGGACTGAGAATCCTGCAAATTTTTTTTTTTTATTTTCTGCCCCTGGCTGTTATTGCTCTGATTAGTCACTGTCTAGTGCAAATAGAAGCTTCTCTGTTGAGAGGTAAAAGATATATTAATCTATGGGTATAACAATAAGTCATTAAAAGTTAGTCTAGCTATTACAAAAAAAATATTGTGTGGAGAGGACCTAGACCCCATGCTTAGATTTAGCCAATTGGCAGCTCAGTTTCCATGTGGATTCCCAAGGGAAGCAGGTGTTGCTTCTGTCATAAACTCAATTGCCTGCTCTTTGATCACTTGCCTCTGGTGATGTGGCCACAGAGGAAGAGGGATCCAGGCAGTTCTGATGAGACTTGATAAGCTATGGGCAGATGGCAGAGGAGGAGAATTCTCCCTCAGTGGACTAGGAGAAAGGGATGGGGGAGGAAGAAAACGGGAAGGTGGGACTGGGAGGAGGTGACGGAGGGGGCTTCAATTGGGATATATAATAAATTGTGAAAAAAAATAAAATTAAAAATTTTAGTCTAAGGGGCTGGAATGATGGTTCAGTGCTTAAGAGCACTGGCAGCTCTTCCAGAGGACCTGGAATTCACAGCAGCTCACAACTATCTGCAACTCCAGTTTGAGGAAACCTGACACTCTCACATAGACATACATGCAAGGCAAAACACCAATGCACATAAAATATTTTTAAAAAATTTAGTCTAATACTATGTCTGTTTAGCAAAATGATAGTACCAGTTTCTCACCTAGTAGCTACGACTTGTCTAGTGAAGGATTTGGGCTTGATAATGGCACTAAGCATAGGCTTCATCTTGTGAAGAAGGACTTAAACCAGAAAGAGGCCATTGCTCTCATGGCATTGTGCCGCTGTTGCACCAGTGGGCCTCTCTTACTGGAGCAGCTATTATTTAGCTCATAGGGAACATAGTCAGGTAAGAGGGATGATTACTTTTCTCCTCCTGCAGAGAACATAGCACATTCTGCTACTAGAGTAGTGCCTTAAGGAGAGTGATTCAAAGCTATTATTGCTAGTAAGAATAACCGTGCAGTTTTATTCCCTCTATTATATTTTCTGTAACTATCTAAGTCAACTCTTGGGTTTGGCAGACCTCAGGATAGGAAATTATACATCTCAGAACCATCAGAAAATACACAGAGTAGATATTGATCAGAGCAGAGCAATATTATTTGACAACAACCTGTGGGAAGGTGAATTATTTGATAGCAGAGAAGCAGCAGACGGGAATTGAACATTTATCTCTTTTTAAATTTTATTTAGGCAAATGTTTCCAAGTACAGTCTGGTGATGGAGTCTGACTCAGGGACCTTCTTACCCTCTGGGCTACAGTTCACCGGCAGTGACAAGGCCAGGGCTATCATGAAGGAGGTCATGAATCTGCTGCAGCCCCTCAATGTCACCAAGGTCTTTAGTGGCGGAGAAGGAACTGATATTAACTTCTGGATCCAAGCTGGAGTGCCTGGTAAGACAAAAAAATGAAGGTGGTACTCCTGTGTGTCTCGCCAATTCAAAATAAAATCTGTATTTAAATGTCACGGTGGCTACTGGCAGTAACCACTGGCATGGAATCACCAAGGTGTACTCTCATGATTTTCACGATTTGGATAATGGCGCTTACTTTGCATTTGCTTACCCTCTGCTCTTTACTCTTTGATTTTGATTTCTTTTTAAAGATAGATGTTTGATGATCTCACAACCAAATTTTGAGAAATAAAAAACACAGTCACTGCTACCAATACCTTTCTATTCTAGCCTTCTACTACGGAACCTTCACTTACTCTAATATTGCTATATCTATAGCCAAGCAGTATATGCCTGAACTTTTACAATGAGAGATTCATTCTTTGAAGGCGGGATTCTTTCTTATGATTGTGTTTGTCCTTGACACTTCTGTTAAAAGGTTGAACACAGGGCTGACAAGATGGTTCAGGGGAAAAAGTCACCTACCATCAAGACTTAGTACATGAGTTTAATCCTCAGGACTCATTTGGTGGAAGGTTGGTTACTATCATAAGTTGTGCTCTGACTTCAACATGAACACTGTGGCACATGCAAGACTTCCACACAAATAACAGAAATTGGTCATAGACTGACTTGCCCTGATTGGTGACTTGTGTTGTGAATCTCCCGAAGAGAAGTGTTAAGTACCTGGGGACAGGGATGAAATTACAAAGTGCGAATATACCTGAGAGTTTATAGGAGAAGAATTCAAAAACATAAATTTTTGCTGCTTCACAAATTTGCCCAAGACCCATCATCAAAAAGTTATCAGTTTCTTTATGGATACATCGTGCATCCAATATCATTACAGCCATAGTCAAAAGGACTACCCACATGTCCATCTGCAAATTGTTCTGCATTTGTGTGTTACATAAGCCTAGCCTTTGAGCTCCTTAACGTTACTGACTCTCACGTGTCATAGGTTCAAAAATAGGCTCTCTGGGTTTACCTCTGCCACCTTGCTTTTCGCTCTAAAAGGAGATTTCAACAACAGCTGTACAGATTCAAATTTTAAAGAGAACTCATCTTGAGATATTGTGAGTTTTAATGGCATATTTTAGGTTTGGATATTTAAACCAGTATCAATAGCTAAAAATTAGAAGGCCTTTCCTTTATTGTAATGGAAGACTCAAATTCTGTCCATTTGTGCTATGCATATGTAAACAAAAACATAAAATCCATATTTCCATTTTAAATGGTGCATAATGCCTGGACATTTCTGAACATTACACATATGATCTGTGGCTGTCTAAGCACAGGGAAGAAAGCTGTGCTAGGGGTAGAGAATCAGTTGATAGACCTTTCCATTTTCTCAGTGAGCCTTTAACTGAAAACCACCAACTCAGCTACTGTGAGGAAAATGCTAGTGGATCAGAGTAAATCAGACTGGAGAGTGGCCAGGAGTGGCCAAAGGGGTCACAGGAGGAACTAGAATCTACAGCACAATTGAGACAAAAAAAAAATGCCAACACCCATCACCACCACTTTGTTTTGCTATGTTTGATCATAAGAGTTCCTCACCTTATTCCTTCACATGTTTGTTCCAGAGAAATTGATCTATATGAAATGAGCAGGTGGATTAATTACCTTTGTATAATGCAGTGAGGTACCATCCCTCTTGGCCTCAGCAAAGTCAGGCTATTTTTCTCACATAACAGAGTGGAATGAGAAATTTGAGCCCATTTTGGTTACAGAATTAGTAAACTACACTTTATTGGGCTTCCACCATTCATGAGGCACCCAGTCAAGCTTCTTTTAAAACACTGTCTTTAATCTGAGACCCTCCTTTGGAAGCTGGTACAATTACCCTTATTTTAAAGATGGGGAAATAGACTCAGAGAGATTAAACGGCTTGCAGAAGCCAAAGTCACCCTGAGATCAGGCCGTTTTGTTATCAAAGCTGGTGGCCTTTTTCTTCACACCATGTAGTAGCATAGAGGAGTCTGGAATGCTGAGATGGTATTCCCAGACTCGGGCAGTGTCTAAAATGTTTACCTTATTCATATTTTGTTTATGCAAAGGATTTCAGCCCATCACTGCTTGGAATAATTTATTACTGGGAGAAAGGAGTTTGTTATTGTAAATAACTGCTTATTTCTCCTCACATTCCTTGTTATCCTCCTCTCTCCTTCAGGTCAGCAGGTTTTCTATATAGTCAGTGATTCATTTTGGGTGACTATAAATGTTTCCCTGGATTCTTTGCTCTTTCCTTTACAGTATTATGAGAAAGAAGTACAGTGTTGATATCTGTCCTTGCTACCATGAAGTTATCTTTAAAACAAGTATTGTTACTTGTGTGTGTGTGTGTGTGAATGTGTGTGCATGTATTCATGTACATGTGTACATGTGTGCATGATACATGGTACACTTGTGTACATGTGTGCATGATACATGGTATACTTTTGTGCATGTATAAATATATACGTGTGTGTGTGTGTGTGTGTGTGTGTGTGTGTGTGTGTGAATTTACCAAAGCACACATCTGAAGATTAGAAGACAACTTGATAGGAAATAGTTCTCTCCTTCCATCATGTAAGGACCAGAGACTGAACTCAGGTCATTAGACTTAGCAGTGGGTGAGTCACTACTGAATCACCTTATCCACTGAGTCACCTTCCAGTCCTAAACTACCTTTTTTAAAAGCTACCTTTTATTGTTTCCATGTTGTGTTGTTCCTGGAAGAAACAGTGGGACTGCTCATGCAGTGACACTTGGCAGAGTGAGAAGTTCCAGAACTTCAGCAAAAGACAGCTGTCATAATTGATCTGAAAGAAAATGGAAGTCTATGTTGTGTCTATTTCATGTGTAGTATGTATTTCTACTTCCCTGGCACCTGATAACCACCTACCCTAATAATAGGATTCAAAAACTATTTAAATGATGCTTTGCATTACATTGTGTTCAAGCTCTACTTTGTTCTTTTTCTCTTGTTTTTTCTATTGAGCCAATATTGGCCCCTTACTATGCTCTACACCTGTTAAATATCCATAAACTGATGTGGCAACTTGATGACTGAGCCTCTCTCTCATGTATGCTCAATAGATAAAATAGGTATTGAGAACAAAGATTTAATTAAAATTAAACATGATTTGCACTAATTGTTGAAGAAAAATAGGTCAGTTTGTGAAAATGACATCTTTGCAAGAGGAGAAAGTCCTTTGCTGAGCAGGTTGAAATCTTTAATGGATAATAATCCAACTGACAATAAGATAGCAACAAAAGAGGTTTTAGGTAGAAAAAGAGTGTCCTGGGTACACTTTTCCACTCAAGCTCTTTCCTGAGAGAGATCTCAACCCCCAGCCAGTCTCCTGCCTCCTCTAACAACGCCACTCTTTCCTCACTTTCAGCAAAGTCTGATATTACATACAATAACCTCTAAATCGGTCTCTTTTAGTTCCAGATAGACTTTGGAAATTGAGTGGTTGCTTTGGGTAACGTGACAAGACTTTTTGTTGTTGTTGTTGTCGATTCTTTTAAAATGCCTTTAAAAACAGAAACACGCACACTGTTGAAAAATTAGATGCCTTCTCGGTGTGGCCTCAGAGAATGCGTCTCCTCTTACTCCATATCTCTCAGTAAGTTTCTTCTTCTGGTACAGGATCTAAGATGCAACCTTTTTCTATTGTGTTTCCTTAATGTAGTGTTCTGGATAGAATTACAGGCCTTGAATGTGTGTTCTTCTTCACAGCTTCTAACTGTGTATTGAAATATATGGTTTTTCTTTCTGAAGTTTGCCCATTTGTCACTCTTCATCCTGACTAGTCATGTGCTGTTTGACACCAGGGAGTCAGAGATGAGTATAGACAAGATCTATGCCCTTGAACACTACAGTCTAGTTAGTGAGCCTTGGCCAGCACATCTGTAAAGGTACATAGAGATTTGGGAGTCTCAAGCATGTGTTTTTCCTCATCTGTCACCTCCCTTACACACTGATATCACAGTTCCGAACCTCCCACACAATCCAGACCATGCCAACACATAGTATGAACATTGTTCACTATGAATTGTTCCTAGTTCCTAAAGCGCCTCTTCCTCAGCTCCTTCTCTCAACATAGACACTGTCTCACTCATAGAACTCACTCATTTCCAGGCATCCTTGACCATAGTGACCTGTATTCCAAATTCCCAGGCCCCTAATCTGCTCACTCCATTGGAAATCTACCTAACTATTGGGGAGTTTTTTCTTGAAAATAAAACAGAAGATCCAAGTCAGAGGGCAGTAAGGGAATTTTTACAAAGAAACCCAGCATAGGGGCTTAGAGAGAGCTTCCTTGTGCTTATTTGTTTTTGCTACCTTTGCAGCACTGGAGATGAAACCCAGGGCCTTGCACAGGCAATACAAATGCTTCACCATTGAGCTGTGTTCCTAGCCCAACCACACCAAGTCTCTTAGTCCTTTACATATTTCACCCTGCCCTCCTTAGCATGCTGAAGTTGTTCAAAGTAGCATATTTTACACATTGTTCGGTCATGGAAGAAAGAATCTCTATAATTGATACCCCCTTTTCAAAATGAGGAACTCGTTCAAGAATTAATAAAATAGGCTTCCTTCTGTCTCACTGATGAAAAACTGTGACTCCTGTCTTTGGCTAAATTGTGTCACACTAATGAAGCATAGTAGAACTACCAAGATTGGAGAATATTGATCATATATTACTTCCATGCATAAGTGGTACCCTTTTTGGTATCCACTGCAAAGCACTGTTTCATGATATATAAGAAAAAAAAATTTAAGAAGATGAAGATACCCATTGAGTAAAGACTTAAAAGCAGTTGTGGTGTCTGAGCATGTCCTCCTTATATGTCCATCGGTGTGTCTCCAGTATCCAGCTGTTATACATAACTAAAGTGTCTACTTAGCCTGGAAGGTAAATCCGTTCATGTTCTACTCCATCTTATGTTGCTCCTCCATGCTTTTCTCTGTGTCTCCTAGTTGTCTAGTCAAACTGGAATTCCTGGAAGAGCCTTCTGTTTCTGCACTTCTGTGTGTCTGGCCCTTTCCTACTCTCTTATCAACATCTAATTCTGTGGTTTGACTCCTTATTTTTCTCCTTTACAAGCTTTCTCTCATCTCCCACAGCGTGGGCAATTGTCACTGGAGCATGCTCACCAAACCGAGCTCACCTCTCCTTGTGGTGCTTGAGAATTCCCATGCCTGAGAAGAAGTACTTCCCCCTCTCTAAAGTGATCATAAGTCAAATGTTGAGTGAACAAGCTCAAGCTTTATGGGAATAATATCTGGTCATCTCCAAATAAAATACTATTGAGAAAAGCTTATTAACTATAACGTGCTACCTCTCTCAGTGACAATATAGCTCCATTGCATGGGCTTCTTTCTTTTTATTTGCATTTCTTTAAATAATGTATATGTTAGTTTCTTTTCTCTTTTTCCATATTCCACTGAGATATAAAATTGCATATTACTCAGGATTTTGCATGTTATCAGTCTTCTTTATTTCTGTCCAGTGTCTCATACCAACAGAAGTAAACTAAAGTGTCCTATTATTTTTGAGTTTCATTTTATTTTATTAATTTTTACAATTTATTAATTTTATATCCCAATTTTAGCTCCTCTCTTATTTTCCCCTCCCAGCCCCCTCCCAGCCCCCTCCCAGCCCCCTCCCAGCCCCCTCCCTAGCCCACTGAAAGGGGGGAGTCCTTCTACTTAACTATCTGACCCTAGCCAGTGAAGTCTCATCGGGACTGCCTGGATCCTCTTCCTCTGTGAGCTGGTGAGGTTATCCCGCCAGAGGGAAATGATCAAAGAGCAGGCAACTGAGTTCATGTCAGAGACAGGGCCTGCTCCCCTCGCTAGGGCACCCTCATGAAGACTGAGCTGGGCTATGGGCTACAGCTGAGCAAAGAGTCTAGGGCCTCTCCATGCATGGTCCTTGGTTGATGCATCAGTCTCTGCAGGCCCTTCTGGGCCCAGATATTTTGGCTTTGTTGGTCTCCTTGTGAAGTTCCTGTTCCCTTCGAGTCTTTCTCACTCACTTCTTCCATAAGACTCTTTGTGCTCTGCCCAAAGTTTGGCTGTTTCTGCATCTGCTTTAATCCCCTGATGGGTGGAGTCTTTCAGAGGACATCTATGGCAGGCTCCCGTTCTGATTCCTCTCTTCCACTGCTTCTGGTGTCTATCCACCATACAATAAGGCCATTTGCTCAGCTATGTTCATAGCAGCTTTATTTGTAATAGAACTTGGAAGCAACCTGATGTCCCTCAACCGAAGAGTGGATACAGAAATTGTGATGCATTTACACAATGGAACACTACTCAGCCATTAAAAATAAGGAAATCATGAAATTTGCAGGTAAATGAAAGGCACTAGAAAATATTATCTTTGAGAAGCAGAAAGACTTGCATGGCATATACTCACACATAAGTGGATACTCCCCATATAATGTAGGATAACCATACTAAAATCTACAGACCTAAAGAAGCCGAACAATAAGGAGAATCCTAGTGAGGATGCTTAAATCTCATTCAGAAACATTCTATTTTTGACATTTCCAAATGTATTTCTTCTGAAAAGCTCTAAGAAAGAAGTCAACAAGGACACAACTAGGTATGCTCATGTAAAATAGGTTCAAGGTTGACTCTCTAGATCTAAGATACATTTTTTTCTCATCACCAGATGAAATATAGCAACCCAGGAGTTCTGTGTCAACCACTGTCCCTAAATGGTAGATATTACTCCTATGGTGAGATCACTCTGTCCAGTGATATTCAAAGAGGTCAGTGGTCTGAGCTGAGGAGTTCATAGCGCTATGAGAACATTAAAAGGGAGCTCTCTGATTTGTGGCAGGAGTTCTGATTCCCCTGTTTCAAAAGCTGTCGAAATTTTATTCAGTAAGCATGTCTTAAGAATTTATCAAAAGCTGAGAACTGAGTAGACCCCAAGGATAGAAAGCCAGATCTGTACTCTTGAAGACTGAATTAAAGGAGTGACAGTGGGAATAAATAGGCTGCTACAAAAAAAAAAAAAAAAAAAAAGCTAAACATAGGTCAGATACAAAATTAACTCAAAAAAAATCAGTAGCACCCCTGTATAAAAAAGACAAAAGGGCTGAGAAAGAAATTAGGAAAACAACACCCTTCACAATAGCCACAAATGATATAAAGTACCTAAAGTACCTTGGTGTCACCCTAACCAAGCAAGTCAAAGACTTGTATGAAAAAAAATTTCAAGTCTCTGAAGAAAGAATTAGAAGAAGATATGAGAAGATGGAAAGATCTCCCATGCTCATGGCTTGACAGGATTAACATAGAAAAAATGGCCATCTTACCAAAAGCAATCTACAGATTTAATGCAATTCCCATCAAATTGCCAACACAATTCTTTACAGACCTGGAAAGAAAAATTCTCAACTTCGTATGGAATAACAAGAAACCGAGAATTGCTAAAACAATCCTCTACAATAAAAGATCTTCTGGAGGTATCTCCATCCCTGATCTCAAGCTGTACTATAGAGCAACAGTTATAAAAACTGCATGGTACTGGCAAAGAAACAGAATGGTGGATCAATGGAATCGAACAGAAGACCCAGAAATAAACCCACACACTTATGGACACCTGATTTTTGACAAAGATGCCAAAACCATACAATGGAAAAAAGATAGCATCTTCAACAAATGGTGCTGGTCCAACTCAATGTCTACATGTAGAAAAATGAAAATAGATCCATACTTATCACCCTGCACAAAACTGAAGTCCAAGTGAATCAAAGACCTCAACATAAAACCAGACACATTAAATCGGCTAGAAAAAAAAAGTGGGGAATACCCTAGAACTCATTAGTACAGGAGAAAACTTCCTGAACAGAACACCAACAGCACAGGCTCTGAGAGCAACAATCAATAAATGGGACCTCATGAAACTGAAAAGCTTCTGCAAAGCAAAGGACACCGTCATCAAAACAAAGCGACTGCCTACAGATTGGGAAAGAATCTTCACCAACCCTTTATCTGACAGAGGACTCATATCCAGTATATATAAAGAACTAAAGAAGCTGAAAAGCAGCAAACCAAGTAATCCACTTAAAAATAGGGAACAGAGCTAAACAGAGAACTCTCTGTAGAGGAATATCGAATGGCAGAGAAGCACTTAAGGAAATGCTCAACCTCATTAGCCATTAGAGAAATGCAAATCAAAACAACCCTGAGATTTCACCTTACACCCATCAGAATGGCCAGGATTAAAAACTCAAGTGACAACACATGCTGGAGAGGTTGTGGAGAAAGGGGAACCCTTCTCCACTGCTGGTGGGAATGTAAACTTGTACAACCACTCTGGAAAGCAATCGGGCGCTTTCTCAGACAACTAGGAATAGCGCCCCCTCAAGATCCAGCCATACCACTCCTAGGCATATATCCAAAAGAGGCTCAAGTACACAAAAAGGACATTTGCTCAACCATGTTTGTAGCAGCTTTATTTGTAACAGCCAGAAGCTGGAAACAGCCCAGATGCCCCTCAACTGAAGAATGGATACAAAAATTGTGGTACATCTATACAATGGAGTATTACTCAGCAATGAAAAATAAGGAAA
The DNA here is from genome assembly GCF_907164565.1 of Psammomys obesus. Taxonomy (NCBI): domain Eukaryota; kingdom Metazoa; phylum Chordata; class Mammalia; order Rodentia; family Muridae; genus Psammomys; species Psammomys obesus. Next base: position 58,942,816 of record NW_026585644.1, read on the forward strand.
TCATGAAATTTGCAGATAAATGGTGGGACCTGGAAAGGATCATCCTGAGTGAGTTGTCCCAGAAGCAAAAAGACACACACAGTATATATTTACTCATATAAAACATACAACATAGGATAAACCCGCTAAAAACTGTACATTTAAACAAACTAAGCAAAAGAGAGGACCCTAACTAAAATGCTCAATCCCCATCCTAAAAGGCAAAGAGGATGGACATCAGAAGAAGAAGAAAACAGGTAACAATCTAGGAACCTGCCACAGAGGGCCCTCTGAGAGCCTCTGCTCTGCAGACTATCAAAGCAGATGCTGAGCCTGATGGCCAAATGTCAGGCAGAGTGAATGGAATTTTAGGTAAGAAGTGGGAAAGAGCAAGAGCTGGAGAGGACAGGAACTCCACAAGGAGAGCAACAGAACAAGAATATTTGAACACAGGGAACATCCCAGAGACTTATACTCCAACCAAGGACTATTCATGGAGATAACCTAGAACCCCTTCACGGATGTAGCCCATGGCAGTTCAGTGTCCAAGTGGGTTACATAATAATGGGAAGAGGGACTGCCTCTGACATAAACTGATTGGCCTGCTCTTTGATCACCTCCCCCTGAGGGGGGAGCAGCCTTACCAGGCCACAGAAGATGACAATGCAGCCACTTCTGATGAGAACTGATAGACTAAGATCAGAAAGAAGGAGAGGAGGACCTCCCCTACCAGTGGACTTGGGGAGGGGCATGCATGCAGAAAGGGGAGGGAGTGTGGGGTCGGGAGGGGAGGAGGGAGGGACTTATGGCATTACAAAATGAATAAAGTGTAATTAATAAAAGTTAAATAAAAAATTTTAAAAAATTGTAAATGTATATATTGTACATCAATAAGATTATAAATATAATTTTAGTTTGTGGGTCCCTTTCACCGCTATCTTCTAAAGAGATTTGTTCAAGCACCTACATCAATGCTTCAAGTTGCTCATCAAGCTCAAAATAAATGAGCTTCTTATACTCTTCTCCTTTATAAGAGATTGGCTTCAACTTCAGCAGAAGCTTACTGGTCCCCAGTCTCATGGTCCTCAAGCCTCCCAGGCTGATTACAGATTAGGTAAAGAGGGACTGTCTACTCTGCAGAAGTGGTTCAATTTGTCACATTCTGACTTATGAAATATCTTCTAGTGTTGCCAGGAATGGTTGCTTAAAACTAAAATGCAAACCTTCCCTTGGAAAGTGAGTGTACTTTGTGTTTTGTCTCATTATCTAGGCAGGGAATCAGGAAAGTACTTTGTTATACTTTATATCCCCACTAGGCACAGTATTACCTGGAACATAAAAGTTTAATGATTAGATATATTGATCTGAAAGTGAATATGACACAAAAAATTAAGTAACAGTAAAAGGGAGTTATCATATGCAATGTTCCAATAAGTAACTCATGTGAAACACTTGCCAGAGTCCTGGGATAGAATGCAGGAAAATTATACATTAGAGAATCTGGATCTTAATGGTGAAGCTGTGTAATATCATAATAGACATAAGAGGTAAAGAAAGACAATTCTGGTGAGGAAAGGGAAATCAGGTAGGTGTACCTGCAGGTAGCAGTCAGGAGAAGAGTTTCTCTAGGCAGTTCATCTGGGAGGTTGTGGGAAGTGAGAACAGATGGGTGTGTCTCGGCAGATGGCAAGAGCCATATTTTCAGCTTGAAAACCCCTTACAGATGATGTCAAGAAGCCAGTAGTCTTCAGCAGGAGAGTGCTTAGTGAAAACTGTTAGGAGTCCAGAAAGGTTGTGCTAGGGATGTCTAGATCACCTCGATAGGAAGAACAGGAGGCACATTGTGAGATGAGGGAATGAAATGGGAGCTTGAGGGAGAAGCAACAGGCCAGGAACACTTGCTTTAAGTGTTATTGGATTGCCCTATTTTTTTTTTTTTTTTTGCATCACTGTGACCCATAAACACTCTGTTGTATGTTTCTCTAGCTACTATCTCCCATGGTTTTTAATGACATAGCATAGAAAGACTCTGCTTCCTTAGATTTCCCTCCAATGGACCAAGGTTGGCCCTTCTGAAATCTCCTTCCTACACATTTGATTACCAATCTATTCTACATTATATTTGACCGCACAGGTGTTGCTTGGCTTACAGTGGGATTATGTACCAAAAAACTCACTGTAAAGTGACAATATTGTGAGTTACAAATATACAATTCACCTAACATACCTGTGACATCATGTCCTAGCAACATACCAATATGGCATAGAGCACAACCGCATGAACTTTTTCCCATTGTAATCAATTGGCCAAGTGGAACTATGGCTTCTTGATGCTCGAATTCAGCATCTCAGGATGGTATATAGTGACACGTTACTAGGGGGAAACATCAAACTTCTAAGCTCAGTTTCTTCCAAATATTACTTTCTCACTGTGGTAAAATGGAAAATTCATCAAGTTAATCCTTCATAAGCCTGAGTCTCTATATCATCACTGCTTTCAATAGGTAGCCGTATTATGTATGAATTATGGAAAATGCAAAAGTAAGAAATGGACTTTTTTCTCCAGGGGCTCACAACTGAGAACCGACTGATTTGGTTTATACAATCATGAAAATAAGAAGAATGGCTTCATCATAAAACACTAAATAAAGCTACATTTAAGTTTCCAAGAAAAATGTCTGAAATGATCTGAAACCCAATGGAATCAGTTTCTAGCCTTATATTAAAGGAGTAAGGAATGTAATTTCAGTTTGATGCATTTTCTGTTATATCCTGTGATTGAAAATAATGCTACTTTTTATAATAAAAATTTTATTATAGGACTAAAGATGTAACTAAGTCATAGAGTATCTTCTTAATGTGTGTACAGCTCTGGGTTTAGTCCATGTCATTATCAGTATGTTACCACAGAAAATGTCAAACAAATATGAAAATAGAGAAACAGCACAATGTGACCTCTGTGCACCTATAACTTGGCTTAGGGACAGTTTTATTCGTGGGTGGTCTCGCTTCATTTCAACCACAACTAGACCTCTATACCAGCTGATTTCTGAGTGAACCTCAAACATGGCATCATCCCATTTGTAAATAATTTGTATTGCTCATAAATTCTTATATATACAAGAGCACTATACCATTTTCCACTAAAATATTTTAGAACAATTTCTTGCTTTCATGTTCAGTTATAAAGCTAGTTTCCAGATGTTTCTAGTTAAATTCAATTCAATAAAAATAAAAATAAATAAATGAATACATAAATACATATATATATATATATATATATACATACATACTGTATTTTGGCTTAAACCAAAATTTCAATAAGATTCAAACAAAACAACTGGCTGATATGCCTGTAAAAGAACTTATAATTCACTTGTAATTATCTGATTTTTTGCACTTACTCATTTCAGAAGCCAAGAGACTTATCCTGATTCCAATGCCATTACATTATTGACCTTGTCCCTTTATCCATATCTTTTTCGAAATGATCATCAGGTGGCTTGTTCTGGTTGGAGACTAATTCTGAATGGTGAGATAGATACATGAGGTGCTTATGCTTACTCATATTAGCAGGAACATCTGATACCTTCTCTCTCCCTTTCCCTGTATCTATTTGTAGGTATATGAAATTTTCATTTATATTTATATTATATATTTTTTCATATATATTTTCTCTCATATACATTTTTCTTATGTATATTTATATCCTCCTATAAATTTTATTGGGGCATATGCTAAATAATATACTTTAGTTATATTTAGTTATATACTTGTTAATTATTTGAACTATGTCTATAAAAATGGCCTTTTTCGAAGTCTGATCCAAGATGGCAACAACCACTGTGAACTGTATCTGAGGGGCAGAGGATCTGAAACTCCAACATTGGTGGGTGGAGGGGCAGCTGAAGCCAGAATATCCACATTGAGGCTTCCTGGGCTAGAGGGGACAACCCATGAGCTGAGACCATTTGGATCCAGGTCACCAACAGACTTCTCTGGGGACTGAGAGTGGCAAATATTCAATCCCCCTGCACTTCCCTTTGACAGACCTCCCTCCTTGCTCCTCGGCAAAGGTGGCCCACAGTGCCCACTGCTCCAAGCAGAGAACTTCCTGCTCAGTAACTGAGACAGCAGAGGTAGGCCTCCTAGTTCCTCAGCAGCAGGCAGCCAGCTGTACTGGCCACCAGGGGACCAGGTCTGCCTGCAGCTCTACAGGCTCCACAGGACCTCCCAGCAGACAGTACAGAGTTCTGCTGCTTTGGCAGGACTCCCAGCAGGCCACAGTACCAGCCTCCCAGTTCTGTACCTGCAGCAACACTGAGCTAATGGATCTAGTACACTGGCATTTTCACATGCAGGCCCAAATCTGAGAGTAGAAAACGAGGAATCCCTGTGATTTCTGATTTAGGCTGCTAGAGAGTGAGTGTGCCTTCAAGTGAGTGCGTGTAGAGCCCCCCCCCCCCACCAGATCCAAGATCCCTCTACACTAGCAGCCAGACAGCAGATCCCTCCCACCCACAGCACCACTATGGGCAACATAGGGATTCTTGGGACAGCATTCTCAACATTGAAGCCCCTGTGCTGTGGGTCTACATTGGAGTCCAGGCAAACAATTCCTGGAGCCCAGACAGGTCTGAACACCAGTAGGACAGGCCAGGAGGACACTTGCGTATTCAGGGAACCAGCACATACACATTGCGCCTGCAAACAGCACCAGCACCTGCACCCCTCCTGTGCTTCAGCCCCACATTCCAGGCATCTACACTCTCTAGCACCCTGTCCTGCAAGGCAGGCTTCCATGAAGACATCCGCACTTACTTGCCTACACTTGTGCACCAGCTCTGCGAACTTCCTTCCTTAGCTACAGCTGAAAAATCAACAAACACTCTCAACCTGGTGGACCTCTCTCATCTTCCCTGAAGACTACTCCAGACACCAGAGAAAGACCCAGTCTGAAGTACAGACTCCAGAACAAACAGTAAAAGTTACAGATAAGCACATGGCTAAAGGCAATCAGGATATCATACCTTCACCAGCAACCCCAAAAATCAATGGATATTTTAATTCATTGAAAACACAGAAAAATGATTTTAAAGCTATGCTTGTCCATTAATTAGAGGCACATAAAGAGGAAACAAACAAATCACTTCATACAAATGGAGGCAAATAAAGAGGAAATGAACAAAGCTATCAAAGAAATACAGGCAACTCCAGCCAAACAAATAAAGCATGAGTAGAGGCACAATTACTGGCATAAAAACAAAAAAAGAGGCCATCACAGAAAGACAGGAATCCACAATAAAACAGATGAAGGAGATGGTGCAAGAAACAAAATAAGAATCAATAAAGAAAACACAGAGAAAACTCTGAAACAGAAAAATTAGAGAAAAGACCAGGAACCACAAAGGTAAGAATGACCAATAGAATACAAGAGATGGAAGAGAGAATCTCAGGTGCTGAAGATACACTTGCTGAAATTTGATATCTCTCTCAAAGAAAAAGTATAATAGGAAAAGTCCCAAACACAAAACATCCAAGAAATCAAGATGACATGAAAAGACAAAATCTAAGGATAATAGGAATGGATAAAAAAGAAGATTTGAAGCTCTAAGGTCCATAAAATATTTTCAAGAAAATCATAGAAGAAAATTTTCCCAACTTAAAGAAAGAGATGTCCATAAATATATGAGAAGCCTACAGAACAAGAAGTAAACTAGACCAGAAATGAAATTCCTCATGTCACAATAGTCAAAATACTAAATATACAGAACAAAGAAAAAATATTAAAAGCAGCAAGGGAAAAAGGCCAAGTAACATATAAAGGTAGACCTATCAGAATCATACCAGACTTCTCATCAGAAACTAAGAAAGCCAGAAGGGCTAAGGGACCACAGATGCCAATGCAGACTACTATACCCAGCAAAGCTTTCAATCAACATAGATGGAGAAACCAAAATATTCCATGACAAAACTAAACTTAAATAATATCTACACAGCAACACATCCCTACAGAAGATACTAGAAGGAAAATTTCAATCCAACGAAAAGAACTACACCCAAGAAAACACAGGATATAGATAACTTAACAAAAGAAAACAAGCGTTGAAACACAGTAACACCACCAACTCTACAATAAAGAGAACTAACATTCATTGGTCACTATTATCTATCAACATCAATGGACTCAACTCTCCAATAAAATGACACCAACTAACAGAATGGTTGCAGAAATAGGATCCAATATTCTGCTGCATCCAAGAAACATACCTCTACAACAAAGATAAACACTACCTCAGAGTAAAGGGCTGGAAAATGTTTTTCTAGCAAATGGATCCAGAAAACAAGCTGGGGTAGCTATCCTTATATCTAATAAAATAGACTTTCAACCAAAATTAATCAAACAAGATCAGGAGGGGCACTTCATTCTCAAGAGGACATAACAATTCTAAACATCTATTCCCTAAATAAAAGAGCATCTATATTTGTAAATGAAACATCATTAAAGCTTAAATCACACATCAATTCCAATACTTAATAGTGGGTGACCTCAACACTCCACTCTCACCAAGGACAGATCACGTAGACAGAAGCTAAATAGGACCACTTAAAGAGGTCCTAAGTTAAATTGCCTTAATAGATGTCTACAGAAATTTTCACCCAAACTCAAAAGAGTACACCTTCTTTTCAGCAACTCATGGAACTTTCTCCAGAATAAACCATTTGGTTGGTCACAAAGCAAGCTTCAACAAATACAAGAAGATCAAAATAACCCCTTCTATCCTATCTGACCACCATGGACTAAAGGTAGACCTCAACAACAACAGAAATAACAAAAAGCCTATGCACACATAGAAACTGAACAACTTGCTACTCAGTGACAGCTGGTCAGGGAAGAAATAAAGAAATAAATTCAAGACTTCCTAGAATTCAATGAAAATGAAGGCACAACATACCCAAACTTATGGGACACAATGAAAGAAGCACTAAGAGGAAAAGTCATAGCACTAAGTGCCTTCAAGAAGAAATTTAAAACATCTCATACAATCAACTTAATGGCTTACCTGAAAGCCATAGCAAAAAAAAAAAAAAAAAAGAAGAAGAAGAAGCAGACACACCCAAATGGAGTAGACAGCTAGAAATAATGAGACTCAGAGCTGAAATCAATAAATTAGAAACAAATAAAACAATTCAAAGAATCAATAAAACCAAGAGTTGATTCTTTGAGAAAATCAACAAGATAGACAAACCATACCCAAACTAACTAAAAGGCAAAAAGATACTGTCCAAATCAGCAAAATCAGAAAGGAAAAGGGGAACATAACAACAGACACTGAGCAAATCCAAACAGTCATTAGGTCTTACTACAAAGGCCTATATGCCACAAAATTTGAGGATCAGAATGAAATGGACAATTTTCTTGATAGATTCCATTTACCAAAATTAAATCAAGTTCAAGTAAATAGATTGAATAGTCCTACATCCCCCAAGGAAATAAAAGCAGTCATCAAATGTCTCGCTTACAAAAAAAAAAAAAAAAAAAAAAAACAAAAACCAGGGACAGATGGTTTCAGTGCAGAATTCTTCCAGACCTTCAAAGAAGAGCAAACTCTAATTCTCTTTAAACTATTCCACAAAATAAAAACAGAAAGAATATTACCAATCTCATTCTATGAAGCCACAGTCACCTTGATACCTAAACCACACAAAGACCCAACAAAAAAAAGAACTTCAGACCTATCTCTCTTATGAACATTGATGCAAAAATACTTAATAAAATACTTGCACACCAAATGAAAGAACACATAAAAAATATCATCCACCATGACCAAGTAGACTTCATCCCAGGTATGCAGGGGTGGTTCAATATATGAGAATGCATCAGTATAATCCATCATATTAACAAACTGAAGGAGAAAAACCACATGATCATCTCCTTACATGCTGAAAAGCATTTAACAAAATCCAACACCCATTCATGTTTAAAGTCTTTGAGAGGTCAGGGGTATAAGGCACTTACCTAAACATAGTAAAGACAATATACAGCAAGCTTATAGCCAATATCAAACTAAACAGAGAGAAACTTAAATCAATCTCACTGAAATCAAGGACAAGGCAAGGCTGCCCACTCTCTTTATATCTCTTCAACATAGTACTTGAAGTCCTAGCTAGAGCAATAAAACAAGTAAGGGAGATCAAGGGGATACAAATAGAAAAGGAAGAAGTCAAAGTATCACTATTTGCAGATGATATGATAGAATATATGTGTGATGTCAAAAAATTCAATCAGAGACCTCCTTCAGCTGGAAACACCTTCAGCAAAGTGGCTGGATAAAAAATTAACTCAAAAAAAAAAACAAAAAACAAAAAAACAGTAGCCCTTTTGTATACAAAAGACAGAAGGACTAAGAAATAAATTAGGGAAACAACACCATTCATAATATTTCATTATAGCCACTAATAACATAAAGTACCCTGGTGTGACTCTAACCAAGCAAGTGAAAGACCTGTTTGAAAAAAAAAAAAAAATTCAAGTCTCTGAAGAAAGAAATCAAAGAAGATATCAGAAGATGGAAAGATCTCCCTCCCTTGCTCATACATCAGTAGGATTAACATAGTGAAGATGGCCATCCTGCCAAAAGCAATCTTCAGATTCAATGCAGTTCTGATCAAGATACCAACACAATTCTGTACAGACCTTGAAAGAAAAATTCTCAACTTCATATGGAAAAACAACCCAGAATTACCAAAACGATCCTGTACAACAACAGATCGTCTGGAGGTATCTCCATCCTGATATCAAGCTATAGCATAGAGCAACACTAATAAAAACTTCATGGTACTGGCATAGAAACAGAAAGAAAGATCAATGGAATCGAATAGAAGACCCAGATATAAACCAACACACTTACGGATACTTGATTTTTTACAAAGAAGCCAAAACCATTCAACGGAAAAAAGACAGCATCTTCAACAAATGGTGCTGATCTAACTGGATGTCTACATGAAAAAAATGAGAATAGATCCATATTTATCACCTTGAGCAAAACTAAAGTCCAAGTGGTTTAAAGACCTCAACATAAAACCAGACACACTGAACCTGTTAGAAGAAAAAGTGGGTAAGGAGCCTTGACCTCATTGGCACAGGAGACAACTTTTTAACAGGATAGATACCAACAGCACAGCCTCTAAGATCAACAATCAATAAATGGGACCTCATGAAACTGAAAAGATTCTGTAAAGCAAAGGACACTGCCATCAGAATAAAACAACAGCCTACAGACTGGGAAATGATCTTCACCAAACCTATATCTGACAGAGGGTTAATATCCACAATATATAAAGAACTCAAGAAGTTAAAAACAACAAAACAAGTAACCTAATAAAAAAAAATGGGATACAGAGCTAAAAAGAATTCTCTGTAGAGAAATACCAAATGTCAGAGAAATACTTAAAGAAATGTTCAAGGTCCTTAGTCATCAGGGTAATGCAAATCAAAACAGCCCTGAGATTTCACCTTATACAAATCAGAAACAAAAACTTACACACATAAGATCAAATACTCAAATGACAATACATGCTGGACAGGATATAGAGAAAATAGAACCCTACTCTACTGCTGGTGAGAATGTAAATTTTTACAACCACTTTGGAAATCAGGCTGGAGCTTGCTCAGACAAGTAGGAATAGTGCTTTCTCAAGATCCAGCTATACCACTCCTAGGTATATATCCAAAAGAGGCTCAAGTACACAACAAAGACATTTGCTCAACCATGTTCATAGTCACTTTATTCATAATAGCCAGAACCTGGAAACAGCCCAGATGTCCCTCAACTGAGGAATGGATACAGAAATTGTGGTACATTTACACAGTGGAATACTACTCAACTATTAAAAACAAGGAAATCATGGAATTTTCAGTCAAATGGTGCGATCTAGAAAAGATCATCCTGAGTGAAGTATCCCAGAAACAGAAAGACACACATGGTACATACTCACTCATAAGTGGATATAAGACATGTAATATAGGATAAAAATACTAAAATCTCTACACCTAAAGAAGCTAAGCAAAAAGGAGGACCCTGGGTAAGAGGATCAATCTTCACTCAGAAAGCCAAACAGGTTGGACATCGGAAGAGGGAGAAAACAGGGAGCAGGAAGGAGCCTACCACAAAGGGCCTTTGAAAGACTCTACCCAACAGTGTATCAAAGTAGATGCTGAGATTCATAGCCAAACTTTGGGCAGAGTGAATTGAATCTTATGAAGAGGCAGATAGAAAGACCTAGAGGGGACAGGAGCTCTACCAGGAGAGCAACTGAACCAAGAAATCTAGGCACAGGTGTCTTTTCTGAGACTGATAGTCCAAGCAAGGACCATGCATGGAGATAACCTAGAACCCCTACACAGATGTAGCCCATGGCAGCTCATTATCCAAGTGTGTGCTCTAGTAAACGGAACAGGGACTGCCTCTGACATGAACTCAGTGGCTGGCTCTTTGATCCCCTCCCCCTGAGGGGTGAACACCCTTACCAGGCCACAGAGGAAGACAATCCAGCCAGTCCTGATGAGATCTGATAGGTTAGGACCAGATGGAGGGGGCAGAGTACCTCCCCTTGAGAGGGGCATGGGAGAACAAGAGGGAGGGAGGGTGGAATTAGGAGGGAAATGAGGGAGGAGACTACAGCTGGGATACAAAGTGAATAAACTGTAATTAATATAGAAAAATCAAAATTAAAAAAAAATGGCCTTTTTCTTAGGTAACCCTGAGGTACTGTTTATAATTAAGGAAAGATTCATCATTCATTCTTTCCTTTATTTACATATTTTAAAACCCATTTGTTTGTTCCCTGGTATCTTCCAAACTTGATGAATTTATTCATTTTGTGTCATTATTGACTGATGAATTTCTAGTAATTTGATATGTTCTGTTTTACTGCAAAATTATTTTTAATGATGCCTGAACTGTCCAAGTTTGACCAGTGAAAGCTACTTTGACCACCTCCCATAATGGTTTTAGCATGCTCCTCACAGTTACTGGGAATATTCTAGCTTTATAATTTTACAAATGTTCCAAGCCACCTTATAAATGTCTTACCCCAGATCTAGAATCATCTGCTTCTTCAGTGAGTCCAACTACAAGTTCATAGTATTTAAAACCCCAGACTGAACTTCATCAGTGTTTGTTGCTGCCAATAATGGCTGTTGTCTCTATGTCATTTTAGGAGCCAGACAAGTAATTATATTTTTTTCTCAAAGTAAAAAAAAAAAATCTATTAGTAATACATCTTTCAATTTAAGATGAAAACTACAAGGCTATACGTAACCTTGCTATTTTACGTTGCCTATTTCTTGAATTATATGCATTTTTTATTTATAACATAGGAAATAAACTGCAAATATGAGTCAATTTAAAGTTTACATTGACTTTGGAGATTCAGCTGGAACTTCAAAATACTATTTCATGATTCTGACCATTTCACAGTGTTATTAATTTATTCAGGAAAATGGGAGCTAGGGAGAGAAAGCGAGCCAAGTATTATGCTAGATGCTTTACATGTACCATTTGATACAATTTCAAGAGAATCTTTCAAAATACAGAGTATTATTTTTTAACCAATTTTCAGATGAAACCAGTGTGGTTCAGAGAGTTTCCTTTGTGCAAACTCAAAATATAGTAAGTAGAGAAGTCAGATTAAACTTGTAAGATCAATGTATCCCAAAATCATACATAAATTTAAAATCTGTCATTAAAGAGTTAATGCAGGCTTAACCACAGGAGGGGGAAAAGAAAACAATTCAAGCCTTCATCCCATATTCATGCATACTTGGAGGCTCTGGAGATAGGCTGACTACACTTGCTTTTGGAAATTTCTAGGGGATTAGGAAATGAAGTCAGAATGAAGAAACCCTGGGTTAGGTGTAGTTAGCTATTAAGAGTTTGGATTAAGGAAAGTGACTTCGAATTTCACTGAGCTAATTTCTAGCTGTGTAATCTTAGTAAGGTGTGTAACCTTTTGGTACCTCAATTTCTTAATAAATAAATACTAATAATATTTTATGAGATTATTTATAATTTTTAGGTAAAGGTCACTTTAGGTGAATGCTTGGCACAAAATATCCACAAATAAACTGCTGTTATTAGTTTAGTTATTAAAGCAAAACTTCTGTTGTTAGCTTAGACGTTTTCCATCCTCTGTGACAGAACTATAGCTCAGATTATCTGACGCAAAAAGATAAAAATTTAACCCATTCTTATAACAATTTCTCTTTTCATCATGCCTTCATTCCTTCAAATCAGCTACCAACTTAGGCCAAACCATGACCTTGGACCTCTCAAGGTATAGGCTTCCCAGCTTCCTGGGGGCAGAAAAGCCAAAGTGTTCATTTCATTCAACATGGTTAGAAAAACCATCATGGCACTGTCAAACCACCACTGTTAGTGAGTTCCTTTAAAAAAAAAGATGAATAGGTCATCTGTAGATGAATGATTTAGCCACATTTTTTTGAGATCATCTTTTTTATTTTTTAATTAAATTATGTTTATATTAATTACAGTTTATTCATTTTGTATCCCAGCTGTAGCCCCCTCTCTCATTCCTTCCCAATTCCACCCTCCCTCCCTTATTTCACCCCATGCCCCTGTCCAAGTCCAATGATAGGGGAGGTCCTCCTCCCCTTCCATCTGACTCTAGCCTTTCAGATCTCATCAGGCATGGCTGTATTGTCCTCCTCTGTGGCCTGGAAAGGCTGCTCCCCCCTCAGGGTGAGAGGTGATAAAAAAAAAGCCAACCACTGAGTTTATGTCAGAGACAGCTCCTATTCCCCCAAACCCACTTGGCCACCTTTATAACTGCTGTTGAAACCCCTCTCCTGCTCCAGTCTCCTCTTAACCATACAGGTGTGAAAACTGCTAGTAGAGTTCTTTGTGGTAATACTCATCTGTGCATGCTCCCCAAGAGCAAACAGAGTGGAAGAACAATCACAATGGTGAGACACACCTTGACTCCTAAACTAAGCAAACCACTCACTCACAGTGTAGAGGAAACAAGTGCCATTTCAGAGAAACAGGACTCATCACTTTCCGGCAGAATGCATCAGACAACTTACTTCATTTCTTGGCACTGCCCTTCCCTGATCTGAAAAATGAGGTCCATAGTATTTCACAGTGCTCTAGTGAGAATGGAATGTACCTGAGAAGTGTAGATATATTTGCAAGTCAGTTTCGCTGTATACAGTTGATATACAGAAAGTAGTTAGAAGTGTTGGGGTGTTTTATGTGTTTAAAGATTTGGAGAGGCCTTGCTGTAAACATGTTCTCATGTACATGGACCCAGTAGAGAGGGTGACTTAGCAGACTTAGCTCTTCTATGAGCCATCTCACAAGATGCACTTGTGAAGTGGAAGTTTCTGGTTTCTTTGGAAACTTAGTTTTGTCATGTGAATATGTTTTTGTTTTGGTCCCAAGTGTGGGATGTGGGGATGTTTTCCTTCTGCAGAAAACAGCCCTTGTGGAAATGTTTATCAGACGGAAAAGATGTCATTTGAGAGGCATGGTTTTGTGAGCTAGAAAGCATCCTTGCTTGGACTCTGAGAATTGATAAATAGAAGCCCACGGACAATGAGACAATGCTTTTTGCATCTCTACACTGTAAAATGGTTTGGATCGCTTTGCTGGTGTTCACAAAAAGAAAGGCTTAGGAGAACTTCTCTTGCTGCTTTGATGGAGTTTCTACAGCAGCCTCGTTCCCTTTGGGCAGAGTATGGCTGCTTTGGCGGAGTAGTTCCACATCTATTGCTGTGGCTTGCTGTTTGCTGCTGCTGCTGTGGTTTGCTACTTGGCTGTTTGACTGAACTGCTAGGATCCTGGTGAATGAGATTGGTATGTCCCGAAAGAACCCAATTACCTTAATCCATGGGAAGTAACTAAAAGATGTCCACAGCTCCTTTCCCTACCTAAGGTGGGGGTTGGGAGGTTGGAAGGGAGGTAGAGTCCTTTAAGAATCATAAAGTAGGTGTTTGGAAAATCTAAGCCTACACACTTGTCTTGTTGGTATTTGTGATTTTTAGAACATTTACTTAGAACTTTAGAACATTTACTTTGTAGCTATAAAATGCCACACTCTCCAGAGTGCTGGAGAGGCTGGCATTCCTTCTGAGCTACCGTGGGTCTTCTAGTTCTGTGGCCTGACTAAAGCCAGGAGCCTGAATCAACTTACCGCAATGCAACTCTTCACAAAAGAAAGCAAGTAAGAATAAATTTGAATCAAGTATCCCTATTACTCACTCTGAGATTAGCTCCTGGTCAACCCATGAAAATTGATTATAAGAATTGATGAGAGTTAGGGTAAAGGTGCATGCATGGAGGTGTGAAAGCAAGCCCAGTGACGGCGATGAGATTCACCTGACCCTCCCAAACAACATCTACTGTTAAATCATACAACATGCACTGACATGTGTTCCTTATGGACAAGGAGCCTGTAAAATGAGTAAATGTTTTTCTATGGTCTGGAAGTAGCATAATTACCTCTCTGAGCCTCTTTGACACTTAAATTTATAACCAAGCCTTTAACCTTTTTTTCCAGAACATTATTTTTCACATGAAATGAGAATATGATGAATAAAGGAGCCAGTCTGTTCAAATATTAGGAGCAAGAGATGCAATAGCACTAAACTGCCCATATCAAACACCAATAAATACCAGCCTTAGATTTGAGATTGCTGAAAGATGTGTACACTGCTCACTAAAATTTAGAGAGCAAGTTGTTTAGAATATCTCCAAGTGAAAAAATATTTTCTTAATTTTTAAAACATTTCTTGAAACAAATTCTTTTCTAATGTTTGCTAATATAACACCACAACTGTGTGCAATTCATAGAGTTTATGTATCCCATGGCACCAAAATCTTGTTTATCTTTTTCATTTCCTTACCATCTAGATTCTCCAGGTCTTTGATTTTTCTTGACAGAATCACAAAAAGGCTTTTTAGTCTTCAATGAGTAAATCTATTTATTTTTTAAAAATGTAACTAATTTAGCATAATTAAGCAAGGTGCCTCATTCATCAAACTTTCATTTTTTCTAAGACCTCCTTCTCATCAATCACCAGGAGACCTGTGTGTTCAGTGGAAGTTGTGTTTCCCGTCCTTTGGTCTGTCACATCTGGTGACAATTGCAGAGGCCCTAGCATGTGTCTCTCTATACCTTGGCTCACAGGCCGTGGGATTATTCACAAAGTGTGTGTTTTTAAGTGTCCTGAAAGCAAGAGTGTAATTTTTCCAAGAATATATTTATGTGACCTTGTAAAAGAGCTATAGTCATTCCTTTTGATTTCCTCTCTGTGTGAGTGTGTGTGTGTAACCAAGGAGAAATCACAGATAATGAGCATAAAGGTTTTCTCTTACTCACGTAAAGCCTTTCTTATAAGTGCCTTTTGTTTATTTGTTTATTTTTAATATCAAATTTCTTGGTTCCTCTTGGTTTTTTTCTGTTTCTTTAAATACTATTTAATTCTGATTTTATATTTTCATGTTCTTCAGTCAAGATTTATGTCAGATTTTTTGTTGTGTTTAAGTCTGTTATTGGGACCTTCTCTGAGACTATGGTTTTTATCTTAACTCTCTTCCTAACAGGAAAAAATATAGCATTTTCGTTCTATATTCATATTATGCAGGAATCATATAGTACTTGTACAAGTGAAACTTAATGTAGTCACACATCCAGGTATTTTCTGGCTCCATTATTTCTCTCTTAAATTTGTGATAATATTCAGAATATTGACCATTTTCCTCTAAATATTTAATACTGCTTTCTTTACATGCACATACAAATATTATTTATTTCATTTATTTAAAAACAATGTTTAGGGACATAGTAAGGATTCATTAATATTACTATTCAATGGATGAAAGAAAAAGTAAGAGAAAAAGATGTCAGGGCTTTGGTTAAAATGCTGGTGATGTTATCAATGATAGTTAATGATATGTCTTAATCTTTAAATATAAAATGGGTCATAATGCTTATTTCCCTCACTATCTAAACAAATTCACACCAGACTGGAAAAAAAACAATGACCAATAAATTAGTTAAGTGTTTACTGAAAGGAAGTATCTCAACAAGCTTGGAAAACTATACAAGAAAGCTGGTACAGCGTAGTCTGTCACGTCCTTCAAATGGGAGAGGCAAGATGCTTGAGCATGTCTCTTTTCTGGAATTAAATTTCTAAACAGTTTTCCATTAAACTCAATGGTATGTAAACAAGGTGACTTTAATTGTTTGGCACTTAAAAACCCTGCTCTGCTGTTCATTGAATTAGAACTATTTTTAAAATTTGATTTTATTTAGGGCTATACTGATTTTCTCAAAATAGTATTTTTGGTACATCTATCTATCTTTATGAAGTGATGATTTTCTGTATTTTTCTTTTTATTAATAATATCATTTATTACACTTTATTCAGTTTGTATCCTGGCTGTGGCCCCTACCTCATCTCCTCCCAAACCCTCACTCTCTCTTCTCCCCCTATGTGTTTCCCCTGGTCCACTGATAGGGGAAGTCTTCCTCTGCTTCTGTTTGACCCTAGCTTATCAGGTATCATCAGGACTGGTTGCATTGTCTTCCTCAGTAGACTAGCAAGGCTGCACCCCACCAGGGTTAAGTAATCAGAGAGCCTCCCACTGAGTTCATGCCAGAGAAAGTCCCTGCTTCCCTTATTAAGGAACCCCACTTGGAGACTGTGTCTATGGGCTACATCTGAGCCAGGATTTTAGGGGTTTAGGTGCTCTCCATGCATTATCATAAAGTACCTTGGTGTGACTCTAACCAACTGTATGAAAGACATGTATGAAAAAAATTTCAAGTCTCTGAAGAAAGAAATTGAAGATGATATCAGAAGATGGAAAGATCTCCCATGATCATGGATTGGTAGGATTAACATAGTGAAAATGGCTATCCTATCAAAAGCAATCTACAGATTCAATTGAATGCCCATCAAAATACCAACACAATTCTTTACAGACCTTGAAAGAAAAATTCTCAACTTCATATGGAAAAACAAAAACCCAGAATTGCTAAAACAATTCTGGATAATAACAGATCTTCTGTAGGTATCTGCATCCCTGATCTCAAGCTGTACTACAGAGCAACACTAATAAAAACTGCATGGTACTGGCATAGAAACAGTCTGGTGGATCAATGGAATCGAATAGAAGACCCAGAAATAAACCCACACACCTGTGGATACTTGATTTTTGACAAAGAAACCAAAACCATACAATGGAAAAAAAACTGCATATTCAACAAATGGTGCTGGTCTAACCAGATGTCTACATGTAGAAAAATGCAAATATATCCATATTTATCACCCTGCACAAAACTAAAGTCTAAGTGGATCAAAGACCTCAACATAAAACCAGACACACTGAACCTGTTAGAAGAAAAAGTGGGCAAGAGCCTTGACCTCATTGGCACAGGAAACAACTTCCTGAAGAGAACACCAACAGCACACACTCGGGACCTTATGAAACTGAAAAGCTTCTGTAAAGTAAAGGACACTTGTCAGAACAAAACAACAGCCTACATATTGGGAAAGGATCTTCACCAACCCTATATCTGACAGAAGGCTAATATCAAGAATATATAAAGAAATTAAGAAGTTAAACACCAAAAAAGCAAGTAATCCAATTTAAAAATGAGGTATAGAACTAAACAGAGAATTTTCTACAGAAGAATGTGGAATGGCAGAGAAACACTTAAAGAAATGTTCAACATCCTTAGTCAACAGGGAATTGCAAATCAGAACGACCCTGAGATTTCACCTTACACCCATCAGAATGTCTAAAATCAAAAACTCAAGTGACAATACTTGCTGGACAGGATATGGAGAAAGGGGAACTCCCCTCCACTGATGGTGGGAATGTAAACTTGTACAATCACTTTGGAAATCAATCTTGCACTTGCTTAGATAATTAGGAATAGTGCTACCTCAAGATCCAGCAATAGCATTCCTAGGCCTATATACAGAAGATGTTCAAGTACACAAGGACATTTGCTCAACCATGTTTGTAGCAGCTTTATTTGTAATAGTCAGAAGCTGGAAACAACCTAGATGTCACTCAATGGAGGAATGAATACAGAAATTGTAGTACATTTACACAATGGAATACTACTCAGCTATTAAAAACAAGGAAATCATGAAATTTGCAGGCAAATGGTGGAAACTAGAAAAGATCATCTTGAGTGAGGTATCCCAGAAGCAGAAAGACACACGTGGTATGTACTCACTCATAAGTGGATATTAGCCACATAATATAGAATAAACATACTAAAATATATACTCCTAAAGAAGTTAAACAACAAAGACCAACCCTAGGGAAGATGCTCAATCCTCATTTAAAAGGACAAACACAATAGATATCGGAAGCAGGGGAAGACAGGAAACAGGACTGGAACCTATCACAGAGAACCTATGAAAGACTCTACCCAACAGTGTATCAAAGTAGATGCTGATACTCATAGCCAAACTTTGGGCAGAGTGGAGGGAATCTTATGAAAGAACAGGTTGATATAAAGACTTGGAGGAGACAGGATGATGATTTTAAATGAATTGTAGAATGCTCAGAGGGCAATTTGAAACTAGGGAGATACTGAAGTTCTACCATGTGCTAAAATAAAACATACATGACATGTATCATCCTTTCCTCTTAACACCCACATGACTAAGTATTGATGTTTCTGCTCTCCAGATGAGGATACTGAGGCTAAGGCTAGCCAAGTATTAGGAGATAAAGGTCAGATCTGAAGAAGTGAGTTTGACTGTAAAGCCCATTTTTTATATCTGACATATTTGAATCCGTGTTGAAGACAGTAAGATGGAAAATAATTAGACATAAGCTTTGTCACCAGTCAGTGCTGCTGACCAAAGACAAATGCCTCACTTCACTTATAGAAATCCAGTATGGGCTAAATTATCTGTATTCTGTCTATATTACCTCATTATTAAATTATGCCAGCTCCTCTATCCAGTTTCTGCTTTGTAGTGAGTTCTGTGTCTGAAAATTTATATTTTCCAAAGAAATATTAAGAATTCTATCTACTGATAATTGAGTATGTACTATGAAGTCTCACATGAATTAAGAGTCTTTCAGGCTAATTCTCAAAGTGTCCTGTTTCTGGTGGGAGAAGAGCTCGTCTTTCGGTGTTCTTACTCAAGGGTTAAAAAACACCTAAAGAAGCTAGGTAAGGAGGACGACCCTGGGTAAGATGCTCAATTCTTATTCAGAAAGGAAAAGGGAATAGGCATAGGAAGAAGGAGAAAACAGGGAACAGGACAGGAGCATACCACAGAGGGCCTCTGAAAGACTCTACTCAGCTATTAAAAACAAGGAAATCATGAAGTTTGTAAGCAAATGGTGGGAACTAGAAAATACCATCCTGAATGAGGTATCCCAGAAGCAGAAAGACACACATGGTATATACTCACTTATATTAGACATATAATATAGGATAATCATACTAAATCTGTACACCTAAAGAAGCTAAGCAAGAAGGAGGACTCTGGGTAAGATGTTCAATCCTCATTCAGAAAAGCAAATGGGATAGACATTGGAAGGAGAAAAGAGGGAACAGGACAGGAGCATTCCACAAAGGGCCTCTGAAAGACTCTACCCAACAGGGTATTAAAGCAGATGCTGAGACTCCTAGCCAAACTTTAGGCAGAGTGCAATGAATCTTATGAAAGAAGCAAGAGATAGAAAGACCTGGAGGGAACAGGAGCTCCACATGGAGAGCAACAGAACCAAGAAATCTGAGCCCAAGGGTCTTTTCTGAGACTGATACTCCAACCAAGGAGCATGCATTGATATAACCTAGAACCCCTGCACAAATGTAGCCCATGGCAGCTCAGTCTCCAAGTGGGTTTCCATAGTAAGGGAAACAGAGACTGTCTGACATGAACTCAGTGGCTGGCTCTTTGATCACCTCCCCCTGATGGGGAGCAGCCTTACCAGGCCACAGAGGAGGACAATGAAGCCATTCTTGATATGACCTGATAGGCTAGGGTCAGATGGAAGGGGAGGAGGACCTCCCCTATTAGTAAACTAGGAGAGAGGCATGGGAAGAGAGGGCAGGATTGGGAGAGGATGAGGGAGGGGGCTACAGCTGGGATACAAAGTGAATAAATTCTAATTTTTAAAAAATGTTAAAAAAAAAAAAGCTACCTTTCCAACTTATTCCCAAAGAAAGAAGAACCCACTACTATGGAAGGTGTCAATATGCCTTCTCATTTGATGTTCTAAATATGCTCCAGGTCACGGTAAATGGCTAGGCAGATTAATAGCCTGGATTCCACTAGTGCCTGCTAACAACTGCCTTATAAATATTCAATAGAGACATTCTGTGTCTTCCCAAGTCTATTGTCTAAGATAATGGCTGCAAACAGCATAGAGTAAAGGGAACAGTCTTGTACTGTGGAAAACTGCAAGAGAATCAAGATGACCTGTACTCCTCAGTGGGCCATTGTCACCCCAAAGAGTACAGAGGTCTTCTTTTGAAAAATCTTAGTTCTAATGGTAGTTAGCAGTACATCTTGAATAGTAGATTGGGAAATCTAAGACCAAATTTCAAATTTTCAAAGGTTTTCCATTAGGAATCCAGTTGTATGAATTTTGTGGAATAGAAGAAAGCTAAATTAGCCAAGTTTATACCCTCTGTTTTATTCCTATTCTATTCCTTAACATCACAAATGCAAAAGGCTCTCATTACATCTGAGAACTAACAAGAACTGAGATTTCTTAATATTGAAAGATTAACTTGAAAAGATCTCACTAGAAGACACAAACGGTTATTGCTAACAGGAGATATTTTTTATTCAGTCTGTGCCTGGCTAAAATGTGCCTGTGTGCAACATCTGGCTTAAAAAGAAGTTAGGAGTTTAAAACCCTTGATCAAAATGAAATATTTCTAGTTTTTCTTCTGGTGATATACAAGCACAGCTTATTAGTATTGTATTGAAAATGTTTAGTATTTGTATTGAAAAAGATAGTATTGAAATGTTTTCTCTCAAAGAATATTTGACTCGCAGTTATTAAACATGATACATCCACACTAAAATGAAAAATAAAGAGGGAATAGCATTTTTTTACCCTTGTCTCCACAATGTTTGAAACAGAAAGTGCTTTCTTGACATATTTCACATTTTTTTGAGAAAGTGTTCACTGTGAAATCGATGGTAATAAATTTTACCTAAGTGTAGTTAATTTTCACCATACTCACTGTCAAGCTAGTAACGTAGTGAAAATGTAAATGTTTCCTCTTGGGTCAACGGAGTTTTAATTTTACAAATAGCTGTTTGCCTTGATCTGTGCACCCGTGGTGGGTTTTAAGCATCTGTACTCAAGGTGACCATTCTGGAAAAGGTGCTCTGGCTTCACTTGATGCATGCTGTTTGCTACATTATGGCTACAGTCAAGTCCCTCAGGAGGCTTTTCTGTGGAGAAATTTTACACAAATTGCTTAACTTATTATAGACCACATAACATAAAAAGGGCTTTTTAGAAAATATGCATATGATTTCTCCGTGACTTTTCAGATGTTACACAATTGTTGAAGGACTGAAATTTACCTGCTTCCACCATGAAAATGAGAATAATTGAGGTTTAAGCTTTAGCATGGTCCCAGCTTCTAGATGTCCTGGGTGCAGACTCCCTCTTCCCTTGTGTGGCCTTGAGTTTACAAGAGATTTTTGCAGCCAGAACCTGTGGCCTAGATTTTTTAGGTCACTAAAAAAAATAGTTTTTTAATCTAACTTTATTAATTTTAGCCATGGTGTCTTAACAGAACAGCTCACTTTTAAGAAAAAAAAAAAAACTATAGAAAAAGACTGTCTGTGGCTTAGTTATAAAATCAAGCTGGAAATAACTTCCATGGGTGGCCTTGCTATTTAAAATACACCCCAGATGATATTATCACCACTCCTAAGTGCCTCAGCAGCTGTTGTTATTAACAAAATTGCCTCCCCCTGCCTGCCCTCCTGTGTCTTCACAGCTTTCCTGAACTCAGAGAAGCAACTCTAATGATTGTGGCATATTCCATAGTCTGCCCTTCAATAGAGACTAGACTGGAAACCACCCATTATTAGAGTAATCTATGGGCTCCTTTTCATCTGCAGCCAATACACAGGGTTTCTCTCTTGTGGGCACAAAAGCCACAGACCTGTTATAAAGATTGTAGAAAGGAAAATGAGTCTCTTTCTTGCTGAGATCTGCTAATTTTGTAGTCATTGAAAACTAAGAGGACCCCTTCTGAAGTTTTGACTAGCTACTCCATATTTAAACTTGTCACAACTCTACCTCTCAGGGTATCGTGTTCTACAAAGGATAAGATAGGGAGTTTTGGTCTTTTCTTCCGGTATGTATGAGTTTTTGGAAACATGCACCAACCCTTGAAGCAGTAATATTCAAAACAGAGTAGAAAAAAAAAAAAAAAAAACCTCAGACAAAGCTTGTTACAAGGGCATATTCCTGAGTCCTGTTTCCAAGCTACCAACAATGAAGTCTGGGCTGGGGCTCAGAACTACAGTGTCTCCTGCACTCCTCTGACAGTAAAGAGCAGAGCACTAAGCCTGGGAGATGACTCAGCAGATAGTATTTTCTATGGAAATGTAAAGAAAAGAATTTCGATCCCTATCATAAATGCCTTATGGACGTGGCAGCCAATTTAAAATCCCAGTCAGTACATGGGAGACAGAGGCAGAGCAAGCTAACTAGACTAGCTGAATTAATAAGCCATTTGTTCAAGTGAGAGACCTTGCTTAAATACATAAGGTGAAGAGTGAGCTAGGGAGACACCTGATTTTGACACTGCCTGACTCCATACATGCTCAGTGGAGCATAAGCATTCCTATGTACATTTGTGTGAGCGCATTGCAAAAACCAAGAAACCACCTATTGTAACCACCTGAGAATTGCATGATCTAGGTGGTGTTAGCCCAGGTTTGCTAATATTATCAAGTCCAAGATCGAAAGAATAACACTGAGACTGCTTGAAGAGAATAGCCACTTGGAGAACGCTGAGAGTGTTATGGAGTAGGAAGACCTGGGTGTGTTCCAAGACCTGTTGCTAATGCTCTGACCACGTTGTGGGACTTATTACCACAAGTCATGTTTCCAGTATGCAAGTGAGATAATTACTCCACCTCCTACCATGCCAAAGTTCTGACCAATCTGGGGACACACTTGCAAAATAAGCTAGTTTCTCCATGGGGGAGTAGTTATATAAATAACATTTCCAGAAAGCAAATGCCAATAGAAAGCTCAGTATTTCTCATGTTTTATAAGAATTTCCTTTTGTGTTAGATGACTTGTAAAACCACTTCCTTGGAGACATTCCCCATTAACTTTCTATTTTTTTCTCATCCTGTTCAATTCATTTTTACAAAGATGTAGAGATGCCAGATTAAAGGTCTTCTTTCAAACACCTTCTAATGGGTATCCTTGGAAGTCTCAGTTCCCACACTCAGAACCTATGAGGTCAAACATATTTGGCTGGATGAAAACTGCAACCAGCTGCCAAGCTAGTCTAGGATGTTGTGTGGGATAAAAGTCAAGTTCTGCTGAAAAGCCCTTCCCAGTAGTAAATGACTCAGTGTGGGCATCTCTGTGCTAAACAACAGAAAGCTCTAACATTGTACTTTAAGATTAGGAATTATACAAGGAAGCCTCCTTGCCCACTATCACTGAAGATCTCTCACAGTTTTACTCACTTTACCTTTGCCACACACTGTAGAGAAACGTCATATCAAAATGATGCCCCCAGAGATCCAGACTCCTTGCAGCTTGGCTTGTCTGAGACCAAGAAAGCATACCTGTAGTTGAACACAGTGGGCTTACACCTGTTGCTGAGAACAAGAACACCCATGGAAGGTTTTGAGGTTTCCCAGTGATAGGGTGCCAAGAAGGATCTAGAATTTTGGGATTAAGCTAAGTTAAGGGTTTGACAAGGCTCCAGGAAAGAGGATGTTTATTAAGGATTATTAATGTGCTATTGGGAAGTGGAGACAATCCCACTCCTGAGTATCTTGGTAATTTGTAGCTTTAGGGAGAACAGATTCAATGAGGACTTGCTGGAATCAGTAGAGAAGCAGTTGTCAGTCATATTCCTCAGGAAGGAGTGTTTGGGATTTGGAGGTTTGCACAGTGATCTTGTTTTTTCTGAGCTTAGATGGTAATATAAAGTGTATGGTTTTGACCCAGTGTGTCACAAAGGCAAAGTGACCTAGTCTGATACTTACATTACATGAAATAACTTAGTGATCCAGGAGGACTTCTTTACTAATACCTTTACCTCCCCGGAAATATCAGGCTAGTTCCCAAGCTACAGAAGATTCCGTTGCTGCTGCCACCTCCTCTTACTACTGCTGCTGCTTTCTTCTGCTTCTCCTCCTCCTCTTCTTTCTTCTTTCTACTTCTTCTTTTTCTTCTTCCTTATCTTCGTCCTTTTCTTCTCTTCTTTTTCCTTCTGCTTCTCTCCTCTCCTTCTCTTCTACCTCTTTCTTCTCTTCTTTCACTTTTTTCCACCTCTTTGTAGTATAAAATCAATTATAAAATAATATGTTATTTTCATGAAAAATATTTCAAATTCTTCTTATACGTGCTATATTCAGCACTTTCCAGTTTCTCAATTGTCCTGATCTTAAGCATCTGTCCATAGCATTTAGAAATGTATTTGGAATATCTGGGGTCTTAGGAATAGTAAAAATAAAGTTTTTTTTTCCCCCCTGGAAGCACTAAGTCTATGGGAAAACTGTAAGGAAGAACAAAAGTAATTAGATGTATGTCAAGGTCTGTGTATTGTGAGAGAGAGCGAGGGGGGGAAGAAGAGGAAGAAGAAGAGAGAGGGAGAGAGATCACTTATTTGAACCTCTTTGTTCTCCTAGAGAGGCTGTAGTTATCCTGGATAACAACCAAACCCCAACAAGGCACACTTAATTTTTTTATGCATTACGTATGTGGGTGCTGTGCATCAATTGTACTTGTTTACTCCTCAGTACTGACTAAAATTATGGTAAACAGCAACTAATAACCTAGAAGGATTTCCTTGCTTTACACCGTTGGGAAAATATGTGGAATGTAAATTATAGCAGGAAACTCTATGCAGCCGAGTTTGAACAGCTACTTCCTTGAAATCTGTCAGAAATCTGCTGTCAGCTCTGGTTACCCTCAGAATCATATGGTTTAAAGTCTTCAAATATTTCACTTTTTCATACAAACATAGAATTGGGCCAGATTTTAGGGGATCATTATTTTCCAAATGTCCATCTGTAAGACTGACTACTCAGTCAAGAGGTGTGTGGAAACACCCAATTATTTCACAGGCAAAGGGGAAGGCTGAACTTGAGCTTGACATCTCTCACTATATTAATACTTTTGTTTTTTCTACAAAAAAAAAAAATCTGACAAAATTTCAAAAGGAAGAGATATTTTGGTTACAATTTGAGGGAACAAAGTCCACAGTGCCCTGAAAGAGATGGAAACAGAACCATGAGGTGGTTGGTCACACTGTATCTAGTCAGGAAGCGGAGTTAAATGCTGCATTTTTTTTTTAATTCAGCCTTGTAACCCAGTCCCTGGAATGGCACTGCCAACCTGCAGGGTGGGTCTGTCTTACTCAGCTAAACCTCTCTAGAGACACCTTTACAGACATGAGTCAAGACTTGTCTTTTAGAAGACTCCAAATCCAGTCATAATGACATTACAGACTAATCATGCCAGTCACCAAAGCAGGAAGGACAGAATGCCCCCCTCTTTACTTTTATCATTCTTTGTAAGGCAGAGGCCTTTATGGAGCCACTGCCAGCTATTCTTTGCCTGCTGATTGACCTTAATTTTTTAATAAACCTACTTTATTTAGGGTTATTAAACACTTCTACCTCCCTTCCAACCTTCCAACACTGGGTAGGAGGAAAAGAAGGTTAGTGGGGGCAGGGGAGGAGTTCTCTCTGCTACTTCCTACTAGGTAGGGTTTTAGGGTTCTTTTGGGGCAATACCAATATCAGTCATCCAGAAACCCAGAAGTCCACATCAGCAAACAACAA
Source organism: Psammomys obesus (assembly GCF_907164565.1). Classification (NCBI taxonomy): domain Eukaryota; kingdom Metazoa; phylum Chordata; class Mammalia; order Rodentia; family Muridae; genus Psammomys; species Psammomys obesus. Next base: position 58,968,881 of record NW_026585644.1, read on the forward strand.
TGAGCAGCCCCAGGGCAAACCAGCAGCAGGCAGTCCTCCTCCAAGCAGCCACGCCTTCTTTCTCTGGGCTGTCATATTTATACCCCTCAAAGTCCTCAGAATTCAACGAATTCAACCTGGCAAAGACCACAATCCACACAAGATACCTAACAGGTATGGATAAACTAACATTTCCCCAAACTTGGAATTTTAACAAAAACGTGTTTACATATCCTAAAGCAAAACATCCACAACACCTTCTGCTTTTAATCTAAAGTTTGTCATCGCTAATAGCCACATCCTCTGGACAATTGGGAGTCACATAGTCTGCTCTGTAGTGTTCGTTAGGTGTTCACCATAGAGTCTCACACAGTCAGAGGCATCGCAAAACAGAGGAGAGAATGTCCTTGACAAGCTCCTCCGCTGTCAAGGTTAAGTGCAAATGCTCTTGCTTATTTCTTTTCTACTTTGAGAATAAGTATTATAAGAGCAAAATTCTCCTCTGATCACTCTTATAAAACACTTTTGTGTTTGACTCTCCAAGGACTAAGTGTTGGACATGTTGTTCTGCACTCATTTATCAAGTGTCAAGAGAGAATTGAGTTTAAAGGCAGGTTACAATATCTAGCTAGATGTATTAGCATTCAGCAGTTTGGGGGAAACCCCAGATGATTTGCAGGTTTGCAAATTGTCCAGATCCATGATGAAATTCCAGACTGAGGAAATCGTTAAGCGCATCATGGCATGAACTTTCTCCTCAGAGGTGAAATATTTTGTGTCAATTCATTCATCTGCCCCATACATTTGAGATAACCAGGAGCTGCCTGAATAAGTCATAGACATATGAAGATCTGGCTTCCAGTCTTAAATCTACCTTTGATGAAGTCTCATATCCTACCAATGTGCACAATCAGTGCCTTGTCCCAGTGTCACTACTGTTGTCATTCTCTTTCCCTTCCCATCAACCCATGCTCAGGAAAGGGACGTAAATTCCCCCCCTCTATTCCTAGTCTTTCTTTCAGTTGCAACAAGATGTATGTCTTTGTTCTGACCCTGTACTGTGCTATGGATCCTGTCCCTTCACAGCCTCATATAATATGGCAACTATTTTTATCCTATGTGTTCAATTTTGTTTTGACTAAAGTCTCCTTCAAAATAAAACAAACTTTCTAATGCTTTTATATTAAAAATGATATACACTTTCATTTGACTGAATGGCCATTCTTCTGTTGTTTGTAGCAAAACCTTTCCTCCTTGTCCTCATTCCCTCTCTCACAGTAGCCTGGATCTCACCTGGAGCAGCTGCACAAGACTCTAGATTCTCACAAACCTCCCAAAGACCTACCTGCAAATGTTTGTATAGGCCAACTCAGATGAACTCACTCTAACCCTTTTCCTTTTTAGAAGTTCATATTGATCATTTAAAAGTGATATTTTAAGTCATCAACATCTTGAAACTTTACAGACAATCCCAGACTTGCTGCAAAAATTTGACTTACAATTTTTAGGCATTGAGTAGAAACTATATTTAGAATTTTGAATTTTGACCTTTTCTCTAATAGTAACATCTAGTCCTGATTAATGCTCTCTCTCTCTCTCTCTCTCTCTCTCTCTCTCTCTCTCTCTCCCCCCCCCCGTGTGTGTGTGTGTGTGTGTGTGTGTGTGTGTGTGCCTCAGTGCTGTACAGAAGCAAGAAGCTCTCAGTAAACTTCAAGATCATGGTAGTCTACAGTGTACTATGTTGCTAAAATAGAAGGTTCAGTAGGTTGGATACATTCAGGGCATTTTTTACCATATGAAATTTTCTTCTTATATTGAGTTATTTGAGATATAACACCCATCATAAGTGAAAGAGCATCTCTATTTCTTCACAAATTTCTTTTTGTGAAGTTTTAATCTCCCTCTTTGTTCTTTTGTTAGATTCCTTTCCTTATACTCCACTACTAAGGGTTAGTAGATATCATCTTTGATCTCTTCATTTTCTATTTCTTGAAGTTTCTAAATATTCTTAACTTTGTAACTCAAGATACAAAATTACTGTATATATCAATAAGAGTTAGTAGATATCACCTTTAAATTCTTCTTCATCTATTTCTTTTTTTTACTTTTTTGTATTTATTTTTTAGTTACATTTTATTAAGTTTTTATCCCCTCTGTATCTCCCTCCCTCATTCTCTCCCAATCCCACTCTCCCTCTCTCATCTCCTCCCTGCCCCTTTCCAAGTCCACTGATAGGGGAGGACCTCCTCCCCTTTCATCTGACCCTGTTTTATCAGGTATCTTCAGGACTGGCTACAAAGTCCTCCTCTGTAATCAAACTCCTCCTTAGTAATCTTGGGCCTAGCAGGGCTGCTCCTCCCTTGGAGGGTGGGGAGGTCAAAGAGGCCACCATTGAGTTCCTGTCAGAAATAATCCCTGTTCCCTTTGCTAGGGAACACAGTTGGACATTTGTTTAACCGTGTTTGTAGCAGCTTTATTTGTAACAGCCAGAACCTGGTTGTTTCTGCAGTGTATCAAAGCAGATACTGTGACTGATAACTAAACCTTCAGCAGAGTGCAGGGAATCATATGAAAGAAGGGGGAATTAGTATGACCTGGAGAGGACAAGAGCTCCACAAGGACCAAATATATCTGGGAACAGGGGTCTTTTCTGAGAATGATTCTCTAACCAAGGACCATATAACCTAGAACCTCTGCTCAGATGTAACCCATGGTAGCTTATCTATTTCTTGAAGTGTCTAGAGATTCACAACTTTGTATATCTGGATGGTATACATCACTGAGGGTTAGTAGATATTTACCTTTAATCTCTTGTTCATCTTCTATTTCTTGAAGTTTGTAGAGATTCTCAACTTGGTATATCTGGATAGATATACAAATGAGATTGCTACAATCCCAGTGCCAATATTATGTCTTTTTCCCTCATTTATTTATTTTATTCACTTTACATCCTGTAGCCCATTACTTCCTCCCATCCTAGTCTTACCCTGTCTCCCTCCCCCGTCCTCTTTCTCTCAGAAAAGGGGAACTCCCTTTCCTATCCACCCCAGCTCATTAAGTTACATGAGGACAAAACATGTGGCCTGTCTAGGCAGTCCCACCAAGGGAAAGTTACCTAAAGGCTGACAAGTCCATGTCTAATGCAGTCCCCACTTCCCTTACTAGGATACCGACTTGAAGCCTAAGCTGTCTATCTGCTACATCCAAAATTCACCCTGCCTACAAGATGTGCAAGGATAAAGATAGAGCAGAGAATGACGGGATGCCCAACCAATGCCTGGCCCAACCAAAGACCTACTCTATGGGAGAATACCGACCCCTGATACTATGATGATACTCTGCTAAGTTTGCTTACAAGAACCTTTCAGATTTGTCCTCTGAAAGGTAGAGAGGCTCTACCCAGCAGTGCCTCAATACAGATGCTGAGACTCACAGCCAAACATTGGTGGATGCATAGGATGTCTTGGGGAGTAGTGTGAGGAAAGAGAAAAGGACCCAGATGTGATAGGAGCTCCATTAGAAAAGCAACAGAGCCAACTAACCAGGGCCCAGAGGGGTTTGCTGAGATTGAAGCATCAACCAAGGACCATGAACTGGACTAGGCCCCCTACATACATGTAGCAGATGGACAGCATAGGGTACTCTGTTTTATAGCTTTTTATTTTTATTTTATGTGTGTGGGTGTTTTGTATGTGTGCCATGTGTATGTTTGGTACCCACATAAGAAATAATAAAGTATTGGATCCCCTGTTACTGTAGTTACAGACGGTTGTAAGCTACTATATGGGTTCCAAGAATCAAAATTGGGTTCTCTGATAAAGCAACAAGTACTCTTAACCATGGGGCCATAATACAAGTCTCTTAAAGACAACAACTTATTTCACAGTACCTCATTATTCTGTATGGGCTAGAGAATGGTCTGTGGTAGCCGTATTTTGATTTTGAATATATATATTCATATATATATATATATATATATATATATATCACTTATTCAATATATATATATATATATATATATAAAACAAGCCATGCGGCAAAGCAAAATAACTAATACTAAGGAAGTATGTGTGGATAAATAGATAGGAATGTGATAGCTATATGTGTAGATAGATAGATAGATAGATAGATAGAGGATATATAGATAGAATGGTAGATAGATACATAGATGCTAGATAGGTGCTAGATAGATAGATGGTGTATATATAGATAGATGGTAGATAAATAAATAGATACATAGATACAGATATTAGATAGAGAGAGAGAGAAAGAGAGAGAGAGAGAGATGATAGATAGAGACAGACAGACCAGACAGGCAGGCAGGCAAGCAGACATGATACAGATAGGCAGCAGACAGACAGCAAAACAAAATTAAATCAGGAAAATCCAGTAGAAATTGGCTGGGAATGCCCTGCTGTGTCATTCAGCTGAAGCTACTGATAGGGTCTTGAGCTGAATAAGGTAAGGCTTCCAAGTAAAGAACAATTCACAGCGTAAAGATAACCCCATTACCCTGGGGGCTCATGACATCCACAAGGAACCAACTGGGTTAGCTGAATCAATCAGTTGGAGTTCCCAGTTTGAATTTTCTGTATGTGAATGAGCTTGCTATGGCAGAACTTCTGGTTTTTCTCTTTTTCTCTGCAAGCTCATTTGTATGACATGGATTGTATGGTATAGATAATACCAGCCTCAAAAGGAAACAGTTTACCTTGTAGCCATCGATTCTTAAGGGCACTATGGTTTTACTCATAAACTTTTTAGTTGTTTTCTATTCTCCCTGCCACAGAGCAGGAGAGATGCTAGATCATTCCAAGACAAGGGACCTTTTAGGACACTTTGAGACAAGCACATTTGGGTCTGAAATGGGAAAAAGCAGTTGATCTTTTCGAGACATCTTCTCAATGAGCTTAAATAGTATGTGACAATTTACCAATATAATGCACATTACACCTATTTTCTCTTTTCTTTCTTTCTTCCTCTCTGGTCTTCTTAGCTAGCTTCTAATTATCTTTATATTTTCAACTGATAGTATCTTAATACATTCACATCTCTTAGAAAAAAATAACACTAATTTTTGCTGCTATTTCTGTTACTATATTTCCCTTTAGTATTTCAGATCCCCATTCTGTTGCCTTCTTAGTAATCTTAAAACAGCATTAATCATACTATATTGTGATTGGCTACTTCCCTTCATATTTTACTACTCTCACATTGATTTTCTAGTTTGTGAAGATATTTGAGTTTTTACTTCTGTTTAAAATAACCAAAACCCTCTGCAATTTTCTAATGAAATGACAAGTAATGGTGAGGACAGTGGCAATGATAATGGTGGTGAAAATAACCTCATTCATTGAAATGTGTGCTAAGATCTTTCTAAATATTTTTGTTATAATCATATGATTAATCTCATTTAATGGGAGAATAAACTAAAGCTGAGAGAGGTAAGGACCTTGGCCAATAGCTTATGAGTGCAAGAGCCAGGATGAGTAGAGCCATGGAATAGCACTCCAGAGAACAAAAACAAAAGAGAAAATATTATTTGTGCCCTAATACTAACTATAGCCCTGTTATTCTGTGAAAAACAGCCTAGAAGAACAATTCCCACTATTCATAAGTTTATTTTTGTTCTCTTGGATTTTCATCTTTGAATAAAGCACAGTTGTCCCACCAAGTTAACCTCCTAAGAAGGAAAATAAAATACGAACATATTTAAATAGCAAATGTTATAAATGCTGAGACATACAGATGCAATAAAAAGTAGAAAGAGAGAATATAAAAGGTGGAGGAACACCCAGGGAATTTAGGTTGGAAGGCGTAGTGGTTGACATGTGCTGAAGCAGTAAGCAGCTGAGTATGTGTAGGTGAGAATATGTCAGTATACCAGGGGTTGTTGCAGGGAAAGCAACATGCTCTTATCACCTTGTTTTATGACAAAGGGGAAAATGAGAGGAAGAATCTTGGGCTAACCTTACTGCTCACTCATGATTTCATCTCATAGTTGTTACCTTATAAGTGTCTAAGGACCATTAAAAAGCAAGACAGGGAACTTCAAGCTGACCTAAGCTTCTCTTGCTGAATTCAGTACCTTGCATGTTAATCAGTGTCCTCCAGCCACACCCAATCTTGTGTGAGAAGATACTGAGAGACACCATCACAATAAGCAAGTATGTGGTGGAGAGATAGGAGAGAAAGAGAAGGGAACGGTGTGTGCACTATGAAGAGAGGCAAAGCTGGAGACTCCGGGTGATAAGGATCAGGCTGGTGTAAGTAGCCTGTACTGCCACCTGAGGCCATGGTGAGGTCCCAGCCTGTGCAGCTGCTGTTGCTGAGGGCCATGTCTAGGTCTGTGACCCTACAGAAGCAGAAGTCTGTCTGTGTGTATGGCCCATGTTACCACCAAAGGCCATACAGATGGTCCTGGCCGGGGCTGCCTCCTGGGAGTATCTCAATGTCCAAGAACTGCACAGACTTCTCTCCATCTCTCACAGTTGTGGCGCTTGAGAGAACCAGCCATGCCCTTTGTCTGGGCAGTGTGGGAGAGCTGGCCTGGGTGGAATGAGTGTGGCAGAACTGACCCTACCCCTCACTGTGGGAACGGGGGGCAGAAGAGATGCTCCTGCTTCTCATAGGCTACAGCACCCTGGAGATCAGGAAAAGGGCTTCCCCTGGACAGCATTTTAGATCTGGCCCTAGTGTTGTGGGCATGAGGGAGCATTCCCTGAGGGTATGAGTTTGGGAAATCAGGCCTTGCCTTTTAGCCAGGGCAGTGTTAAAGAGCTGGCCATAGTGGCATGGGTGCAGGAGAACTGGCCCTGGTGGCACAGGTAACAGAAGCTGTCAGGCTGAACAACACAGTTTCTACTCAAGCCTAATTCCAGGGCTTTGAGTTGGACCACCTCAACATCTGCCCAATCTCTGAACTGCTAGACACATGAAGGGGCTGGTCCTATAGAACCAAACCTGTAGGATCTCCATGGCACAGGGCAACAAAAGGATATCCAAGAGATGGCCCCATGAGGATCCAGTATTGATAGTGTAGCAGAAGCCAGAGACCTCAAAATAAACCAATAACTCATTACAATGAATAGTTATGAGTAACGCTCTTTGGGCAAAGGGGTCTACTGTGTGATATACTGTGACACACTGCAGTTTTCACGGTGAGGTATTTTATTTATTCATTTTCATATTATTTTTTCCCTTTTGTTGTTTTTATTTTTATTTTTTGTTTTCTTTGGGGGGTTGCAAGAGTGGAGAGTGGATATGGAGGGATGGAAAAATGAGTGAGATTGGTATGAATGATGTGAAAGTCACAAAGAATCAATACTAAGGTAACAAATACTTATATAGTTGGCTCAACAAGTGCATCAAAAATGCATATAGTAGTATCCCTTTATCATTAGAAATAAGAGAATTTAAGATCTCATTAAGTATGATTAAAAGTACTCAGTGTAAGCTATCCTAGAAGCTGGAATACATAGCCCTATGTATTTGGCTTACAAAATGGTTATGTCATTTCAATGGCTGTCAGTCTATTACTGTGCTCTGGGAGGAGATGTGATGGAACAATCAGATATCTAAAGACCTCAGAGCTCTGAAGTTCTCCACTGGCCATTCTTCATTTGATTACCCGTGAAACATGGATGTTTTCCAGGTCTTCAGATGCAGGTCTGAGAATGGCATGTACAACCTCTGCCAAAATTCTGTTGGCCAGAGCTTATCACACCCATCTACTCCAGGCAACCAGGAAATGCTATTTTCCTGTCCAGCCAGGAGAAAAGTAAAAAAGATCTGGTGAGCACATAGCATTGCCTTTATCACATCCTTTATCCCCCTTCATTAGTCTATTTATTCTGTTGTTTTGAAGGTCCAAAGGCTTCCTTTCAAATTCTAAACAGACTCACAAAGGTTGGTAGAGAAAGCTGAGGTTTCAGAAGTAACAGTCCTCTGAACTTTACCCTCTTTCATTGGTCAGCACTTTCTGCAGCTGTCCAATTCAGCTGCAGAATTGTGTATTAAATTCTGTGTAACATATTAAAATTTGTGTAACATATATCTCTGAGAATACGTATGTATATTGGTTCTTGCTTCTCTCGCCATAGGAAACAAACCTCTAGGCAGTTTCTCCTTACAGTTCTCTTATAAACTTCTCCAAAAGAAGTCACAAAATATCTTTTCAAATAGTAATGTAGATTTCATAGTTAGAGAATAAAAAAGAATTACGGGAAATTATGGTATGATAATTGTGTTTCCACTATGTTTACTTGTGTAGTCTCTGATATCAGGTAGTTCTGCACCCATACCAGAAAGACAAACACTTTGTTGATTCTATAATGAGCTGCACAGAAGTAAAATTATATTGTTCCTTCATAGGCATAGTAAACTAAGCGTTGTTACTGTTGTAATGAAGATTAAAACATAGACATGTACTCCAGAAGTGAGAGTTCACCAGAATCATAAGCTCTGGGAAAGGAGATCTTATTCACTGATGAATCTCTAGTGCCTTGAGTAGAACCTGAAAATGGTAGAGTTTGTAAGTATTAATTGTAGAATGACTAGAGCTCAAGCAACATACAATGAATCACCCTGTATTGAAGCTAAAGTAAAGAAATATTCATTAAGACAATGATGACTTGATGAAGATGTGAAGATGATCAGAACTGTAGAGGACATTTAAGTGGTCAAACTACACAAGAAGAAAAGAGAAGAGAAACCATGCAGAATGGAATGTGTGGGGTGCAGTGGGAAAGAAGGCTTGGCTCTAACTAAAGTAGTCAGTTGGTAGAACATAAACCAAGTATGGATAATAAACTTAGAAATACCATCTATATTTGTGTCATAGTCCTTCCATTTATGCAACACCTGGATAAACCACTTCCCTTAGCCTAATTTTAGATATACAATTTGGAAAGTGTGTGTGTGTGTGTGTGTGTGTGTGTGTGTGTGTGTGTGTGTGTGATACATGAATTGAATAAAATAAGAAAGACCAAATAGGTTTAAAACCTAACAACTTAAAGAGTGATTGAAAAGATGGCGTTATTATTGTTATTATCAATAACTGCAATGTTCTTGATGGCCTTTCTATTCCAGTAGTTTTTACAGAGTGAGAAAATAGTTTATAGAATGACTTCAAGCCTAAAAAAAAAATTAGTGAAAAACGAAAGCTACTGAGTGTTCTTTAACTGAGTGATTTGAAAATAGGAGAAGTAAGAAAAATATTTTAAGATTATGATTAAATATTAGAAATAATTTACAGTTAAATTTATGTGATATATTTGAATGTTTATAAATTGTACATATTCATTTCACAAATTAGTTTATAGGGAGTAAAAATGTATTCATTCATCAAATCATCAAAGGAATTTGATTAGAATAATACTCAACCATACTTGTTAAGGAATATAACAAAGAACATTATTGCTGTTAATGATTCCTGACATACGTAATACTCATCTTTGAAGAATTCAGTAAGCATTGACTTAAACTTAATTTCAACTATATTCTCAGATTAAAATCATTGTTTCTTTGTATCCCTGAATAAGAGAATATATTTTGATTGTTAAAATGTTAAGGAAACTGATAAAAGAGGCAGAGGCAGAAATTGCATATTCATTGAGATAGCTCTGCAAATGATGACATTGTCTGAAAACAAAGGGAGGCAATGTGTTATATACATGGTTTATCCGTTTCTGTAGGCAACTTTAGCTATCTACATAACTCTTGAAGCTTCCTTATTGTGCATACAAAACAGACATAATCAATTTATCACACATCCTTTCCATCTGAGTCTTGATTGGGGCATTAAGTCTTTATGAATTTAGAAAGCTCCATCTGTTCTATGAATACCAATAGATTAGTATTTAATAGAGGCAAAATAAAACCTTCTTCCTATTTTAAAGTAAATGGTGGGTTTGCAATGTTTCAAACAAAAAAAAAACTTTTTTAAATTTATTTTTATTTTACCTTTCTTCTTTTTTTTTTGAATTTTATTTTTTTCTTATCAGTTACATTTTATTAACTCTGTATCCCAGCCGTGTCCCGATCCCTCATTCCCTCCCAGTCCCTCCCTCCCTCCCTCCCTCCCTCCCTCCATCCCTCCCTCCCTCATCTCCACTGTGCCCCTTGCCAAGTCCACTGATTGGGGGGACCTCCTCCCCATTCATCTGATCCTGTTTTATCAGGTATTTTCAGGACTGGCTGCAAAGCTCTCCTCTGTGGCCTATCAGGACTGCTCCTCCCTTGGGGGGTGGGGAGGCCAAAGAGCCAGTCATTGAGTTCCTGTTAGAAATAGTCCTTGTTCCCCTCACTATGGGAAGCCAATTGGTTACTGAGCTACCACAGGCTACATCTGAGCAGAGGTTCTAGGTTACATTCATACATGGTCCTTGGTTGCATGTCAGTCTCAGAAAAGGCCCTGTGCCCAGATATATTTGGTCCTTGTGGAGCTCCTATCCTTTCCTCATCAGACTAACTCCCCTTCTTTCTTATGATTCCCTGTACTCTGCCAAAGGTTTGGTCATGAGTCTTTGCTTTGAAAACACTGCTAGTTAGAGTTTTTCAAATGCGCTCAGTAGACTCCTGTCAATGTTTAATGTGCATCCCATCTGTCTTTCAAAACGAGGATTGATAATCATACCCCATGTCCGCTCTCTTGATTATCTTTTTTAGGTGTATAGATTTCATTATGTTTATCATATCTTATAGGTCTATATAAGTGAGTATATACCGTGTTTGTCTTTCTCTTTCTGGGATATTTCACTCAGGATGATCTTTTCTAGGTCCCACCATTTGCCTGCAAATTTCATGATTTCCTCCTTTTTGATTGCTGAGTAGTATTCCATTGTGTAAAAATACCACAATTTCTGTACCCATTCCTCCGTTGATGGACATCTGGGTTGTTTCCAGGTTCTGGCTATTACAAATAAAGCAGCTATAAACATGGTTGAGCAAATATCTCTTTTGTGTACTTGAGCAAACTTTGGGTATATACCTAGCAGTGGTATAGCTGGGTCTTAAGGAAGCACTATTCCTAATTGTCTTAGAAAGCACCAGATAGATTTCCAGAGTGGTTGTACCAGTTTACATTCCCACCAGCAGTGGAGGAGGGTTCCCCTTTCTCCACAACCTCTCCAGCATGTGTTGTCCCTTGAGTTTTTCATCTTGGCCATTCTGATGGGTGTAAGGTGATATCTCAGGGTCGTTTTGATTTGCATTTCCCTGATGGCTAATGAGGATAAGCATTTCTTTAAGTGTTTCTCTGCCATTCGATATTCCTCTGTCAAGAATTCTCTGTTTAGCTCTGTTCCCCATTTTTTAATTGGATTACTTAGTTTGCTGCTTTTCAGCTTCTTTAGTTCTTTGTATATACTCGGTATTAGTCCTCTATCAGATAAAGGGTTAGTGAAGATTCTTTCCCAATCTGTAGGCAGGCGTTTTGTTTTGATGACAGTGTCCTTTGCTTTACAGAAGCTTTTCAGTTTCCCATTTATTGATTGTTGCTCTTAGAGCCTGTGCTGTTGGTGTTCTGTTCAGGAAGTTGTCTCCTGTGCCAATGAGTTCTAGGCTGTTCCCCACTTTTTCTTCTAACAGATTTAGAGTATCTGGTTTTATGTTGAGATTTTTGATCCACTTGGACTTTAGTTTTGTGCAGGGTGATAAATATAGATCTATTTTCATTTTTCTGCATGTGGACATCCAGTTGGACCAGCACCATTTGTTGAAGATGCTGTCTTTTTTCCATTGAATGGTTTTGGCTTCTTTGTCAAAAATCGAGTATTCATAGGTGTGTGGGTTTATTTCTGGGTCTTCTATGCGGTTCCATTGATCCTCCTTTCTGTTTTTGTGCCAATACCATGCAGTTTTTATTACTATTGCTCTGTAGTACAACTGGAGATTCGGGGATAGAGATATCTCCAGATGATCTGTTGTTGTACAGGATTGTTTTGGAGATTCTGGGTTTTTGTTTCTCCATATGAAGCTGAGAATCTTTTTTTCAAGGTCTGTAAAGAATTGAGTTGGTATTTTGATGGGAATTGCATTGAATCTGTAGATTACTTTTGGCAGGATGGCCATTTTCACAATGTTAATCCTACCAATCCATGAGCACGGGAGATCTTTCCATCTTCTGAGATCTTCTTCAATTTCTTTCTTCAGAGACTTGAAGTTTTTCTCAAACAGGTCTTTCACTTGCTTGGTTAGTGTCACCCCAAGGTACTTTATGTTATTAGTGGCTTTTGTGAAGGGTGTTGTTTCCCTAATTTCTTTCTCGGCCCTTTTGTCTTTTTACCTTTCTTCTTACATCCTGATCCACCTCCCTCCTCTCTTGCCAGTCCCACCCTCTTTTCTGCCTTCTCCCTTCCCTACTCCTCAGAAAAAGGGAGCCCCCACCACCTGCCCACCGCAGCACATCAAGTCACATCAGGGCTGAGAGAATCCTCTTCTACTGAGATCAGGCAAGTCAGCTCTGCCAGGAAATCTCGATCAGAAAGCAGACCACAGAGTCCATGCCAGAGAAAGCACCTGATCCCCTTACTATGAAGCTACATATTAATAAAGGCCTAGGTGGACCCATGCAGGGTCCTTGGGTGGCGCTTCAGACCTGGAGCCGGGTTATTCGACTCTGTTGGTCTTTTTATGGAGTTCTTGTCTCCTCTAGATCCTTCTATCTCCCCCACCCCTCCTTCCACAAGGCTCCCAGCACTCCACCTAGTGCAAGTCTCAGCATCTGTATTGATATGCTGCTTGGCTGAGCCTCTCCGAGTACAGCTAAGCTAGGCTACTATCTGCAAGCATCACAGGGTATCACTAACAGTAATGGGTTGGCTCCTCTCATAGGGTGGGTCCCAGGTTGGGTCAGGCATTGGTTGAACATTCCCTCAATCTCTGCTCTATCTTTATCGCATCACATCTTATAGACAGGGTAAATTTGGGTCAAAATTTTTGTAGGTAGGTTGGTGTTCCCCTCCCTCCACTAGAAATCCTGTCTGGCTGGGAGGTGCCCTTTTCAGTCTCCATGAACCCCACTACTAGGGATCTTAGCTAGAGTCACCGCCATATCTTCCCAGGAGCCTACCCTGTTGTCATAGGTCTCCAACTTGTCTCACAGATATCCTTGCCCTTGGTTTCTCTTCTCTCTCTAAGCCCTCTGGTCTCCTGCCCCCACCCCCATCTGATGTCCATCCTCATTTTCATCCCCACTCCCTCTCCTACCTTGTTTCCTCTCTTCATCCACTCCACTGTCATTCTGTTTCCCCTACTGAGTGAGAATTAAGCATCATCTCTTCGGCCCTCCTTGTTAATTAGCTGCTTTGGGTTTGTGAATTGTCATATGGTAGTCCTGTATTATATGGTTAATGAGTTACCTCACTCAAGATAATCTTTTCTAGTTCCATCCATTTGCCTACAAATTTCATAATTTTCTTGTTTTTAATAGCTGAGTAGTCACTTATATAGACCTATAAGATATGATAAACATAATGAAATCTATACACCTAAAAAAGATAATCAAGAGAGCAGACATGGGGTAAGATTATCAATCCTCCTTTAGAAAGACAGATGGGATGTGCATTGAACGTAGGACAGGAGTCTACTGAGCGCATCTGAAAGACTCCACCTAGCAGTGTTTTCAAAGCAGATACAAAGACTCATAACCAAACCTTTGGCAGAGTACGGAGAATCATAAGAAAGAAGGGGAATTAGTCTGATGGGGAAAGGATAGGAGCTCCACAAGGACCAAATATATCTGGGCACAGGGTCTTTTCTGAGACTGACATTCAACCAAGGACCATGTATGGATATAACCTAGAACCTCTGCTCAGATGTAGCCTGTGGTAGCTCAGTAACCAATTGGTTTCCTATAGTGAGGGGAACAAGGACTATTTCTAACAGGAACTCAATGACTGGCTCTTTGGCCTCCCCACCCCCCAAGGGAGGAGCAGTCCTGTTAGGCCACAGAGGAGAGCTTTGCAGCCAGTCCTGAAGATACCTGATAAAACAGGATCATTTGAATGGGGAGGAGGTCCCCCCATCAGTGGACTTGGCAAGGGGCACAGTGGAGATGAGGGAGGGAGGGAGGGACTAGAAGGGAATGAGGGATCGGGACACAGCTGGGATACAGAGTAATAAAATGTAACTGATAAGAAAAAATAAAATTTAAAAAAAAGAATATGAAAAAAAAAATAGCTGAGTAGTATTCTCCTGTGTAAATGTACCAGTCTTTATCCAGTCTTCAGCTGAGGGACATCTAGGTTGTTTCCAGATTATGGCTATTACGAAAAAAGCTACTGTGAACTTAGTTGAACAAATGCCCTTGGTCTACGGTGGAGCATCTTAATCCTAGTTTTCCCATTTATACAATAAGGAGATTAAAATTAGTTTTTCCAAGAAGGTGCTGAGAGAATTAAGCCAGTTGGGCCACACAGAGCAACCAGCACAATACCTAAACATTGCAAAGGCTGAACACACATCATGTGTTCTTATAACTGGCAATGCCTGTTTGACCTGTTACCACTGTACTGAAACTCCACAAACCCAATGGCTTTTAACAACACAAATTTGTTCTTTTATGGTTCTAGAGGACAAAAGTCAAAAAGGGATGGTGCCTTCTGGAGCTCCCAGAGAAAGATCATTTCCTTGCCTTTATTTTTGTTGCCAATGTAGGAGTCATTAAGCACTGTTCATGGTTGTATAATTTTTTATACAACTTACAGTGCAGTTGGTTACCTATATTTTCATTGTCATACCACATTTCACTATGGCATTAATATAGTCACAGGTAGTTTTTCAGCTATATCACTCCTTATGAAACCACCACCAAGTATGAGCTTTGTCATTGACAGATTATTATATGGCATATACCTGTTTTGTTTGTAATTTAAACTTTTAATTTTTTCTAGACTTTCATACTTGAATACTGTGTTTACATCATTTCCACTTTTTTCTCTCTTCTAACTCCTCCCCTGTCCCCTCACTATTCAAACTCATAACCTGTTTTTCTATTATTATTATTATTTTACACACACACACACACACACACACACACACACACACACACACACTGACCAACTGCATTTAATGCTGTGTGTGTATGTATGTGTGTGTATGTATGTGTATGTTTAAGGGTGACCTTTTGGAATTTTAAAATCCATCAAGGAGCTTCTTCCTAAAGAAAATGAATTATTTTTTTCCAGTCTTTGATTACCTGTAGATCTTTATACAAGAGTGTAAAGCTTTGGAACTTCCTCCACTGCACTTTGGCATGCCAGCTGATAGTGTGATTTCATTATATAGGTCTTGTTTAGAAAACCATATAGTTAAGATTTCAGGGAAGCAGCCTCCCTGTCATGCCTAGAAGACACCATGTACCAGCAGGTAGGCACTTCTCTGGCTCTTACAATCTTTCTACTCCACTCTTCTGAAGCGTTCCCTGAACTTTAAATGTGGGGATTGAATTGCTGATGTACCATTTGGATCTGAGCATCCCACAGGCACATATTCTCTGCATCTTGGTCAGTTGTTGATCTCTGTAATGGGTTCCAAATGCTGCAAAACAAGCTTATTTGATGAAAGAACACTATGAGATATACTTATGTCTGAGTACAAGGATAAGTATTTAGAATATAGTTAGAAACTATATTACTTTAGGAAAATTGAAGTAGTATGTTCTCCTCTAAATTATATAATGTCTCCAGTCATATTTTCCATTCTGGGTATAAATTCCCTCAAGTGGGCCTTAAGTCCAATTAGAGAGCTGTTGGTTGTACACAAATATAAGTGCCATTGTTGCATGACTGGTGATATTTTGCCAAGTAATAATTTTTGTTTGTATGTTTCATAGCCGAGTATGGCTATTGGTTGCTTTTGTCCTTTGGCATCTTGTAAAGCACTCTCAATACGATGATAGCTAGGCCTCCTGGAGGAGCTTCCAGGTGGATTTCCAGCTCCTCCTCCAAGTCCTGTGTCTAAAGTGTTCAAGGTCTTACATTCAAGCTCTGAGAAGCAACCAAGTACAATAGCAATTTCTTGTGTTGTTTGAGAAATCTGCTGGATCCACATGACCACTAACTCAGAAGGAAATTTATCTTCTCCAGAACTGGATTTCTTTTTAGTTTGTGGCTAAAACAAGGAACATTATCACCCCATATGGGAAAAATGCATTTAAACTATTTCTATCACACATTTATAAGTAAGGATATAGCATATTTCCCTGTATCTGTGGTCCCTTCCTTTGTCTCTGTTATATTTTTAATACTACATAACAAGAGAAAAGCTCTGACTCCTTCAAAGTTTCTCTCAAAAGAATCCTGGTGAATAATATTGAAATCAAAATAACCCCCTGTCCAAAATCCTTAATAGTATCTTCAAAATTCCCTTTACAAATTAAGGATAAAGTAATTCTCAGGGCTTAGAGGCTATGGGGACAATTACTGAACCTACTGCAATGACTAATCAGACTTTTGAACACTGTTAAAAAATAATCTCATTGCTAAAACAATCTTCAACAATAAAAGATCTTCTGGAGGTGTCTCCATCCGTGATCTCAAGCTGTACTATAGAGCAACAGTAATAAAAACTGCATGGTACTGGCATAGAAACCGACTGGTGGATCAAAGGAATCTGATAGAAGACCCTGAAATAAACCCACACACTTATGGACACCTGGTTTTTGACAAAGATTCCAAAACCATTCAATGGAAGAAATACAGCATCTTCAACAAATGGTGCTAGTCTAACTGGAAGTCTACATGTAAAAAAAATGCAAACAGATTCATACTTATCACCCTGCACAAAACTAAAGTCTAAGTGGATCAAAGACCTAAATATAAAACCAGACACACTAAACCTGTTAGAAGAAAAAAAGGGGAAAAGCCTTGAGCTCATTGCCACAGGAGGCAACTTCCTGAAGAGAACACCAACAGCATAGGCTCTAAGAGCAACAATCAATAAATGGGACCTCATGAAACTGAAAAACTTCTGTAAAGCAAAGGACACTGTCATCAAAACAAAAAGTCTGCCTACATATTGGGAAAGGATCTTCACCAACTCTATATCTGACAAATGGCTAATGTCCAGAATATATAAAGAAATTAAGAAATTAAACACCAAAAAAGCAAGTAGTCCAATTTAAAAATGAGATATAGAGCTAAACAGAGCATTCTCAACAAAAGAATATGGAATGGCAGAGAAACACTTAAAGAAATGTTCAACATCCTTAGTCATAGGGGAAATGCAAATCAAAACAACCCTGAGATTTCACCTTACACCCATGAGAATGGCTAAGATCAAAAACTCAAGTGACAACACATGCTGGAGAGGCTGTGGAGAAAAGGGAACCCTCCTCCATGGCTGGTGGGAATGTAAACTGGTACAATCACTTTGGAAATCAATCTGGTGCTCTCTCCAACAATTAGGAATAACATTTCCTCTAGATCCAGCTATATCACTCCTAGGCATATATCCAAAAAATGCTCAAGTATGCAACAAGGACATTTGCTCAGCCATGTTTGTAGCAGCTTTATTTGTGATAGCCAGAAGCTGGAAACAACCCAGATGTCCCTCAGTTGAGGAAGGGATACAGAAATTGTGGTACATCTGCACAATGGAATATTACTCAGCAATAAAAAAAAACAAGGAAATCATGAAATTTGCAGACAAATGGTGGGAACTAGGAAAGATCATCCTGAGTAAGGTACCCCAGAAGCAGAAAGACACACATGGTATGTACTCACTAATAAGTGGATACTAGACATATATTATAGGATAAACATACTAAAATCTGTACACCTAAAGAAACTAATCAAGAAGGAGGGCTCTGGCTAAGATGCTCAATAAATGAGACCTCATGAAACCGAAAGGCTTCTATAAAGCAAAGTAAACTATTTTCAGAACTAAATGACAGCCTACAAATTGGAAAAAAAGCTTCACCAACTCTATATCTGACAAATGGCTATATCCAGAATTTATAAAGAACTCAAGAAGCTAAACAGCAACAAACCAAGTAATCCAATTAAAAATGGGGTACAGAATTAAACAGAGAATTCTCAAATAGAGGAATATCGAATGACAGAGAAACACTTAAAAAAATGCTGAACGTTCTTAGCCATCAGGGAAATGCAAATCAAAACGACTCTGAGATTTAAACCAATCAGAATGACTAAGATCAAAAACTCAAGTGACAACACATGCTGAGAGGCTGTGGAGAAAGGGGAACTCTCCTCCATGCTGGTGGGAATGTAAACTTGTACAATCACTTTGGAAATCGACCTGGTGTTCTGTCTGACAATTAGGAATAGCGCTTCCTCTAGATCCAGCCATACCACGCCTAGGCATATATCCAAAAAATGCTCAAGTACACAACAAGGACATTTGCTCAGCCATGTTTGTAGCAGCTTTATTTGTGATAGCCAGAAGCTGGAAACAACCCAGATGTCCCTCAGTTGAGGAATGGATACAGAAATTGTGGTAGAATGAACTATTACTCAGCAATTAAAAACAAGGAAATCATGATATTTGCAGGCAAATGGTTGAACTAGAAAAGATCATCCTGAGAGAGGTATCCCATAAGCGGAAAGACACACATGGTATGTACTCATTTATAATATAGGATAATCACACTAAAATCTGAACACCTTAAGAAGGAGAATCCTGGGTAAGATGCTCAATCCTCATTTAGAAAGGCAAATCAGGTGGATAACAGAAAAGGAAGAAAACAGGGAACAGGACAGTAGCCTACCACAGGAGGGCCTCTGAAAGACTCTACCCTACAGGATATCAAAGCAGAGGTTAAGACTCATAGCCAAAATTTGACCAGTGTGCAGGGAATCTTATGAAAGAAGGGAGAGATTGAAAGATCTGGAGAGGACAGGAGCTCCACAAGGAGAGAAAAAAAGAAAAGACAAGAAAAAAAAAGAAAAGTGGGCCGGGGGCCTTTTCTGAAACTGACACTCCAACTAAGGACCATGCATGGAGATAACCTAGAACCCCTGCACAGATGTAGCCCATGGCAGCTCAGTATCCAAGTGAGTTCCCTAGTAATGGGAACAGGGACAGTCTATGAATGAGCTCAATGGCCTGCTCTTTAATCACCTCCCCTTGAGGGAGGAGCAGCCTTGCCAGGCCACAGAGAAAGACAATGCAGCCAGTCTGGATGAGACCTGATAGAATAAGGTCCAAGGGGGAAAGACCTCCCATATCAGTGGACTTGGGGAGGGGTGTGGGAGGAGATAAGGGAAGGAGAGTGGGATTGGGAGGGGACGAAGGAGGGGACTACTGCTGGGATACAAAGTGAATAAATTATAATTAATAAAACAGTATTTTTTTTAAAAAAGATTAGGGTTGTAATTCAGATGACAACTTTATGACTAGGTGTCGAGCAAAATCTCAAACAAGTGTCATCACACAGAAAGCATCCACTTAGCAAATGTTGATTAGTAAGTGAATTTGCAAACTATTTGGTAAATTTGAATGTATTCCAGATCTAAACTTTGAGGTTTCTGAACAGCATTTTGCACAAGATATTCAGTGACAACTGCCACGAAGGCTCCAAGCACAGGGTCCTGCTTCTCATTAGGCTAATTTCAGGAATGAGAATTCTGCAGTGTTCCTGAGTGTTGAGGGCTTTAGCTGAAGTCAGCATTCCTGAAAGTATAATATAGAATTATTTGGATTCTGAGCTGCAGTAAAGCAGTTACAAGATGTCTCTACTATGTTTCTGTGAATCTACATATAATAAATACCTTTAATAAAAGCCCTTTTCCAAAAGGGCACACTGGGCTAAATAACAGCAGTAATTCCATGAACAAAAGTGTATATCTGACTTTCAGTGTGTAATTGGAAAAAGCATTGCTTGTAGGTTGAGATATGGACCACAGCAACCCATGGCAGGCAGGCAGAGACCTTCCAAGCTCTGCCCTCTGGTTTAGGGTCTCAGCACATCTTATCAAGGAACACATAGTGTCACGTTTTACTGCTGAAGTTTTGGAGTTTTCTAGTTGTGGCAAGATACACATGATGTGAAATCTACTACTTTCCACATTCTCAGTATAAAGTTGCAGCATTAAGTACATTCATATCATTGTTCATCACTGACATGTAGAAATGTCTTTCTTTTTCCCGCACTGACATTCTGAACATTATACACAGGAAAGAATAAAATCACAGCTTTCTATTTCCTTGTTTATCTAACCCCGGAAAACCACGCTGTTCTTCTTTTCTGTATAAATGTGAGTGTTCTTCCCACTTACAAAAGTAGAATCACCAAATACTTGTCCCTTTCTCTTAATAATTAATGTTAGGATTGCTTGTGTAATAACAGGTGTTGGAATTTCATTTTAAGGCTCAATAACAACATCCTGTTGTATAACAGACTTTTATTATCTGTTCCTCCGTTCATAGACATTTCCACAGTTTCCACCTCTGGGCTACTATAAACAGTTCTTGCATGAGCAGTAGGATAGCCACATAAGCTGTAATATTCTCAACAGATTGCAAGCATATCAGTTTGACACTTTCTCTAGAAACCTAAGGAACTAGGCCAGGAGTGGTGGTATATGTCCACAATGCTAACAACTTGGTTCCTGTGATTTCAAGGCTAGCCCAGTAGGTTTCAGGCTATCCTGTTTGTGATTCCCGTGAACCTATATGTTTGTGATCCTGCCTCTTTAAAAGCAAACAACCAAATAAAATTAAGGAACTAGGCAGATAATACAAGCAGACCTTTTAGTGCTAGTGCAGTATTAAAGGGCTTGAGGATTCCTTTGTACCTTACTACAGGAGAAAATGCTCTATGGATCTTTTAAATAAGACTTTAGATGGAACCCACTTGAAAGGCAGGATTTGCCATCATAAAGCAGAATTTATATTTCATCTCCAAACTACTTATTGAAAATACCATTCATAATTTTCTTATATGGTGTTTTCTTCCCATGGACATCAGATGAGTTCCCAGTTATTTGGTGATTCTGCTTGAATGCTAGAATGCAATTGCCTACAACATTATACTCTGTGACCCTCCAATTTCTTCATTGCTGAATGTTGAAATGCTCTTTTTCTTCACTATTAGAAAGACAGAATGCCTCCTAGATTAATAATAACTTACCTCTGCAGGGCCATGCCTATAAAAAGTGTCTGCTTGAAATGCTGATTGATAAAGGTCACTGAAGAAATGCATGGGCTACATATTGGCTGAGAGGGGAGGGTTGGGCTCTGTGCACAGTGGCAAGTGTATTTCTTTAATTTATGTGTATGAATACATGTGTTTGTGAAACTGGGAAAGCTGAGTCTCTGTGCTCACTCGGGAGCCTTCAGAACGCTTTGCACTGTCCTTGATGTCCTAGGAAGCAATTACAATGGTCTGGAAAAAGAGCAATGGAACTTGGGCTGCGAACTGGTAACAGCTAAAGGTTACCAGTCGTGGTCTGGGTTTGCTTCGTTTGTAGAGCTGATAGGGTTAAAGTTGGAGAATATTCAGTTACTCCAAATGGGCCACATAATTATGAACTGAGACCACTGAACCAAGGTAAACTTTATTGTATCAAGTAAAAGTTATTTTTGTCATCAATTTAACTTCAATATTTTCCCACTCACAAGTCACTATTAGTTAAGTATTATGTTAAGATTTTTCTCATGATTATATAACCACCTGGACAATTTCTCCATGAAGAAATTGAGGCAAAGAGATGACACTATTCAAGGACACACAGCCATAGAGTGAGAGAAATGGTTTACCTTTTTCTGACTCTACCAAGCAGCTTTCACTGGCCTTTTGAATGCAGGAGCTTGGGATTTCCTAGATAAGAATTTCAATTTTTGAAGGCTTGTAGGAATTATTTTTATTTTTTAAAGATCAGTGAAATAACTGGAGACATGACTTAGAAGCAAATAGACCCTTTCTTCTCATAACACTTTTTAAGTATCAAAACGTGATTTCTTTCCAGATACTGAAATCTGTGGTTCCTGTGCCTATTGTTGACACACTTTCTGAATGGTGTTGTCAGGGATTTCTTTTGCCTAATTTTGAACTTGGTATCAGGGAGATCACATACATGGTATGGGGTTGTATTTTTCAGCACTGCAGCCTTTCATTATTCACTCATGGTGTTGCATTTGTTGGAAAGTTGTTATTTTTGGTTGCTATCCACAAACTACAACTTGTTCATCTATTTTGCCAATAGATATACATTTAACCTCTTCTTCAGTTTTTGACATCTATTCACAAAGCTGTGTAAATCCTGGTAGAGTAGTTTGTTTCTTTGTGGACATGTGCTTTATTTTCTTCTTGGAAAATATCTATGACTTTGTGAGAAAAAAATGCCAAGCTGTTTTCCAAAGTGGCTCCCCCACCCCATTTCTTCTTCTCTCCACCTGTGAGTGTCCCACTTGCTCTACATTCATCTCTACTTTGGAGTCCTATCCGTGCTTCCTTTGCCATCAATGGTAATGTTCTCTATTCATTCTCATACCCCCACCTCTCCACTGAACTCCTAAAGGGCTGCAGTTGTACCTCCATCGCCACACACACTCACATTCTATCTTATAGACTCTGTAAATCTAACCTCAATAAAATGGAGCCAGGTAAAGCAACAAAGGACTGAGGAATTCTGAAGACGGCTGGATGTCCCAAGGAAATTGATATGATATCACAGGTAATATATTATATTGATATATTATATTATATTGATAATTGATGATATATCACAGGTAATATATTATAATACATTATATGAAGCATGAATGCAAGGCTCCTGCTGCCATTTGTTACCATCTTCAGGAAGGCTTTTTATCAGATTCATAGTGGCAAGTGATGCAAATTATTGGATTTCTTTTCCAACATAAAAATAGCTGTTTGCAGCCTTTTAAAGCTGGGTAAATAAGCGATCGATATTTACCTGTAGAAAACTGCAGGGCATGCCTTTCCTATCTCACCTTCTAAATAGGATGACTAGAGCCATCCTATTTACCCACACGGGTCTCATCTTCATTCTCCATGTGTACTTTGTCCACATCCTCTCCCATGCCTTTTCCTATACTCTGAGGAGATTCTTACTCGGGTTGCTCTCACATTTTCTCTCCTAGAAGAGAAATCAAGGCCTAGCACAGATGCCAATGTCTTATGGCACTTTCTCAGCTGTTAAGCATGTAGTAACTGTTCTCTCTCATAAATGATGGATTGTAAGATTCCCAGGAGGGAAGACAGGCCCAGCCTATCTTCCAGGACTTCTACATTAATCCTAGACCAAGAGAGCTCTTTAGCTCACAAGTGTTCCACAGATGCCTATGGCCTCATCCCAGACATCCAACTTCTACACACCCTCTTTTTTGATGTCCCTTGTTCAAATTGAGCCACTCTGCATTTAGTCAGCTTCTCTGACTTCTATGTCATCTTGAAGCAACACATGGCTTCAGTACATGTCTTACCACACACCACTCAGAGAAGGGCTAGGGGTCATTCAGAAGCATATGCTGAAGCTATGGTCTCATGGGAGTGTGAAAGGTACTGAGTAAGGAAACAACACTGTCTTGTGTCGCCAGTGCAGGCTGTGTGGGTTCTAGTGGAGCATAAAAACGGCCAGTTTAAGTTTGGTAAATATCTCACACAGAATAGAGAAGAGGGCTATGGTCCAGATTTTCTTTCTTCTTATTTTCTCTCATTCTCAAAACACATATGACTCTTAATTGCCCCCCTCATGTACTCTGGTTGGATACAGCAGATATTTTCCAGAAGGGCAACCCAGAAGGCAGTCTTCTCTTTCAACTGTCATTTGTCTGTTAGTCTCCAGAAAATCTTTCATCTGGAAAAGCAAAGTTTGCCACCCTTCCTTGCTGCCTTGTGCTGATCTTCTGGCTGTACTACTCCACTCTCTCTCCACCTCTCTTTAATTTTTTTTTTCAGAAAAGAATTCAACACTGTGATTCTTGCTGGACACTGTGACAGAAAAAGGTGACAGCCACAATAGAATCAATGCTCTCCTCTGGTTCATATTCTACTAGGCAATGTAGACACATTAGTGGATAGTTATAGGCATTCCCTCACTGCCTTTTACTGACAGCACATGGAGTATAGTGGGACCTGAGAGATAGTGAGGGCAGGCTGAGGTCTGGGAAGACCTTCAGGAAATAATTAATGGGAGGTCAGCTGAACAGCATGAGGGGGTCTTCACAAAAGGTAAGAAACTATGAAGGTATGGCACAGTAAGGAATGGAAAGAAGCTAAACATGTCTTAAAAGCAAAAAGTAAGAGAAAAGGAAAATAAGGTTGAAATGACTGTGAAGAAGCATAGTCTCTTGCATGGTATTTTCACTCTCCAAAGGGATAAATATGACACTCACACATCAAGTAGACCATGCTTTGAATTTTGGTCTCTCCCTATGCTGTGTGGATAGGATCCTCACCTCCTTCTCTTCTGGGCAGCATCAGTGAACCACAGATCTCAACCAGCAATGCCATCAACTAATCAACTGCTTCTTGTGCTTATAGGATGCTGTATTTTTAAGCCATGATGCTCAGTATGCTAGATGTCTTCCTTGGGTTTTCCACACATAACATTTCCAACTTAAGTCAGCTTTCTTGAAGCAAAATCTCATCATAATTTGAGAGGTATCTGTAGTGGCCCTTTCATGGAAGTTCTGAGTAGTAGAGACTTCTCATAACTACTCAAGAGCCTAAACAAAGCAATGAGAGGTCCCCTTCTGTGTTTAGAAAGTTACCACTGGAGCTGAGGTGGAATAAGTGAGAAGGCCCAGCAAGAAACGGTGAGTAGGTGGAGTAAAATCGAGGAGACAGATGAACTAGTGATATCAAGAGAAGAGAAGAGTAAGTTTCAATTATCAATTATCAGCCTGTTTCTTCTGACATAAAGTGTTTTTCACAGAAATGGAAAGAACCTTCAGGTTGGGGGCAGGGGTCAAGTCCTGCTTCAGGCAGTTTCATATGTCCTGAGTATTAGATTAGTTCCAGACATATATCTGTACTTTAATAAAATGCTGCCCCAGTATCTTATCAGATAACTTGGTGGGGGAGGCTGAAGACATGAAAAATTTACAAGGAAGACTGAAAAGGGGAATCCAGGCAGTGGGGCGCTGAGAAAGGAATCTCCTGAAGGGCTCAGTCAGAGAAGAGTCAGTCCTTCAAGAAAGATTTCTATCCAGAAAGGGGTCTCACAGAGATGCTTTTGCCCATTAGTTTCAGAGACCAACAATCTGAACTTGGCAACTGCTATTTTAAGGGAGCAGTCAGAGAGAGGCAGAAAGTGAGTCAGAAATGAAGAATTGGGGAGAGCAGGTAAGGAAGCAAGAGATGTGATGGTAAATGGAGAAAAGGCAGCTATTAAAGGGAAGGTGAGTTTCCTTCAGACGGAAACAACAGAAATAGGTCTGTAACGAAAGGAAGAATGAATTTATTCTACTAAGAAGTGACTACAAGATTTAAGGCAAGTAATGGAAATATGGGTGCACTATCACTGTTTGCCTTCACAACAGAATCACAACGTAGTTGGTTAAATCACCAATTTACAGAACATTTTAAAGCTCATTCTATGAGACAGAAGCTGCAGAGTGGCAGGTAACCCCTGTACTAGCAGAGCAAGGCATCTGATCTACTCCAACAAGAGATAATCACACTCACCTCCCAGCCCAGTGCACAGTGTACTTCATCTCCTGTCTCCTAAAGCCCAAAGTCAGGAAGAAGAACTTACCTCGTGGCTTCTAATCTAGGTTCACATAAGATACTGAAAGCTATTTACACTCCAATTGTCTAAATTACTGAAATTCAAATCTGTCCAAAGATCCAGGCCCATTCCATCTGTGGGTACATTTACTGCTGTGTTAACTAGCCCCAGAAAAGGCAACAGAGCACCCACCATAAAAGTGATGGGTGTGTATACAATAAATCTCCCTGGGGTTTCTACCTAGTTTCTTCCCCTAGAGCTTTCAAATGAGATTTCCCTGCTCAGGAAGTATACTGACTGCTGATGGTACACATTACTTCCAATCCAGACACCAAAATTGAATAATTGTATTGGTGGTGATTTGAATTGTACTTTAAAAAAGCCCAGCATGTCAGTCAACCTTTCTGTCTGTGAGTTAAGTTGGAGTTGTAGATGATAAACAAAGTGAGAGAATGTTCCAAAGTATTGGTCACGTGCTGTGATCAGTAAATGCTGGTTCCAGAGTGTGCTAGGACTTTGTCCATCAAGACACTGTAGTTTGTGGAGAGGGACTGGAGTTTGCCCTCAAGTTAGGCCTTACTGGGTTTTTTGTTTTGTTTTGTTTTGTCTTTTTGAGCAACTATTTGAACTTGGGGTGTTTTTCTCTTTGGGTTTTTGCTCATCTTGAAAGGATATGTGATCGCTACAGCACTGGCATATTTGGGATTAAATGAGGCAATACATCCTAGCACCTGGCACACAGAAGGTGGTCAGTGTGTTTCTTTTCTCTGTGTCACTGTTTTGTGTAGTAGCTAGTAATTTTATTCTAGTAGATCCAGTATATTTCTCTATACGAAGTGAAAATATGAAATGTTTAGTAATATCTCAACCTAATTTATTAATTTTTCTGTACCTACAATGGTGATGTCACTGCCAAATGTCAGTATTGAAATGATGCATCCCTTCATTCTTCACTACATTCTACATAGGCTTTTTTTCTCCTCTCTAGTTGAACATTTTGCTGTCCCCTTTAAAAACAATGTCCTCATTTTGCTTATTTGCTCTGACGTGCCTCATTTCCTCCCTCTCAGCTTCCTAAATTCCATCTTATTTCCTTGTATTCTTTGATTAATGGGCAGTTTAATGAGTATAGAAATGCACAAAGCACAAGGCAAAATTGGAGTTCTTCCTGGACAGTTTCTATGTGCATCCCTCCTCTACAGCACTATTTTTCTGTTTTGTTTTGTTTTGTTTTGTTTTGTTTTGTTTTTCTACCTCACAACCAAAACATGCTAAACCAAAGAATGGGGGGAAGGCAGCATGGAAGGAGAGAGAATCTGCCTCCTTTCTGAAAGGATTTGGTAGCATCTTGTTCATAGGAAGGACAGCTTAAAATCAACTGTGGTGTCCCTTTTCTGCTCGCAAAGCCCACAGCCCTGACTATACACTGCATGGCAGAAGCTAATTACCAAGATAATTATCAGTACCAGCACTGCCCAACTGTTCTGTTTTGTAATCAAAAGCTATACTAGCAATCCTGAGTCTGACTCTGCTGAAAACGCAAGGAATCTACTGAAGGCTTGTCAACACCGAATAGTATTCTTCTAGCTCTTGGGAACCATGTTACTCCAATTACATGTTAAAAGAATGTTTAGGGATCTAAAGAATACTCCAAGCACATTAGCCAATGCATAGACATGAAAGTCTCAGTAAGAATAGCCTCAGTTAACTCAGATACTCAGATCTACATACAACTGGACTCCATGGCAATTTCACTAAGCTCCTGTAATATGCTAACATTGTTCTCCAAAGAGCAGATCCCTACCTGACTTAGCCTTCATTTGTCATTCAGTAGAGGATAAATGGATTTTCTTCATGCATGAACAGGCTGTGTTAATGGTGAGAACAGTGTTGCTAGGCTAGATAGAGGTATGCATTCCTACCCACTTCCTAGTCTCACTGGCACTGAGCTACAGACCAGCGTTCTGTCTGCCATCTCAGAGAGCATTAGTTAATTTATGTCTTTACCTTTTTGCCACCACACACTAAGGAAATAGAATTTCTACCTTGAAAATCTGGTTTACACAAAGTAAAACAACATAGTTACAATTGGCTTTTTAAATTCTTAAAGGAATTTTGAATGCAAAACAAAGGACAAGCTGCTATACAGGATGAAAGACTATGTAAAAGACCAGACACAAAAGAAGAGTATGAAATGCAAAGAAAAGTGAGTGATGCTGACAGGAGACAGACTATAAACACACAAGGAAGGGGTCAAGGAAAATCAGAAGAAAAGAAATGAAACAGGAAAGGGGGAGGGGGGTATGTGCTTGCATAATGGGCTAGAAAGAAACTAGAAAACATGAAGGCCACAGTAAGACCTCCAGAGGAGAAAAATTAAAGACATCCAGGTCTTAAGAACTGCGGTTTATCTATGGTTTGGAGGAAATGGAGAAGGACTAGCTAGATGTTTGAATTCCTTAAGGCTGCTTGCCTTAAGGGAATGTCTACTATGGATGCTGATTCAGACTCTAAGAACTAGCCAGACTCATTAGTGTGCTTGGCCAGGATGTAATAGCAGCAGAATTCACTGATGCTTATTTAAAATGAATCTTCATAACCAAGGTCTTAAGTAAACATTCACCAGCTGTAAATGAAAATTATAATAAGGCCTTCAGTAGGGAATATCTCTGCAGGAGAAGTTTAAAACTCTATGCACCACTTTCTTCTACCATTTTGTTCATTTGTGATTCTCAACATTAAGATGTGTTAGCAGCTGTTCCATTGCTAAGCTATGTGAATCCTTCTGGTATTTATAATTTTCTGCTGAACGCTGAGAGTGGTTGACCTGCAATGTAAATGAAGTCCTTTGACAAGAAGATCAAATCTATCCTCTTACAGAGGACTCAGGTTCCAATGGAACCCACAGAAACATCTGTACCCAAACCTGAGAAATCCAAGTAGGTATCCAGTAAGCCCAAATTTATAGCTTTTATCAAAGTCGGGTAGAAATTAGAGTACTGAGGAAATTCTTTTTATTTTTTTTCTTTATTAATTACACTTTACTCACTTTGTATCCCCCCCATGGTTCCCTCCCTCCTCCTGTCCCAATCCCTCCCTTCCTCCACCCTCTGCCTGCATGC
>NW_026585644.1:58998042-59004610 GCF_907164565.1 Psammomys obesus
AATTGAGCATTTTAGCAAGAGTCCTCCCTCTTGATTAGTTTCTTTAGATGTACAGATTTTAGTAGGTTTATCCTATATTATATGTCTATATGAGTGAGTATATACCATGGCATCTTTCTGCTTCTGGGATAGCTCACTCAGGATGATCTTTTCCAGATCCCACCATTTACCTGCAAATTTCATGATTTTCTTGTTTTTTATTGCTGAGTAATATTCCATTGTGTAGACATACCACAATTTGTTCATCCATTCCTCCACTGAAGGGCACCTGGGCTGTTTCCAGCTTCTGGCTATTACAAATAAGGCTGCTACAAACATGGTTGAGCAAATGTCCTTATTGTGTACTTGAGAATCTTTTGGAGGAAATTCTTAAGAGGTGATATTTTACCTACAATGCTGAATATAGAGACTCAGCACTATCTTCTGCACTTGCTGTGGACCCCATGCTGGCCACAGGCTGCTCCGTTGAAACTGGTAATCACCTATTGTTTGTGCTGTGCTCTCTATAGAGCCCAGCTTCTGTGAAGGTCTTGAAAAGTCAAGTGCCTTCCCTTATTGTCAGAATGCCTGCTATGTTATGTGTTTATTAAGTGATGGATAATAAAGTTTTCACCAGTGAGTGGGAGAGGAACCACTAATTATCCAAACTGATATATGTTTTCCTTTCTAATGTATACATATCCTGATATTTCATACAGCAGGGTTTGGTTTTCTACAGTCATGATTTGGGTGTATCAAGGGTTCTGGAAACCACTCCTGTTTTTCCCTCAGCCCTTCCCTATTCTGCCAGGGTTCATTCCATATAAGAATCACCTCTAATGATGCATAGTTATTGGAAATAGTCAATTCATTCAACAAATATTTACTACTAGTTAATATGAGCAAATAGCCACAGTTGCTTGGGACCTTTTTTACTTTACTTCTCCATATGCTGTGTTCTAAGAAACTCCTTGGTTATAGGCAAAGCAAAGCCATTGATGGTCCTATCACCTACCCTGTTCTGAAAGCGCTAGAAGAGATTCTAGAAATCATGATTTAAATGCTACTTAGCAACCAGTAGTCCTCTTTGATGGTTTATTTGGATACTTTTGGTATACCAAGAAGATCATTTGTACACAACATCACTGTGAGATGCTGAAACAGTGAGCTACAATTAACTACAAAGGACTGTCTAGTTCCACCTGTGCTATTCCAGAAAAAAAAAAAAAAACTTTTAACAATAATGTAATAAATCAGAAGAGACACATGAATCCAGCAGATGGTGGTTCCATCTCTAACTTGATCTCTCATACTTCAGTGCACAGACAAGTCATCAGCCTCTGCACTGCTGGGATTTCTATTGTGAAAATGAAGTTCTTAAGACCTGAAGTAAATGTAAGAATTTCCCATGAAAAGAACTACCACAGAAAGAACAGAAGTCACGAGACAGATGACACAGTTTTCATGTTTCATTACAACTTGGTCTTGGACTAGTAAGTTTGCCTCTTGGTTTCTTCATATAGAAAATAAAAAGTCACTAACAACATACTTAGGAGGAATCTCCTGATTGTAAAGTGACAGTACAGGAAACATGAACCAATGTTGCATTATGCTATCAGGTGATTGATCTTACAGCTCAAAGTAATCACATTTATCATGGGTTATGAATTAGCACAAGAGTTGTAAACCATAATCTGTGGGCTAAAATGTTTGTTTATTACATATAAAACTATGTATAACATAAAATATCTATATATAATTTTATTAAAAATCAAACATATGTATTCATGTGTATACATAGCCAATCATATGTATCCATGTGTATACATGTAATTGTTTTCATGCTATAATAACAAAGCTGAATAGTTGTTTACAACAGAGAGGATGTAGCACACGTAATACATTTAGTTTCTGCCCTTAACAATATATATTTCCACTGACCCTGTTCCAACAGAATGGTTGCAAGATTAGTAGTACAAAGTCCAAGATTCTCTTAGGACCTATATCTATATTACTATGTGATCTCAAACAAAGTTCTCTTTCTCTTCTCTCTCTCTCTCTCTCTCTCTCTCTCTCCTCTTCTCTTCTGTTCTCTTCTCTCTCTCCCTCCCTCTCTTTCTCCCCTTCTTCCTCCTTTCCTCTTTCTCCCTTTCCCCTTCCTCCCTCTATTTGTCTCTCTCTGTCTCTCTCTCTCTTATCTCTCCTATCTCTTCTCTTTCTCCCTTCCTCTCTCCTCTCTCTCTATCTGCTTTCTCTTGAACTGTACCTAAAATGAATGGAAATAGAAAATAAAGCTTCCTCTTCCCTTTCCCAAACGTTGTGACAATAGATAATAAACAAATACATTGATCTTTTTCTGGAGGAAAGATTGCTTAAATTCAAAGCATTATTCATCAGGTTGATGCTGTTTGATGACTCATAGTGATGAATAATGTGGTTTTTTCTGGTATAAGCCTCTTCTACACAGCAGCGGGGGATCACTTAGATTGGTGATGGCATACAGACCTCTGCGCTGTGGTGCTACAAAGAGTCAGACTACTGCATAAGAATCTGAATGAATCACAGTATCCAGTCAAGAGTTTAGTTTTAATTGCTTCTTCATCCCTTGATCCTCTGAAGACTGTCATTAAACATTCACAAGATTTGAACTTCAGATTTGCCAATATCTTTGCTGAGATTACCCAGCAGCTGACAATTTTAATCCAGGATCAAGACAGAGTAGCCTCAAGGCACACAAAGAAAAACTAGTCATCTGAAAATACAGGAAAACAGTGGGGGCAACACATGGGTGGTTTACAGAACAAATACCAAAAATGTTTCTTTATGTTAAAACGAATGCTTACTTGATTCTTAATTGCATGACTCATGCAAGCCTCTTAAGAACACATAGGCATAGCTTTAAAAAAAAATATTTTGCATAGTCTGTGTAAATATGGGTCTCCCTTTTTCCCAAGAATCTCTTCAAAACTCCAGGAAAGATGTTCCTAAGAGTAGTTCTTATGTGGCTAAAAATAGCTGCACAAGACACCCAAGTCTGAACACTGAACAATTATCAGCTCACCTGAGGCTCAGTTATAGGTGCTGCATTCCCAACACAAAATTTTTGGCATATGCAAATTACTGGTAATCATTTGCTTTACAAAAAGATCTTTTGATTTACAAATAGGTTTACTCCCATGTTCCTTGAGTGATCTGTTACCATTAGTACAGTGCCAATAAAATCTCCTTATTAGAAGCTCTCTACACCTATGCTTTTTGAGCATGAACCTAGATAGTAAAATGAAAAAAACAATCCTCTTAGTTATTAAGAGATAGCTTGTGACAAAAGCCTCTTCTTCTCAGCCTAGGAGCTTAATATTACATTGTGTTTATGATTATCCCAGAGAGATGAAGTACAGAATTCTTTAACAAGCTTATGCGCTAATGTTGTTATGTGATGCATATGAGACTTTATTGACTAAATATTGATACTTATCAGAAAAGTTTAAACAACTGGAATTTAGGGTACTAATGACAGCGCTGAAAGTGACTATCACAGTGAGTGTACCATGTGCTAAGCAACATTCTAATTCATTAGTCACTGAAAATCAAACCAAAAAGTTAAGTGCAATCATTTATCATTTTTGTAGAGTGAGGTTAAGGCTCAGAGATGTGGACTGTCATTTCTCACAAGCTGTTACATTACAAAATTCAGAATCAGCAAGGCTACCCATATAATTTGTGCAACTAAGCACATAGCTCCATGCTAGCACAGCAACTGTCAGATGCTAACATGTGGGAGCAGGAGCAATAGTTAGCAGATACAGTCTAGTTTTAAGAAGCTGACTCCTTGGGCCCTAAAAAGCATTAAAAACATGAAAACTGGGCAACTTCTGCCAAGTATTTCAATATCTGAGACAGCATGAAAATGAGGACTGTGACCTCCAAGCAAAAGGAAGCAAATGTCCACCCCAATGATTCCCTACTTTTCTTCTTGGAGGCACATTTTGGGCCATGGAACAGGGAGGAGAAACCCAAATACAGCACAGTGGTCTTATCACAAAGACTGAGAGTCTAATTCAGAATATGTAGTAATAGCTGTGTTATAGACAGGAGAGGCCATGCTGAAAAAGAGTGGTAAGAATCTGTGTAAAGCCCCACCCCTTTTTTGCTGAATACTAAAATGGGCATCTAGTGGGTAAAAATTCCATAAGACTTAACAAGAACAATTGCCAGAGAGCTGAAATTGTGGTACGTCTACACAATGGAATGTTACTCAGCAAATAAAAACAAGGAAATCATGAAATATGCAGGGAAATGGTGAGAACTAGAAAAGATCATCCTGAGTGAGGTATCCCAGAAGCAGAAAGACAAACACAGTATATACTCACTTATAAGTGGATAGTAGCCATATAATATAGGAATAACATACTAATATCTATAATACTAAAGAAGCTAAACAACAAGGAAGACCTTAGGGAAGATGCTTAATCTTCATTCCGAAGGGCAAAAAAGATAGACATTGGAAGTAGGAGAAGACAAGGAAAGGACAGAGGACCTCTAAAAGACTCTACCCACTAGGATATCAAAGGAGATACTGAGACTCATAGCCAAACTTTGGGCAGAGTTCCAGAATTCTTATGGAAGAAGAGGGAAATAAAAAGACCTGGAGGAGTCAGGAACTTCACAAGGAAAACAACAGAGCCAAAAATCCTGGGCCCAGGGGGTCCTGCAGAGACCAATACTCCAACCAAGGACCGTGCATGGAGAGGAACCTAGACCCCCTGTTCAATGGAAGCCCATAAGCTGCTCAGTTTCCAAGTGGATTTCCTAGTAAGGGGTACAGGGGCTGTCTCTGATATGAACTCAGTGACTGGCTCTTTGATAACCCCCCTTGGGAGGGGGAATGCAGCTTTGCCATGCCACAAAGCAAGATGATGCAGCCAGCCTTGATGAGACCTGATAAGCTAGGCTCAGATAGAAGGGGAAAAGGTCCTCCACTATCAGAGGACTAGGGAAAGGGCATAGGGGGAGAAGAGGGAAGGTGGGTATAACTGAGAGAAGATGAGGGAGGGGGCTGCAGAGGCAATACAAAGTGAATAAATTGTAATAAATAAATAAATATTTTAAAAAAGAAAAAATTGATAAGTTCAATTTTACCAAAATTAAAAGGTTTTGTTCAATGTAATATATCATTGAAAATGAAAATTATAGATGAAAAAATACACTAACTGAAAAAAACCATGTGACTTAAATAACTCAATTAAAAAGAAACAACAAAAACTGGGAAATATCTTAAAAAATATATCGTAGTGAAGATACATGCATGCCCAACAAGTATACAGAAAAGTATTCACTACATTGTTAGTCATCATATAAACAAAGTAAAAACAAAAATTAAAAAAAGTGATCACAAAGGATGCAGACAGCTGAATGGATTCTCACCTCTATGCTGAGCAACAAAGCTAAATACAAGTCACAAACATGGTTTGTTTCCATTCATAAAAAATTCTGAGAAAGGCAATTCTACTCAGCACTAAACAGAAGCACATCAGTAGTTTCCTATGACTGGAGCAGGAAATACTGGACTAAAGTGAGATTTGGAGGAATATTTTGGTAGTGATATAAGTAAGTGTTCTGCATCTTTGTGGAAATGGAAAATACACAGCTATGCATGTTTGTCCCAGTTTGTCAGAGATGTACTTTAAAGGAATCAGTTAGCTCCAGAACATGATGATGAGACCCTATTGTTGAAGACACCCTGTGCTTGAGTCATAGAACATGAAGTTAGTACTGACACAGATGCTCCATTCTTATTGTCTTGTTTTCATAGTGCTGGAAAGTGCTATACTACCAAAGGAGAAACGTAATTACTAATCTTAGCCACTGTGAACCCTATGAGCTAAAATAATGACTGGCCTGGCAAGACAATCCCTCTGGTGTAATAGTGCCACAAACATCAAAAAGTAACCAAGTAGTTTCTGATTGAAGTTAACTCCTGCTACAAAAGATGAAACCCATACCTTTATCAAGGTCTAGAACCTGTGGCTAAAAGTTATAGACCCTAGGAAAGAACTTACTTCTATTATTCGGCCAAATAGATATAGTATTAGGCAAATCATAATGACTTTTTTTTTATGCCCATAGATTAATACATCTCTCAACCCTCATTAGAGGAGCTTAATATATGTCTCAACCCTCACCAGAAGTAGATGGTGATTAACACAGAAACCCAAATCTGGTCAAGGTACAAAAGACGATAGACTGCAGAATTCTCAACCCTAAAAGAAACATATATATCTCACCCCTTCCTTCAAATATCTAAATCAATAAACATAGAGAAGGGAAGCACACATGAAGTCTCAACTCCTATTAAAGAAGCCACTGGCAACTGATATGTAGAGTCAGTTTTCTTGAAGACTATAACCCTTGGTAAATCACCCACATTCCAAAGGTACATGGGCAGCATAAATTGGACTTGATGGGTGAAGGAGGAGGAGGAGGAGGAGGAGGAGGAGGAGGAGGAGGAGGAGGAGGAGGAGGAGGAAGAAGAAGAAGAAGAAGAAGAAGAAGAAGAAGAAGAAGAAGAAGAAGAAGAAGAAGAAGAAGA
>NW_026585644.1:59004620-59010444 GCF_907164565.1 Psammomys obesus
GAAGAAGAAGAAGAAGAAGAAGAAGAAGAAGAAGAAGAAGAAGAAGACAGAAGTTTGTGGTGGAATGGAAGGGGAGTATATTTCAGGGGAGTTTGGATAGGAGTAAATGTTATGGATACACAATTTCCAAAATTCTCAAGTTACTACAATTTTTATAAATAAATTTAAATTTATGGCATGTAAATTGTGTATAACAGGCAGCAGTCGTTTTGTGGTTAGTAATGGAAGCACCATTAGCACTTATTATCGTCCTGTTGTTTTTCAAGGTTTCGAAGTAGTATGAGTGCCTTTAGTTAATTTGAGGACTGGCTTGGGTTGTCGCAATCTATCTGAGCATCACAATTGGAATCCAGCTTTCTGTCCCCTTAGTTTTTTCACAGTAAATGCATGTGTGCTCCTTGCTTGCTTGCTACTCAGCTTAATTTCTCCATTCTTATAAAGTTTGGAACATTTTAGGGAATGGTGCTGCCCACAGTAGACTGGATCTTCCTATATCAATTAATTTAATTATGACAACCCCCAACAAATATGTTCACATGGCACCCCAATGTAAACAATCCCTCATTGAAACTCTCTTTCCAGGTGATTCTAGAAGGTGTTAACAAAGCTAATCATCCTAGGAAGTATGTAATTATGACAGTGTAGAAGACATGATATCTTAATACGGCATCCAAAAGGCAGACATTCATGCAAGAATTCCTGAGAGAGGTGCACGTGGTGGTATGAGTGCTTAGTGTCATCCAAGGCCCTTGGCTGCTCTAATGTCTTCCTATACTTAAGGGATATGGATTCAACACAAGAAGGTCTGCAGAGCCTTATGTCTAACTCCTTTGCTTATAATCATCATTACCTTTAAGCTGGAGTTTACTCATCTGTAAAATGAGGATAATAATTACATAATCACTGTGAATTCTTGATAAAATAGTGCATGTATTAGTACAACCCTTGACTCATAGAAAGCACTTAGGAGAGCCTAGCTATCATAACGGTGACGAATTCCATTCAGAATTAAGCTATGTCACTTACTTCAGAGACAAAAAGCTGCAACATTGTCCCAGAGCACCCACAGTGGAACACTCTGAGCTACCACTCTCCCACTCATAACAGTTAGCATTGCATTAAAATCAGAATTGAAGGAAGGAGAAGCCTACCATCTGACCCTAGCCTATAAAGTCTCATTAGGACTGCCTGCATATCTTTCTCTGTGTCCTGGAAATGGCCCCACCAGGGAGAAGTAAGCAAAGACCTGTCCATGTCAGAGACAGTCCCTGCTCCTCTTACTAAGGCACACACATGGAAACTGAGCTGCCTATCAGCTACATCTGAGCAAAGGGTCTAGGTCCTTAGTTGGTGCATCAGTCTCTGCAAGCACCCTCTGTTGTTTTTGTTGGTCTTCTTATGGAGTTCCTGACCCCTCCGGGTCCTTCTATCCCTCCAATTTTCCATAAGACTCCTGCACTCTGCCCAAAGTTTGGCTGTGACTCTCTGCCATCTGCTTAGGAGCCTGTGCTAGGTGGAGTCTTTCAGAGGACATTTATGGTAGGCTCCCATCTTGTTCCCTCTCTTCAACTGCCCCTGGAGTCTATTCTATCTGCTCTTCTGAATGAGAATTAAGCATCCTCCCTAGGGTCCTCCTTGTTATTTAGCTTCATGGATTTTAGTATGGTTATCTTGTATTATAAGGCTAATATCAGCTTACAAGTGAGTATATTCCGTGTGTGTCTTTCTGATTCTGAGTTACCTCACTCAGGATGATCATTTGAAGTTCCATCCATTTGCCTGCAAATTTCCAGACTCTAAGATCAATAATCAATACAATCAAAACAATCAACAACAATCAATATAAAACTGAAAAGCTTCTCTAAAGCAAAGAACACTGTCAACAGAACAAACAACAGCCTACAGACTAGGAAAAGATCTTCACCAAACCTACATCCAACAGAGGCTAATATTCAAAATATATAAAGAACCCAAGAAATTAAATTCCAACAAACCAAATAATACAGTTTAAAAATGGGGTACAGAACTAAACAGAGAAGTCTCAACAGAGGAATATAGAATGGTGGAAAAACATTTTAAAAAATGTTCAACATCCTTAGTCATGGGAAAATGCAAATCAAAACAATTCTGAGATTCCATCTCACACCCTCAAATGGCTAAGCTCAAAACCTCAAGTGACAGTACATGCTGTAGAGGATGTGGAGAAAGGTGTATACTTCTCCATTGCTGGTGGGAGCACAAACTTGTACAGCCACTTTGGAAATCAATCTGGTGCTTTCTTAACCACTGCTTTTTAGTAGGAAGATTGTCCTAAAATTAATTAATGAGGGTCAATCATAAGTAGCATTGGGAATTTACCTACATTTAAATGCTAAATTTATATCTCATATCTGCAGCCTCTCTGTATGTGGCTTATCTTGGGAGGGTTTTTTCATGACCACTGTCATAAAAATGGACATTCCAAGAACAAATTATTTGCTTTAAGCAAAATATGTTTGCATTAAATGCATATTCATTCTAGGTTTTTTTTTTCTTGTATCTTTATTTTTCTTTGTTTTAGAAGTCAGAAAGCTTTTTTTGTTGAACCCATTGCTACACAATAGTTTTTAGAAGGCTCTATTTTAGAATATTTGCTGTAAAGATATTGCATTCCTTTATCACAAAGTCACCTGAAGGGGCTGCATTTTGCTACCAAAAGATAAACTGCCAAATGTCCAAGAAAACAATAAGCTATTTGAATAAGTAAAAAGAAAGTATCATTGAAAGGCTAGGCTACCTTTTCATCATTGTAGATGTCCTTTTTCTACCTGTAAGAATTATTGTTTGAAGCAAAGATTGTTGACTATATTTCCAACCTTATGATTCTTTCTTCAGAAACTGATTTTGGGAAAAACCTCACTAAAATTTCACAGTATTAGCTAAGTCATTTATCATCTTTCTGTAACTAACTGTCCTACATGAACACATTTTAATAATACCTATAGGAAAAGAGAAAAGGGCTTCTTTTTCCTATTTAGGAACCCATAATAAAGCCAGGTGAGTAATTTAAAAGGTTTTTAGATAAATCTACCAGCATATAGAGGCTCCAGGTCAGCTCAGTTTTCCTCACCATTAAAGCTGACTCAAAATTTATCGATGGGGCACCATCCTCATTCTCCTGCATATGATACATATTTTCCTTAGTGACTAAGTTTTTATTTTGTTGTAATGTATCTTTTAGGTTATAATTCTGGAGCTGAAGAGATGCATCAGTTGGTAATGCACTTATACAACTATGAAGACCTAAGTAGAAATCTGAAGAACCCATATAAACGCTGTGCATGGTAACACATATTTGTAATCCCAATGCTCCTTCAGCAAGATGAAAGCCAGAGACAGAAAAATCCTAGGAAGCTCAAGTGTTGCTGGTCATATGCAGCAGAAAACAATAACAAAGTGAAAGGCAAGGACCAACACCTACATGCGCACATCATATGCACACAAACACAAACATACACACACATACTCACAAAGATAGTCATATGATTGTGTACTATAATGGGACTTTCTTTGGACTACCAGTAGATGAAATAAAGACACAGAGACTTTTTATTTTATGTGTGAAAGTGTAGGCCTTATAGCTTAAGCTTGTTCCCAAATAGCTCATATAACTTAATTAACCTACTAGTGCACGTTTGCCTTGTGGCCCTTTACCTCTCCTTAGTCCTGTTATGCCTGACTTCCTTCATGTCTGGCTGGTAAATCTCTCCCACCTGATTTTTTCTCAGAGTTTCCATCCCTACCCAGAAGTCCCGCCTTTCCTCCCTTGTCTCAGCTCTTGGCCATTAGATCTTTACTAAACCAATCAGGAGGTGGTGGAGAAGAGTATTTACAAAATACTAGTGCAGTTGATGCTTCATAAAAATAAGAATACAAAAGTTGGGCCTGTATTCAGATCTCTGCTGACACAGAAATCAACATTTGAATAATACAAAGACAAATTTCACAAAGTGCACAAAATTTATTCCAACAATGTACCATATTTGTCTCCTGTTGTTAATGTTATAGCTCCTTGTAACCTTGACACCTTCAGGTGCCAAAACTGTAAAAAGCTCATTTTGGCTTAGACTCTTTGTCTTTACAGCCCCTGATTCCATTGCCCCAGAGGCATTTTGTGGGAGCCACAAAGCCAAATTGACATCATCCCTAAAATTATTAGATTTACATGCTTCAAAATAATTGCATTTCTCTTTGTAATCCAGTATAACTCAATAATTGTGACATTCTATTGGGGCCTCTTTAAAGAATTATGGTATACTTCTTGCAGCAGTAGGGAAGATTCATAGGATTATGTAACTGGAAGGGCTTTCCAACTTTAAGACTGACTCTAGTTCTAAATGCTACTGATCCTGCAATACTCAGAAAAATGGTTCTTGCTTCTCTTCTTGTCTCATGTCCACTTAGCTCTCCAATAACATCAAGACATCTCTTTTGTTGCCTCTTGAGTTTTTGATCTTAGCCATTCTGATGGGTGTAAGGTGAAATCTTAGGGTCATTTTGATTTGCATTTCCCTGATGGCTAATGAGGTTGAGCATTTCTTTTAAGTGTTCTCTGCCATTCGATATTCCTCTGCAGAGAATTCTCTGTTTAGCTCTGTACCCCATTTTTTAATTGTATTACTTGATTTTTTGCTGTTTAACTTCTTTAGTTCTTTCTATATACTGGATATTAGCCCTCTGTCAGATATAGGTTTGGTGAAGATCTTTTCCCAATCTGTAGGCTGTCGTTTTGTTCTGAGGACAGTGTCCTTTGCTTTACAGAAGCTTTTTAGTTTCATGAGATCCCATTTATTGATTGTTGCTCTTAGAGCCTGTGCTGTTGGTATTCTGTTCAGGAAGTTGTCTCCTGTGCCAATGAGGTCAAGGATATTCTCCACTTTTTCTTCTAACCGATTTAACATGTCTGGTTTTATGTTGAAGTCTTTGATCCACTTGGACTTTAGTTTTGTGCAGGGTGATAAGTATGGATCTATTCGCATTTTTATACATGTAGACTTCCAGTTGGACCAGCACCATTTTTGAAGATGCTGTCTTTTTTCCATTGAATGGATTTGGCATCATTGTCAAAAATCAGGTGTTCATAAGTGTGTGGATTTATGTCACGGTCTTCTATTCGATTCCATTGATCCACCAGTCTGTTTCTATACCAGTACCATGCAGTTTTTAGCTCTATAGTACAGCTTGAGATCAAGGAAGGAGATACCTCCTGAAGATCTTTTACTCTAGAGAATTGTTTTAGCAATTCTGGGTTTCTTGTTGTTCCATATGAAGGTGAGAGATTGTAGAGAAAGAGGAACCCTCCTCCACTGCTGGTAGGAATGTAAACTTGTACAACCACTCTGGAAAGCAATCGGGCACTTTCTCAGACAAATAGGAATAGCGCTTCCTCAAGATCCAGACATACCACTCCTAGGCATATATCCAAAAGATTCTCAAGTACACGATAAGGACATTTGCTCAACCATGTTTGTAGCAACCCTATTTGTAATAGCCAGAAGCTGGAAACAGCCCAGATGCCCTTCAGTGGAGGAATGGATGAACAAATTGTGGTATGTCTACACAATGGAATATTACTCAGCAATAAAAAAAAAACAAGGAAATCATGAAATTTGCAGGTAAATGGTGGGATCTGGAAAAGATCATCCTGAGTGATCTATCCCAGAAGCAGAAAGATGCCATGGTATATACTCACTCATATAGACACATAATATAGGATAAACCTACTAAAATCTGTACACCTAAAGAAACTAATCAAGAGGGAGGACTCTTGCTAAAATGCTCAATT
>NW_026585644.1:59010844-59028954 GCF_907164565.1 Psammomys obesus
GCATGCAGGCAGAGGGTGGAGGAAGGGAGGGATTGGGACAGGAGGAGAGAGGGAACCACAGGGGGGATACAAAGTGAATAACGTGTAATTAATAAAGAAAAAAAAGAGACATCTCTTTTATCCAGAGTCCAAAGAAAGAACATAGGGAAAGTCTAAGATCAGCTTAGCTACATAAAAAGTTCCAGCCAAGCTTGCGTGATGGATGAGACTCAGAATCAAAACAAACAAACAAAAAACACACTCCCTTTAATTCTGTGACAACACACCTTTTTAAATTACTCACCTGGCTTTATTATGGGTTCTTAAATAGGAAAAAGATGCCCTTTTCCCTTTTCCAATAGGTATTATGAAAATGTCAGTAAAGACATCTTCCTATAAAGACTGGGCTTTTTTCCCCTATTGAGTAAATATTTAAGTGCTTAATAATAGATGCTGAGTTTTCTAAACTCTCAGTTTGGCCATGGGAAGTTAGGACCATTCTTCAGAAGTTCTTAGATTCTCCCTTGTGATTGGTCTCTTTTTACTCTCAACCACCAAGCCTCCAACACCATAATCAGACCTCTAACAGTGGCTGACAAAAGTACGTTGGCAGCCCAAGTATTTTCTTGGCACTGCCAATAAACCCTGCAGAGTTGCCAGCCTTGTGGAGGGGAACAAGACTTTCCACTTAACTAATTCCTATGATCCTGATTGCCAGCAAAGCAAGAGGTGGTTGTACAGAGATGGAGGAATAATAGCTAGTTCAAGAGTCACATCAGTTCCTGCCTTCCAGTACAGAAGGGCTTTGTGTCTTTATTTGTAACAAGAAATCAAAAATCCATCCAACTGAACATAATTACTCAAATCCACAATAACTGAAAATTCCCACTGCCCTGGAAACAATCATTAGAGTCTTTTGAGGCCCAAATGTCCATATTCACTGAGTATTCATTTTTGCAGTGTGCTCTATGGAGGTGGGGAAACCTAAGGAAGAAACAAAATGAAAAACAAAAACAAAAACAAAAACAAAAAAACTCTTTTAATCATGTTTTCTTAGCAAATATCACTTTGCAGGTGTGTAGAGAACAGCAAATCAGCATTTACAATACCTGCTTAGATGGTAAAGAGCTAACATTAGACTGTGAAGGAAAAGTGGCCAATAAATCTGAATGATCCAAGCAGGAGACAATAAATTAAGTCTGATACATGATTATGAGTAAAATCCCCATCCAAAGAAAGGACAATATTACTTTATGTTATAAAAGAAGAGAGGCAAAAATCACAGAGGATTGTTTGTTTATAGCTACATTAGTCAAGACACATAGACCTATAAAACTATAAAGTCAAGATAATGAGCCTAGTCACAGATGGTGTGAGGTTGATCAAGGGAGAAAGGATGGGTATTCAAAAGTCAGGAGGTGTTGAGGAAGTACCATCTTTTATATATTCAGAGACACATAAGTACATAAAAATACACATATATTACATATGCAGGTGTATTAATTCATTTTTCCAAATGTTTTTGATCCATAGAACAATTGCTATATACATACTGCAAAGGACATGGAGGAAGAGTTGGTATGGAAAGGGTAACAAATGAATCAGTATAAGTGTGTTATACAGTAAAGTGACTATTGGTAGCAGTTATATAGATCTTAGAAGCCAGAGAAAGGATATTGGATGTTTCATCATGAAGAAATGAAAAATGACTGAGTATGTAGACATACTTAAATTTACCTTACTTAAATATTATATGCAGATATATTGTTGAAACATCTCATGGAACTCCCTGTTAGATATAATTTTTATTGTTGGTGTATCTTTTTTAAAAGATTAGTTTTTAAAGTGCTGTTATAAAGATTCAGAGTAAAGAACATCATGAGTGACCAGAGGTAAAGGTGGGCTTCAAATGCTGAGAAATTCCAGGAGAATTGACAGACCTGTCTAATATGAGACCCAGATCCACCCTTTTTTATAAATATTGGGTGCCAAATATAACCAGACTTTCTTGGACTGCCAGCTCTCAATAATGACATGGAGACTATATTTATTATGAAAACTCAGCTTCAGTTTAGGCTTGTTTCTCAACTAGCTCTTAAATTAACCCTTTTTATAATAATCTACATTCTTCCATTTGGTTTATTATCTTTCCTCAATACCAGAACCTTTTTCTTTCTGTGTCTGGCTGGTGACCTTTCCCACCTCCAGTTCCTTCCCAGAGCTATCCATTCCTTCCCCAGCTGCTGTCCATTTTCAGATCTTTATTAAGCCAATCAGAAGGTGAGGGAAGCGTGTTTACAAAATATGATGCAAGTGCTGAGCAATTAGAACAACAAACCAAAGTCTGGACATTACTCAAGTATCTGGCAGCACAGAATTAACAATTGAATATACAAAGACAACCATCACATAATGTACAAAAAGTTCAACACTTTATTGCTGACAAGATCAAACAGAATCTGATGTTTCAGGGTGGTATGGATACAATGGACATTCATATTCTGACAAATGGTCATGGTTTCTGAGCCTATTTTGTGAATGTAATTCTCAATGATCCTGAATACTTCCAACTCAAATTTCTGTCCCCTTATCAAAAGGTCAAAATGGACATTTGGGTGGGGAGTAAGGGGAGACC
This sequence comes from Psammomys obesus, assembly GCF_907164565.1. NCBI lineage: Eukaryota > Metazoa > Chordata > Mammalia > Rodentia > Muridae > Psammomys > Psammomys obesus. Next base: position 59,013,459 of record NW_026585644.1, read on the forward strand.
AAGACAGCAAATGGAGTGAGTTACACCAATGAAATTCCCATAGAGGCAAAAGAGCTGATTTCCTGAGACAGGGCAGTGAGATCAGGTACACAGTAAGGATTTTTAAATCAGAGACACCCAAGTTGGAATCCTATCTCTATCAGTTACTACTCTGTGGTTTTAGACATATGATTACTGTCCCTCTGCTGCTGTAACATGATGATCCATTGCTCATGGTGTCACTGAGAGAATTAAATGAAATTGATTTCCAAAGAGCTCCAGGAATACAAGAAGTACTGGGCAAATAATGATGATAATCCTTGTCAAATCCCTGTATGATGTCTTCATAACGATCATCATGAGGTATTGGTTAGTCTTACTAATATTCTTAGTACTAGTCCTACTGCTGCCATCCAGTTCTTCAACTTTATCGGAGATGGTTCAGTACCGCACAGTTCAGCCACCCTCTGACCAGGTTACCAGGAGTGTCAGAGCTGACCTCAAGTATGTGCTCAGAATTGTCTCGCATCTTCCAAAGGCTGGACATTTCACAGGCTTTGAGGCACACCTAGAAACTTTTAGTATCAGTTTGGAGGTCTTGGGTAGGTGGAAAGTTTATAAAATAAAACTGTAATGGTTTTAATGATATTTGGATTGGGGGTCATTTTCTTTCCCACTCTAGCCTGCATTTTGTTTTCTTTTTCTTTTTTCTTTTCCTATGAGCTGTTTTCCTTTCTGAGAAGCTATGAGTTAGGAAGCTATTAATTAAATACTCCTGATTCTAATTTTCTGTAAGATTTAATAGGGATTAAACTGCCTCCTTGGAAAGAGAGATTAAATGCCTGCAAATTCTATGAATTGACTTGCTAATTGTTTTCATAATGTTTTTTTCACATGATAATGTTGCTGAAAAAATAACAATTTTAATTAAGTCTTAAATGTATTTTTAGCACTTTATGGATCCTAAGGAGACTGTTTCCTTTTAGGGAGTATATTAAGAAGACAACATTCTTCTCTAACCCCATAATTATTATGATCAGGGGAAAGCCTGTAATGCATTCCATTGCAATTAAATAGTGTGCCCCAGACTGTTTGAGATCTGTTTACAAAACAGAAAAAGATTTTCCACAGCTGCTTGCCTGTGTTTGCAGCCTTCATACAGCACCACAGCAGCCATGGATGTGATAAAATAACAAGTTTGAATTTGAACTTCAGAGTCTGAACATCTTTCCAAAAGTTCTCATAACATAAATTGCTTAATTTTTTATGAAAACATTGGTAACATATGTGAGAGATAACACACAAGTAGGTGCTATGTGGATCTCTCTGTTTTTACCCACCTATATCTTTAGAAAATAGTAAGAATTTGTTCTTGTTCTATAAACACGCGATGGTCATTCACACTCTCTCTGGGGATTGCAATACATTGTGAACAGTACATGGCAGAGTGGGTATTTCCTATGATAATCACAGATGAGTCATTACCTAAGCTCACAGCTGAAAAATACTTTTTGTGAGATGAGTGTTTACAAGAAAGACTCAGACATATGGAAACAGGAAAAAAGAAAGGAGGAAGAGGAAAAAAATAAATCAGGGTCAAGGCAATGTCACATAGAACAGATTTCATGGTATAACTATGCCATCATTATGAATAATCATCAAAACTTTGATTGACTAAATAAGGATTTTAAATGCTCCAAGCGTCATTGAAGTGACCCTGATGGTATGGGTATATTGGAGCTTCCGTGGGTATATAACAGTCATAATAAAGATGTAATTGAGTGCCTACTAATCCTCAGCAGCATCGTGAAGGTTGGCTATCATTATCCTGATTTTATGATTGAAGAAACTAAAGTAGAATGACCTTGTAGGAGACTTTCAAAGCCACCCAGTTATTAAGCAGAAGAGTTTGAACCCAGGCCTATCTTCCTCTGTTCTCTCAGCTATTTCTCCCTTCTATTTGGCTGATAGCTTTATGCCCCAAATCTCCCTTGAAAATACTTTCCAACAGTGAAAGTTCTCAGAATGTTGTAGTTTGTTTTTAGGGGAGAATACGTCTCCTTAGAGCAAACTCCTTCTAGTGGCTGCATTTCTAAAGAGCATTTTATGATTCCCTGTTCAGAGCTCATACAACTGTCAAAAGATACCATGCAATTATCCCTAGGGATAGCTAGCATGTGCCCACCTGTCTCTGAAATTGAAATGCAGAAATTCCCTCAATGCTGGTCCTTTAGATCAGTGGCTGTCACTGATAAAGTGTCCCCTTAGAATTAGAGAGACAAAGCTCCAGGGCTGCCAATGGGCCTTCTAAAAGTCCCTGTAGATATCAGCATCCTTGGTGGTGATAGGCAAGTTTCTGGGTTGTTTTTATTTTGCATAATGTCCATGGGAACTTAGATGATGTAGGAGGAAATGCCTTCCTTAAGTCACAGGCTCTAAAGGAAGGCAGCCAAATATCACCCATCTGGCAGTCAGATTCCTTCAGTCAGAGACACAAAAAGAATTTTAGAAGCCTGAAAAGGATATCACAATATGTTTTAGCTTTATTTTTCCGATGGGGAATTTGGGTCTCTTTTCTATCACGCAAATTGCAGTGTTCTTAAGAAGACCTGTGTGGACTCAAACTGGCCCCAAGTGATCACACTCTGCTGGAATTAAATGTCCCCTCACTGTATCCCAGTTCATCTGCCATCCACTCCATTTTATGAACTTCTTGACTCTGTCCTTTCATGTGTATGTGACTTCGACATTCACTTGCTGCTCTCTGGAATATAGCAAGTGTGTGCTCCCTACCAGGTAAATCTAAAATGTCAGTGTTATGAAGATACTTATAGCTACTGCCAGAGAAAACACGCAGCTTTGACTTTGCTGGGTATGCCCTGTGCTCTGGTGTGAGGAAGCTCCTGGCTTTCATGCACTCTGCCCTTTTCACAGAAAAGGGTGGTTTTTTCCTTTGCATTCTTCCCTGAGAACTTCAGAGGCTGAAAGATCACCGTCTACTTACAGCCTTTCCCCAGACTCTGCTGCAGCTGTCTCCTCACCTTTTTATTTCTGGAGTCGTCCACCTGTTTCTGGTCTCCCTGAGATGAAGCCACAGTTGCCCTACTGTTCCAGCCATTAGCTACCTAAGGCTCTACACTTAGGGACTACACCAGCCCACTTTCACAACTCACCATTGTCAGTTTTCCATTTCATCTACTAATTATTAACCCAATGTATCTCATGTCACTCATATTAAAATGTGCACACATTTATGCACTTGGAATACCTGTTCCCACTGCTGTATATTGACATTGTAAAGGCTTGTGCTGGATGTCCCCTTTCATCAATCCACATCATTCCTTATCTTTCTCCAGCTTGCACTGAGTCTCTGGAGATAAACTGTTATGGGTTGTGCTAATAAATCCCATTGCCTTCTGATTTGTTGTTGGATTTGGCCCAGGGGGACCCAGAAGAGCTTTTTTAAGCATCTCAGCTAGAGACTGAGACCAAGGATTCTAAACAACCTCTGTTTTTATTGCATTCACTTTTAATTCCTTCTATTCTATCTCTCTATCTGTCATCTTATAAGCCTAAAATTGGCATTGGCTTTCCATTGTGGCTAGTCTTGGCTTGTTTTATCTTTTACTGAGTTTATTTAACTCTAATACTTTATAAGTAATCTCTTCAGTAAATTCTCCAAGAACCCTCACTGTAAGTCCTATATGTTTCTACAAGAATTGACAAATCATCTTTTAAGCCCAACTTGCTCCCATTAATTCAATATGTAAATATATTTCCAACCTGTATTTAGTGCTATGTCATAGGCATTTAGTGTCATAATGGGTATCAAAATAAAGGATCTGACTCTGGGAGCTTACAATCTGTCATAAAAAATGTGCAAAGGCAGTTATAACAAAGGATGGTGGTAATGATGATAATGACAGTGAGGAGAGCCAAAATATAAGGACCCTGCCATTCAGTGATATTCTAGCTGTTGTTAAAATTTGTGGTATTTTTACACAATTGAATACTACTCAGCAATCAAAAATGAGGAAATCATGAAATTTGCAGGCAAATGGTGGGATCTAGAAAAGATCATTCTGAGTGAGGTATCCCAGAAGGAGAAAGACACACATGGTATATACTCACTTATATAGACCTATAAGATTTGATAAACATAATGAAATCTATACACCTAAAGAAGATAAACAAGAAAGAGGACCTGAGGTAAGATAATCAATCTTCACTTAGAAAGACAAATGGGATGTGCATTGGACATAGGAGAAAACAAGTAACAGGACAGGAGCTTACCACAAAGGGCCTCTGAAAGACTCTACCTAGCAGTGTATCAAAGCAGATACAAAGACTCATGACCAAACCTTCGGCAGAGTGCAGGGAATCATATGAAAGAAGGGGGAGTTAGTATGACATGAAGAGGATAGGAGCTCCACAAGGGCCAAATATATCTGGGCACAGGGGTCTTTTCTGAGACTGATACTCCACCAAGGACCATGTGTGGATATAACCTAGAACCTCTGCGCAGATGAAGCCCGTGGTAGCTCAGTAACCAATTGGTTTCCCATAGTAAGGGGAACAAGGACTATTTCTGACAGGAACTCAATGGCAGGCTCTTTGACCTCCCCAACCCCCAAGAGAGGAGCAGTCTTACTAAGCCAGAGAGGAGGACTTTGCAGCCAGTCCTGAAGATACCTGATAAAACAGGGTCAGATGAAAGGGGGGAGGTCCTCCCCAATCAGTAGACTTGGAAAGGGGCAGGAAGGAGATGAGGGAGGGAAGGTGGATTGGAAGGGAATGAGGGAGTGGGATACAGCTGGGATACAGAGTTAATAAAATGTAACTAATTAAAAAATGAAAAAAAAAATTCAGAAGCACATTTTCCCCTACTGAAGAATAAGGTTTTGGATGGTGAAAATGAAGTTCTTTTTATCTGTATGTCAGTCTTCATTCAGCTTTAGCCTACTGCCTAGAATGTTATGGGGATTCAATAAATATTTCCCCAGTTAGTTTAGGAAGAACTTTCAGAACATTTAGCTCAGCTCCAGCCTGCCCACTATAAATTTTAGGTTTTCAGGTTGGAGGTTGGTGAGACCTCACCTTTTCTGAGTTTCTGTGTGAACGGATAACATGCTTTCTCGGTTTTGAAAGAAAATCACTGCACAGAAAAGAAAAATTACTTCAACACAGGGGAAGAGTTTGATAACCATTGTCAGTTAACACACAACGTTTGTATGCATAGTAGTTTGTATGCATTATTGGCATGTGAATGAGCTTTTTTTATGCTTCTCTTTCCTTACTAGCCTGAGTTGGCTAAGTGTGGCCTAGGAAACCTCACATACACTCCAGATCAAGGGGTTTAGGTAAATAGATAGAATATTGCTTTTACTGAAATTTTTAAAACTTAGACAATCATGGAGAAAATCAGTCCTGAGCAATGGAGGTCTCAAAGGTAGTTGTAACACCCAACTCATGAGCAGAAGGACACTGCCATTGTGGTTACTCTAAGTTCATAGTCATTTCTCTCCTCCACATAATTATTGGTTAAAACAATCATTATCTGGAGGCAGTTTAAGGAAATGCATAGCAATAAGAAATACAAAGTGAGAATCAGCAATAGTAAGATGGGGACAAGCCTTTACCTGTGATCTCCTAGAGCATGAGCCTTTAAGACGGGTAGGAGGCATTTAGCTACAGCACTAACTTTATGGGACCAGCAATATCTGACATCTCCTGACTGAACAGAAATTAAGCAGATATCTTTCAGACTAGTGAAGTAGGTGGAGCAGTAGAGGAAACAATTAGAGGAGGAAAGAAAAATCAACCCTGAAGGGGACAAGAACAAGGGGGAGAAAGAAAACACAAGGAACAAATAGCTAAAACTCAGGTGGTATAAGCAAATCTAATTGGGAAAAAAAAACATAATTTGCATAAATATATTATAATCTCATGCCAAAATTCAAATATTCCCAGGCTAAATTTGAAAACACTAATAGTGTACGGATAAGGGAAGTAAAATAATGGGGAAAGGCAAGCAGTGTACTGTTCCCCTTAAAGATGCAGCTGGACCTTCTTACATGTCAGAGGAGAAGCTGGATTAAATACAAGAGATACACAAAGTCTAAATATCTCAGTAACTGTGAAAGACATTGAATCATTACTTAACATTTTTATCATAAAGAAAATATCAGGACAGAAGGTGTTGCTACACATGCAGAGGCACAACCAAAAATCAATAAAAATTCAATCTACTAGGAGGCTAGAATTCTAAATTTATGTATCCCTCAGAGCATAACTCTGAAATATATATGTTTGAAATATAGAGAAATATATAGAAAAATATTTCTGGAGCTATAGAATAGCTATGAAATAAAAAACACATTAAAATCATAGATGGTTCCAATTGTGATGCCATGAATATCCAATTATGATATGTCATAATTTCCTTGGTGGTGTCATACTTTTTCAATTGTAGTTCACATTTTTTTCATCGAGGACATCATTCCCTTCCAATTCAATGTCATATCTTTTCATCATTAATGTGATTGTCACCCACTTACAATGTCATGTGAGACTATAGATGATATACTGCACATCAAATTGTCACCTGATGTATTTACATTCACGAAATCATACTCTTACTGTTTTGGTATCATATTCTGAACATTGTAATGTCATAGTTATCTTTTGAATTTCATGTCATTCCATTGATAGTGACATACCCTTCCATTTGTAGTCACATATATTATAGTGATGATATCATAGAATTTCAAATATGATGTTATATTTTCAATTGTGATGTTATAGTCTTCTGATTAGAATATAGTGTTATTACTTGGATAGAGTCATACCTGTCCAAATTGGGTCTCATAAATTTACAAAAATTATGTCATATATCATCCAAATATTTGTCCTAGTTTTCTAAATGTAATTTTTTTTATATCCTTCTAATTTTGGTACAATATCATTCCAGTTCTGATGGCATTGTCTTCCTGTATTATTTCCTGTCATTACCTGACGGTTTCATACCCTTCCAAATATAATCTCATATATTTACATCAATGGTAAGGTAACCTTACAATTATAATATCATATTCTAACTAAAAAGAAAAAATCACAGATGGACATTTTTGTCCATACCTCCACAAACGTATAGATCAGATGTATAACAAGGCAATAAAGATGTAAAACTTTGAATAACACAAGATATACCAGATCTGGTGACATGCTCAGCAGGATGGACACATATTCTTTACAGGTAGTGCACATGGGACATTTATGAAAGTACACATGATAGTAGGTCATAAAGCAAATCATAACAAAACTCAAAATATTTGTGCCATGTAGCCCACATTATATGGTAGCTATATAAGAAATTAATAGTAAAAACATAAACAAGAAAACTCCATATTTTTTAAATTAATAATATTCATTATAGAACATAAATTGATGACAAGTTTGACCTAGAAATTATTAAACATTTAAAACCGAGCAGTTATCAAAAGGCTAATCAGAGCTGGTAAGAAAGCTAAGATGTGGTCCCTGGTAGCTCAGTAACCAAGTAGTTTTCCAGAGTAAGGGGAACAAGGACTATTTCTAACACGATCTCAAGGGCAGGCTCTTTGACCTCCCCCCCCCCCCAGGGGAGGAGCAGTCCTGTTAGGCCACAGAGGAGGACTTTGCAGCCAGCCCTGAAGATACCTGATAAAACAGGGTCAAATGAAAGGGGAGGAGGTCCTCCCCTATCAGTGGACTTGGAAAGGGGCCAGGAGGAGACCAGGGAGGGAGTGTGGGGTTGGGGAGGGAATGAGGGAGTGGGTTACAGCTGGGACACAGAGTTAACAAAATGTAACTAAAAAGAAAAATAAAACTTAAAAAAAAAAAGAAAGCTAAGATTGTAGTCTTAGTGAGCATGCCAGAGACAAAGAAAGTTTGCAAAGTTACAAGCCAACCATTTAACTCAAGTAAGAAAACAAACCTATATTATATGGCTAATATCTGCTTATAAATGAGTATATACCATGTGTGTCTTTCTGGTTCTGGGTTACCTCACTCAGGTTGATATTTTACAGTTCCATCCAGCTGCCTGCAAATTTCATGATTTCCTTAATTTTAATAGCTGAATAGTAGTCCATTGTGTAAATGTGCCACAATTTCTTTTTATCCATTCCTCCTTTGAAGGGAGGAAGCTTAAATATCATTCATTCAGAAGGGCAAACAGGAAAAACACCAGAAGTGGTGGAAGAGAGGCAACACGATGGGAGCCTACTATAAAGAGTCCTCTGAAAGGCTCCACCCAACAGGGGATCGAAGTAGATGCTGAGACTCACAGCCAAACTTTGGGCAGAGCTCAGGAACTCTTATGGAAGAAGGGGAGCATAGAAGGACAGGGAGGGGACAGTAGATCCACAAGGAGACCAACAAAGCTAAAAACTATGAACCCAAGGGGTCCTGCAGAGATCAAGGACCAACCAAGAACCATGCATAGAGAGGACCTAAACCCCCTGCTCAGATGTAGCCAATAGTCTCCATGTGGGTTCCCGAGAAAGAGGAGCAGGGTCTGCCTCTAACATGAACTCACTTACCTGCTCTTTGATCACTTCCCCTTGGTGATGGGGCCTTGCCAGGCAACTAAGGAAGAAGATCCAGGCAGTCTTGATGAGAGTTCATAGACTATGGACAGAGGGCAGAGAAAAAGAACTCCCCATTTCAATGGACTAGGTGAAGGGGACAGGAGGGAAGAGGAAGAGAGGGTGGGATCCAGAGAAGTTGAGGAAAGGGACTACAATTGGGATATAAAATGAATAAAGAAAACAAACCTAAGAAAGTAGAGAAATGATAAATATATTTATATATCATATTTAATATATCATATCATAAAATAAAATATATTTTATTACAATTTATTTACTTTATATCCCAGCTGTAACCCCACCCTTGTCCTCTCCCAATCCTGCCCTCCCACCCTCACTCATCTCCTCCCATGCCCCTTCCCTAGTCTACTGATAATGGAGGACCTCCTCCCCTTCCATCTGACTCTAGCCTATCAGGTCTCATCAGGACTGTCTTTCATAGTCTTTCTCTGTGACCTGGTCAGGCTGCTCGCTCCTCGGGGGAGAGAAAATAGAGAAAATTCCAGTGAAAGAAAAACTACTAGATAATGAAAGTATCCCCAAAGCTCCAACTTGTCTTTCTTTTTCTTTGAAAGAAAAACAAAAATGACAAATTGCTGGCAAGTGAAGAGGCATTGATAAGCTCTGTCAGATACAAAGAAAGAGACATCACTGTAGAATGGATGATGTTATCAAAAAGAGGGTATTGTTGACAACTTTTAACAGATTGTTTTGAAACCTACACATTCCTAGGAAATGAATTTCCACAGATAATAAAAAAGAAACACAAGACATAAGCATCTCAATAACCACAAAAGAAATTGAATCCTAACTTAATATTTTTAATTTTTATTTTTATTAATTACAATTTATTCACTTTGCATCCCCTCTGTAGCTTCCTCCCTCTTCTCCTCCCAATACCACCCTCCCTCCCCATTCTCCACCCATGTCCCTCCCAAAGTCCACTGATAGGGTGGTCTTCCTCTCCTTCATTTTGATCCTAATCTATCAGGTCTCATCAGGAATGGCTGCATTGTCTTCCTTTGTGGCCTGGTAAGGCTGCTCCCCCATCAGGGGGAGGTGATCAGAGAGCAGGCCAATCAGAGACAGTCCCTGTTCCCATTACTATGGAACCCACTTGGATACTGAACTGCCATGGGCTACATCTGTGCAGGGTTTCTAGGTTATCTCCATGAATGGTCCTTGGTTGGAGTATCAGTCTCAGAAAAGAACCCTGTGCTCAGATTTTTTGGTTCTGCTGCTCTCCTTGTGGATCTCCTGTCCTCTTCAGATCTTTCTATCTCCTCCTTCTTTCATAAGATTTCCTGCACTCTGCTCAAAGTTTAGCTAAAAGTCCCAGCATCTGCTTTGATACCCTGCAGGGTAGAACCCTTCAGAGGCCTTCTATGGTAGGCTCCTGTCCTGTTCCCTGTTTTCTCCCTCTTGTGATGTCCATCCTCTTTGCCTTTCTGATTGGGGATTGAGCATCTTAGCCAGAGTCCTCCTTCTTGATTAGTTTCTTTAAGTGTACAGATTTTAGTAGGTTTATCCTATATTACATGTCTATATGAGTGAGTATATACCATGTGTGTCTTTCTTCTTCTGAGATAGCTCACTCAGGATGATCTTTTCCAGTTCCCACCATTTACCTGCAAATTTCATGATTTCCTTGTTTTCTATTGCTGAGTAATATTCCATTCTGTACATGTACCACAATTTCTGTATCCATCCCTCAACTGAAGGGCATCTGGGTTGTTTCTAGCTTCTGACTATTATAAATAAAGCTGCTACAAACATGGTTGAGCCTATCCATATTATGACTCAGTTACATTTTTCTATTTAAGCTGAACAGCCACAAACCGAAAAAGCAACTTTTGAGTATAAATACTTCATAATATCACCAAAAAGGCCAGGCGCAGGGGCAGACTCCTGTAATCTCAGCACTCAGGGAAGCAGAGGCAGGCAGATCTCTATGAGTTAGAGGCTGGCCTGGTCTGCAAAGTGAATCCAGGACAGCCAAGGCTATACAGAGAAACCCTGTCTCAAAAAAAGAAGAAGAAGAAGAAGAAGAAGAAGAAGAAGAAGAAGAAGAAGAAGAAGAAGAAGAAGAAGAAGAAGAAGAAGAAAGAAAAGCTTTAACATTTCAAAATAAAACAGGATATTTTTACGGCATTAAGGGACGTGAAGCATCTTGAATGAAACATGCATAGCACTAATCACAAGTAAGAAGTTCACAAATCCAACTATATCAAAAGTAATAACAAATATTATTAAGATATATAACATATAACATGTATAAATAACATATATATTAATATATATTAAGAAAAGTGAGCCACAAACTTGTGAGTTGTAGATGTAAGCAATGCTGACAGATTAGTTTAAAAACTTATCTTCTGCCACACATCAACATGAAACAAAAAATTATATAGAAACATATTCATTCTTAGTAACTTGAAAATTGAAAAGGAAGTCATGTTTGACAATCACGAGGAGTGTTTGGAATAGCAGGAATGTTTGGCAATACCAGATGCTGACAAATGTATGAATCAAAAGGAAGGCTCATAAACTGACAGTGGCCATGTAACTTAAAAACAATGTTTTGGAATTGAATAATAAAATTTACTGCACATACTCGTAGCATAGCCATTCTACTCCAACATTTTAACCTTTTAGAATGTTGATAGTAACATGTGCTTATATAAAGGAATCTTGAAAGATCTAAATCCCCATTGTCAGAAAAGTTGATAAATTAATACAATGAGATACGATACCACAAATTACCAAAGAATATATAACGGCAATACATTATTATTATTACTACTACTGTTGTTGTTGTTAACAATTTATTCACTTTGTATCTCACTTTTAGCCTCCTCCCTCATCTCCTCCCTGTCCCACCCTCCCTTTCTCTTTCTCCCCTATCCCTCTCTTCTAATCCACTGATAGAAGTCTTACTCCCCTACTGTCTGACCCTAGTCTATCAGGTCCTATCAGGACTACCTGGATCCTCCTCTTCTGTGGGCTGGCTAGATTGCCCCACCAAGGAGAAGTGATTGAGGAATAGGCAACCAATTTCATGTCAGAGACTGTCTCTTCTCCTCTTACTAGGGAACTCACATGAAGACTGAGCTGTCTATGCCCTACATCTGTGCAGGGGGTCTAGGTTCTCTCTATGTATGGTCTTTGGTTGGCGCATCAGTCTCTGCAGCCTCCATTGAACCCTGCTATTTTGAGGGGAGGGCTTTGTTGGTATCTTCGTGGGGCTCCTGTCCCCACCTGGTCCTTTTATATCCCACTTCTTCCATAAGACTCCCTACACTCTGTCCAAAGATTGACTGTGAGTCTCTGCATCTGTTTCGATCCCCTGCTGGTTGGAGGCTTTTTTTTTAGACAACAGCTGTAGTAGGTTCCCATCCTGTTCCCTCTCTTCTACCACTTCTGCTGTCTATTCTGTTTTTCTTTCTGAATGAGAAATAAGCATCTTCCCTAGGATTCTCCTTGTTGTTTAGCTTCTTTAGGTCTGTAGATTTTAGTATGATAAGTGTCAATACATGTCAACAGTTAAGACTTACTTGCATTTGGGTGAAAAGAAAAAGACACAAAATATATTCAGAGTATACAGTTCTGATCATAGTGGGTGTGTACATGGGTGTGTGTGTGTGTGACAAAACTGTACTGAAAAACAAGAAGTGATCAGTAAACAAGAAAGACTCTTTTGCAGGGTAAAATAGAACTACAATGAGAAGCAAGGTGAAAATATGGTCTCCTCATGTGGTGGAAACTGCTTTCTTGAGTTGAATGGTAGACATGACCTCTTCATAGCATCAGCCTACTCATGCATATATAGGCTCTCTGTAGTCTTCTCTGTGTGTCATGCATTCCACAGTAAAACAATCAGCTTGACTGCCAGATGCTCCAGAGCTGCAACTACTCCTCCATAAGACAGTACAAGTAGGTGCCAAAGGATGAATTAGACAAGGCATTTCTTCAGGCTGTGATTTGATGCTGAAACTTGGGCCTTTTGTTTCTTGCTGCTCTATTTCCTCATCTACTGTTAATGTAATATTAGCCATTCTTTTACAAGTTAAAACTCTCCCACAACCTGAAACATAAATCTTACTGGTCAGGGTAATATGTTGTAGATATTTCTTCCTTCAGAGAGCCTTTAGGAACAGTTACTTTGGCACTTCAGTTAGTAGGAGGAGTGGGCTAAAAGGCTTTTGGAGGGTATCAATGGTTTCTGGACAGCTATTCAGTGATTCTTGTCAAAATACCACTCTCAGAATTCTCCTTCTTCTCTGCAGGAGCCAGTCTGCGTGATGATTTGTACAAATATTTTTTCTTCCATCATTCCCACGGAGACACTATGACTGCCTTGGATCCAAAGCAGATGAATGTTGCTGCTGCTGTTTGGGCTGTTGTCGCTTACACTGTTGCAGACATGGAAGAAATGCTGCCCAGGTCCTAAGGAAAACAAGAAGGAAGGTCTTGATCTCTCTGGCTAGGAATCCTAGCTCTGCATTTTCACAAAACAGTGTTATGCACTTAATCTACAAGGCACAGATTTCTTTATACTTTTTGCTAATCATTGTTTCTTGATACTTTAACTGCTTCTAGAATAAGGAATGCTCACCACTACTCCACAGAATCAGTACCATCTTGAAAATATTGTTTCCAGTTTAAAAATAAGCAATAAATCTTTGAAAAACCTCTGATTTTCCATATTAATTTATAAACATTAAATTAAAAATAATGAGACCTGAAGAGATCCAAGATGGTGGCACCAACCACGCATGATATTTGAACAGCAGCTTAGCAGTGAGAGCAGAGCAACTGACTGGCAGTACTGTGGACAGCAAAAACCCGACATCTGGGTTTCTCAGGTGAGAAGAGAATCCACAGGGAGATGCTAGGGTCTAATCCCGGGGAAATCTCCCAAGCTCACACCTCATACACAGCAGCCCAGTGCTATGCCTGTAGACACCTTCCTGATATCAGCAGCTCATGGCTCCAACCTCAGGCACCCATTCTCCCTGTCCAAGGGGTAGATACCTGCTGGTAATGGAATGTTCCACTCCAAACCAGGGGTCCACTTTCATAGCACCATGGTCAACTTCTGGGAACTTGGAGCTTCAGGCTCCAAACTTGGATGCCCACACTTACTGTCCCTTTGAGAGGATATATTCTGGTACCGGGGGTGCACAGCTTCAAACTTGGGGCCCACTCTGACCATTCCAGGTACGCTGCTACAATATTGGGTCTCCTGATGCTTAGGACCCATGGAGACAACCTAAGACACTGCTCCAAAGTTTAACTCTTCTCCCTAAAGAGACCAGCATGACCTCTAAGCCCACAGATTCTCTTAAAAGGCTGTGCCCAGCAAGCAGTGTCTGACTATAGGGTCTGGGTTCATTAACCTCAGAGCAAGAAAGCCAGTGGTAAGGTAGCTGACTCTAGGACTTTCCTTGGCAACAGGTGAATCCCTGAGCTCCTGAGGACTCCACTTGGTCCCCAGGATCATACATCAGAGGAGAGCCTCAGGCAAGTCCCTGAGATCTACCCACCAGTCCAAGATCATTCCCACCAATCTGAGAAGGGCTCTTGCAGGAACATTCACCTTCTTGCCCAGGGTTCTTCCCAAATTCCTAAGAATTCCAGTAGGCAACAGGATCTAACAGCCAATGTCAGAGACAGCCAGATGACTAAAGGACAGAACAATATGGCATCCCCAGAACCCACTTATTCCAAGGCAAGCAACCCTGGATACCGTAGCACAATTGAAACACAAGAAATTGACCTTAAATCTATTCTTATGAAGATGATAATGGAGGAAACAAATAAAATTTGTAAAGAAATACAGGAAGGTACAGTCAAATAGATTGAGGCCTTTACAGAGGAAATAAATAAATCACTGAAAGAAATACAGGAAAGTACGATCAAACAGGTGAAGGAATTGAAAGGCAGGAGAACACTAACAAACAGGTGAAGAAAATCAACAAAACAGTTTAAAATATAAAGATGTAAAGAGAAACACTAAAGAAAGATCAAACTGAAGAAATCCTGAAGAGGGAGAATGTAGGGAAGGAAATAGGAACTGCAGAGGTAAGTATCACCAACAGAATACAGAGATGGAGGAATCTCTGGTGTAGAAAACACAATGGAAGAAATCAATACATTTGTCAAAGAAAATCTTAAATCCAAAAAAATTCTGAAACAAAATCTGGGACATCGTGAAAAGACAAAATTTAAGGATAATGGGAATAGAGAAAGAAGATTCCCAGCTCTAAGGACCAGAAACTATTTTCAACAAAATCATGAAAGAAAATTTCCCCAATCTCAAGAAAGAGAAGTCTAAAAACATATAAGAGGCTTACAGAACACCAAACAGATTAGACCAGAAAAGAGAACCCTCCTTCCACAAAATAATCAAAACACTAACTGTACAGAACAAAGAAAAATATTAACAGCTACAAGGGAAAAGGCCAAGTAACATTCTGATAGGCAAACCTATCAGAATCACAACTGACTTCTCAGTAGAGACCATAAAAGCCAGGAAGGCCAGGGCAGACTCTTGCAAACTAAAGAGACCACAGATGCCAGCCCAGACTACTATACTGAGCAAAATTTTCAGTCACCATAGTTGGAGAAAACAAGATATTCCACAACAGAATTAAATTTAAATAATATCTATGCACAAACCCAGCCATACAGAAGATACTAGAAGAAAAACTCCCACCTAATGAAGTTAACTACATTCCCCCTAAAACAAACACACAAACAAACAGGATATACATAACCTCCCTACAGCAAAACCAAAAGTAGACAAGCACACAAACATACACCACAAAAAGAAAGAAAGAAAGAAAGAAAGAAAGAAAGAAAGAAAGAAAGAAAGAAAGAAAGAA
>NW_026585644.1:59028964-59050606 GCF_907164565.1 Psammomys obesus
GAAAGAAAGAAAGAAAGAAAGAAAGAAAGAAAGAAAGAAAGAAAGAACTGGTCATTAATATCTTCGGCATCAATGGACTCAACTCTCCAATAAAAATACACAGACTAACAGAATGGATGTGCGAACAGAACCCATCATTCTGCTGCATACAAGAAACACAACTCAGTCACAAAGATAGACATTACCTGAGAGTAAAGGTCTAGAAAAGTTTTCCAAGCAAATAGACCAAAAGAAGCAAGCTGGTTAAGTCATTCTAACGTCTAATAAAATAGACTTTCAGCCAAAACAAATCAAAAGAGGAAAGGAAGGACACTTCATACTCATCAAAGGAAAATTCCACAAAGAAGACATCTCAATTCTGAACATCTATGCCCCATATACAAGGACACCAACATTTGTAAAAGAAACATTAATGAAACTTAAACCACACATTGATCCTCACACATTAGTAGTGGGAGACTTTAACACCCCTCTCTCACCAATGCAAACTTGTACAACCAAAGTGGAATCAATCCAGTACTTTCTTTAAAAATTGGGAATAGCACTACCTCAAGAGCCAGCTATTTCCCTCCTGGGCATATTCTCGAAATATGCTCAACCATACAACAAGGACATTTACTCAACTACGCTCCTAGTAGCTTAACAGGCAGAATCTGGAAACAACCTACATTTCCCTCACCTGAAGAATGAATTAAGAAATTGTGGTAAATTTAGACAATGGAATATTACTCAGCTATTAAACAAGAAAATCATGAAATTTACAGGCAAATAGATGGAACTAGAAAAGATCATCCTGAGTGAGGTAACCCAGAACCAGGAAGACATGCATGGTATATACTCACATATAAGCAGATGTTAGCCATATGTATATATATATACATATATATATATATATATATATATATATATATATATATATATATATATATATATGATAGCCATACTAAAATCTACATACCTAAAGAAGTTAAATAATAAGGATGACCCTTATCAGTCTGTAGATAAGACTACAGGTCTTCATTATACAAGGTCTAGTATTTAAGTATTCACAATAATTACAAAACACAGATGTTGTACACCTGTATTTCCAACATACGAGAGATAGGAATATCAAGAGTTTAAGGCCAACCTAGACATCATCAAAAGACCCTGTCTCAAAAGCAAAAACAAAAAATAAATAAATAAAACAAAACAAAGCAAAAATGCACAACAAGAACTATTGAAACACAAAGGAAAAGAAAACTTACTGTCAAGAGATAAGAGCTTAACATATTAATCATAGATATGTTATTATGTTTCAAACTTAACCTAAATGTGGCATTCACACAAGAACAGAAATGAATTACACCAATAGGATTGAATAGGAATTATAAAATAGTAAAATGAAAGTATTAAAAATAAAAAATACAGTGTCAGGTTTTTGGCTCATTGGGCGAGGAGGAAGGGTCATTGCTCAGCAGTAGACTGAGACTGAAAAAGGCCAGGGAAAGAATGAATGAACTTGAATATGCATCAATAAAAATGATCTAAAGTAAAAAATAATATAATGAATATCAGATAGGATCAACTATGACATAATCACAACAGGTATAATAAATAGTAATATAACTGAATTGTCAGAGGAGAATATAAAACATCCATCTTATTAATGGATTAAATAAAGAATTAAAAACAGAGAAGTTCCAGGCTGAAGTGGCTGAGCTCTTTCCGGCCTGAGTGATCAACCACTAAAGCTGTGAATGCAGACCTCTGGTGCAAAGGACCCCTGGTCAGACAGTGCCGGTCTGCTCCCAGAAGGAGAGGCAGACAAGGAAAGGCAGACCTGCCTTGTTTATTTGCCTTTCTTCCTGCTTAGTCTTCTGCCTTTTGGAGTCTTTATCACAAGTAACATTCTTCCTCCACTTCTCCTTTTCCACTTCCAACCCCTCTTTCCTTCACTCCTTCCCTGCATGACTAGAAGAATCTAGAAGAGTTGGCATGGACAGTTTGAATGAGTACAGATTAGGGAAAATGCTGGAAAAATGTCTGTGTGTGTTTCACTACTAATAACAGAGATGTGAAGAAAGAAAAGGATCTTCATGTTTTGTTTTGTTTCCTCGGGATGGTATACATATGCATCCTAACTGCTAATCTATCAATGAGACAGCCTTGGAGCCTAGTATGCACCACTGAGTATCGATAGCAATAGGAAGATTAAAGTGAAATTCTCTTATTTTCCATAAATTGATACAGAAAAAGCTCTTCATGCACTCGGAAGGCATGCCATTTGAGTGGCAGCTTGCTTCTTCACACTCAGCTGCTTCAATGAGACATCAGAGCCAAGGTGCTTGTCTGATTCATTTGCATGAGTAGATTTGAGTGCAAACTTTGGAAAGAGAAACCCAATTGAGTATTATTTAATATGAAAAGAGTGAATGCTATAACAAAGAAAGGAGTGAATTCATGGAAAAGCAGGTTGATTGCTGATATTACCCTTGACATTATTAAGATATATTTTTGCTGTGAGGAAGTCTCTTCTATGCATGGCAGAGAAGCTGCATTTATGAAATCTCAACAATATAGTTTGCTAAACAAAACCTGCATAATGATATCAGTTCACGTGCCAACATAGATGGCAGAAATCTCACAAGGCAACACTCCTAGATGAAGAGCTATAGGCAATCAATGGCTGCTGAGAGAGGGATAAACAATCAGACTTCTCCAGAGATGAGCCTATTGATAGTTTATCTAATCACAAGGGAAAGATTCAACCAGAGAACTTCTTCAGCTGATAAACACCTTCAGCAAAGTGGCAGGATACAAAATCAACTCAAAAAAATCAGAAGCCCTCTTGTATACCAAAGACAAAAAGGCTGAGAAAGAAATTAGGGAAACAACACCCTTCACAATAGCCACTAATAACATAAAGTACCTTGGTGTGACTCTAACCAAGCAAGTGAAAGACCTGTTTGAGAAAAACTTCAAGTCTTTGAAGAAAGAAATTGAAGAAGATCTCAGAAGATGGAAAGATCTCCCGTGCTCATGGATTGGTAGGATTAACATTGTGAAAATGGCCATCCTGCCAAAAGCAATCTACAGATTCAATGCAATTCCCATCAAAATACCAACTCAAGTCTTTATAGACCTTGAAAAAAAGATTCTCAGCTTCATATGGAGAAACAAAAAAAACCCAGAATCTCCAAAACGATCCTGTACAACAACAGATCATCTGGAGGTATCTCCATTCCCGATCTCAAGCTGTACTACAGGGCAACAGTAATAAAAACTGCATGGTATTGGCATAAAAACAGAAAGGAGGATCAATGGAACCACATAGAAGACCCAGAAATAAACCCACACACCTATGAATACTCAATATTTGACAAAGAAGCCAAATCCATTCAATGGAAAAAAGACAGCATCTTCAACAAATGGTGCTGGACCAACTGGATGTCTACATGCAGAAAAATGAAAATAGATCTATATTTATCACCCTGCACAAAACTAAAGTCCAAGTGGAACAAGGACCTCAACATAAAACCAGATACTCTAAATCAGTTGGAAAAAAAAGTGGGGAACAGCCTAGAACTCATTGGCACAGGAGACAACTTCCTGAACAGAACACCAACAGCACAGGCTCTAAGAGCAACAATCAATAAATGGGACCTCATGAAACTGAAAATCTTCTGTAAAGCAAAAGACACTGTCATCAAAACAAATAGACAGCCTACAGATTGGGAAAGAATCTTCACCAACCCTTTATCTGACAGAGGGCTAATATCCAGTATATATAAAGAACTAAAGAAGCAGAAAAGCAACAAACCAAGTAATCCACTTAAAAAATGGGGAACAGAGCTAAACAGAGAATTCTCGAAAGAGGAACATCGAATGGCAGAGAAACACTTAAAGAAATGCTCAACCTCATTAGCCATTAGGGAAATGCAAATCAAAATGACCCTGAGATTTCACCTTACACCCATCAGAATGTCCAAGATGAAAAACTCAAGTGATAGCACATGCTGGAGAGGTTGTGGAGAAAAGGGAACCCTCCTCCGTTGCTGGTGGGAATGTAAACTGGTTCAACCACTTTGGAAGTCAATCTGGCGCTTTCTCAGACAACTAGGAGTAGTGCTACCTCAAGACCCAGCTATACCACTCCTAGGTATATACCCAAAATTTGCTCAAGTACACAACAAGGACATTTGTTCAACCATGTCCGTAGCAGCTTTATTTGTAATAGCCAGAACTTGGAAACAACCCAGATGTCCATCAACGGAGGAATGGATACAGAAATTGTGGTATTTTTACACAATGGAATACTACTCAGCAATCAAAAAGGAGGAAATCATGAAATTTACAGGCAAGTGGTAGGATCTAGAAAAGATCATTCTGAGTGAAGTATCCCAGAAGGAGAAAGACAAACTTGGTATATACTCGCTTATATAGACCTACAAGATATGATAAACATAATGAAATCTACACACCTAAAGAAGATAATCAAGAAAGTGGACACAGGCGAAGGTGATTAATCCTCATTTAGAAAGACAAATGGGATGTGCATTGAACTTATGACAGGAGTCTACCACAAAAGGCATCTGAAAGACTCTACCTAGCAGTGTTTCAAAGCAGACACTAAGACTCATAACCAAACCCTCGGCAGAGTGCAGGGAATCATATGAAAGAAGGGAAGTTAGTATGATATGGAAAGGATAGGAGCTCTACAAGGACCAAATATATCTGGGCACAGGGTCTTTTCTGAGACTGACACTCAACCAAGGACCATCTATGGATATAACCTAGAACTTCTGCTCGGATGTGGCCCGTGGTAGCTCAGTAACCAAGTAGTTTTCCAAAGTAAGGGGAACACGGACTATTTCTAACAGGATCTCAAGGGCAGGCTGTCTGACTCCCCTCCCCCCAGGGGAGGATCAGTCTGTTAGGCCACAGAGGAGGACTTTGCAGCCAGCCCTGAAGATACCTGATAAAACAGGGTCAGATGAAAGGGGAGGAGGTCCTCCCCTATCAGTGGACTTGGAAAGGGGCAGGGAGGAGACCAGGGAGGGAGTGTGGGGTTGGGGAGGGAATGAGGGACCGGGATACAGCTGGGACACAGAGTTAACAAAATGTAACTAAAAAGAAAAATAAAATAAAATAAAATAAAAATTTAAAAAAAAAATTAAAAAAAAAACATGTTTGTACAAACAACACTAAATGAATTCAGTAGGTTATGTTTATATGTATAGGTGTGTAACAATAATTTAAATGGAGATCATACATTTCATTTATTTATTGATTGATTGATTGATTAATTGATTTTCATTTTACATTGGTTGTATCCCCATCCCACCTCTCCTTCCAGTCTCTCTCCCTCTCTCCTCCCTCCTCTATTCCTCAGAAAAGAGGAACCCCCCTTCCGTCCACCCCAGCTCATCAAGTCACATCAGGAGTAAGCCTGTACTCTTCACCTGTGGCCTGGCAAGGCAGTCCTGCCAGGTGAAAGTGATCAAAAAGTCAGGAAAGTCCATGTCAGATGTAGTCCCTGGTTTCCTTAACTGAGGAGCCACATGAAGCCTAAGCTGCCCATCAACTACATTTTGTAAGGGAGGTCTAGGTCCAGTCCATACATGGTTCTTGGTTGACGTGTCAGTCTCAGTAAGACCTGTTGGTTAGTTGGGACTGTTGGTCTTCTTGTGGAGCTCCTGTCATCTCCAGGTCCTTTTCTTTTTCCTCACACTTTTCCATAAAACTTGTGAGTTTCAGCATCCATTTTTGAGGTGATGCTGGGTAGAACCTCTTGGAGGACAACTCTTATAGGCTCCTGTTTGCAGGCTTATGTGAGTATCATTCATAGTGTCAGGGGTTGGCACTCTCCCATATGATGGGTCTTTGAACCAGCCATTCCCTCAATCTCTGCTCTATCTTTATCCCTACACATCTTGTAGGCAGGGTAGAATTTGGGTCAAAGTTTTTGTGGGTGGGTTGGTGTTCCCCTCCCTCTGCTATGAGCCTTGTCTAGTTAAAGGGTGTCCTCTTCAGTCTCTGTGGCCTCTGCTACTAGGAGTCTCTGCCTGAGTCACCCTCGTTACATCCTCAGTTTGTCCTTTCTCTAGAGGCCCTCTGCCCTCTCGACCCCACGCTCCCCAGGTCTGATCTCTACTCTCATATTTCTCTGTGCCATGAACTCAAGAAATCAAACACCAATAAACAAAATAATCCAATTAAAAATGGGGCAAAGAACTAAACACAGAATACTCAACACTTAAAGAAATGTTCAGTGTCCTTAGTCATCAGGGAAATGCAAATCAAAATGACTCTGAGGTTCCATATTGACCAGAATGGCTAAGATCAAAGCTCAAGTGACAGCACATGCTGGGAAGGATATGTAGAAAGGGGAACACTTTTCCATTGCTAGAGTACAAACTTGTACAACTTTGGAAATCAATCACCATACAATAGGACACTTGCTCAGCTATGTCATAGGAGCTTTATTCGTAATAGCCAGAATCTGGAAACAACCTATATTTCCCTCACCCAAAGAATGGATAAAGAAACTGTGGCATATTTACACAATGGAATACTACTCAACTATTACAAATAAATCATGAAATTTGTAGACAAATGGATGGAACTAGAAAAGATAATACTGAATGATGTAACCCAGGTCCAGAAAGACAGATGATATGTACTCACTTATAAGTGGATTTTAGCCATATAGTACAGGATAAACATACTACAAGGCACAGACCCAAAGAAGACAAGTAACAAGGAGGATCTAAGGGAGGATGCATAAATCTCACTCTGAAGGGGAAATAGAATGGATAGAAGTAGTAGTCAAAGAGATGGAATAAGATCACAAATTTTAAAAGAGCAGAGAGAACACAGAAGTAGTTGAAGGGGAGAAGAATGAGAGATAGAAATTATGTAAATACAGTAAATTTAAAAATGTGAATTTTGAGGGTTCAAGTGCCTTGGTAAATGATTGAAGTTCCCCCGAATGTTCCGCCTTCGTCACAATAACTACCCATGACACTAACAGTGGTTTCAAACTTCTGCATCTCCACTGTATATCACATTACTTCACAGTTCTATTTGCTTACAATGCCCCTTTCTTGATAATTTGAGATGCTTCCCATTTACTGTGAATATTTTGATACCTGTATCTGTTTTATGAAATATACAAATTTCCTAACTGTGCCCAAATGATTAATTTGTAGTTATGTGGTAATTGGCATAAAAATCTCATCACAACTAGAGACTGAAATGTTATCACTAATTGCCATTTGAAGTGAAGACTGTTCGTGGCATAGACACTAATGGAATGTGCTTACTTCTCAAGCCTCTGCTAAACTGGAAACTCAAAGACAGTTTTAGGATCAGAAAGAAGTTTCCTTTGAAGTTTGTTTTTATTTCCCCTCTCCCTGAAATGCTCCACAATTAACCAAAGCAAGGCTGGGAGGCAATGGTTAATGAGGTTTCTATGTAAAATGAGTCAGAAGAACTTGGTTCTCAGTAAATCAAGTCTTCAAATCAGTCAACTACTTACCTCTGGGTAAAGCCATTTCCCCTGGATGTTAGGGTCTCCCAGTACCCATAAAACTTGACAGATGATTGCCACACCTCCAAAGAGTGCTGGAATTCTTGAGGAGAAGCAGACATTCTTTAATGCTATTAATTGTTGATACTATAGTGGTTATTCCAGGATCTGTTCAAATTACCTGCAACTGTGATGTCCCTCAGAAAGCCTTTTCCTATTTTCCAGATTTGAAGAGCATTTAGCTGGGTTTTAGATCTTCAGGAGAAAGCCAGACTTAAATCTAATTAGTTTCCTTAATTCAAAGTGTCAGTCAGTGTATCCCAAAGATTTCCCAAGCTGAACTTGTCTCTGAGCCTATCCCTTGCCATATAAATAATCACTTATACCCACCCTTAGTCAACTATGCAAAGTTCCCTTTAGCATTTTCTCAGTCAATCCTTATCGAATGCATTGAGGCAGGTCTGATTTTAATAACCAATTTAGAATTCTGATTCTTCTTCAAGTTTACAGAATTGATAAAATATGATTGAAATCTAGAAAATTAAATCCAAATAGTATCTTTATACAAATAGACTTTTGTATAAGCTGGCCTTCCTCGTCTTTACTGAAAAAAAAAAAAAAAGCAGCTTTACTGTTCTATTCCCACCAAAAGGAACAGAAAGTGACATTTGTGTACTACCACATCTTGGCTTAGTTTTGAGAGGGCCTATTACGTTCCCTCAGATATACACAATGCTGCGAGCACGCGTGTACACACACACACACACACACACACACACACACACGCACACACAGAGGTTTGCCTGGGTACTTCTATCCCCACCAAAAGATAGCACAGTGTGAGTCGTTATTCTCTTCTAGGCTAATAACATCATTTAGGCTCAATAAATAAAGAAATAAATAAAAAGGTGACTCTAGGTGATGCCTTTGAGACATTGAAAATGCCCAGTGTAGGACACTGACAGTGTCTTAGAGCTCAGAAGAGAAGACAGGACCATTACTTTACCAAAGTCTTGCTTTCAGAGAGCATGAAAGCAATAGATCCTTGTCTCATGAGCTATTGTTTTCCAACAGTGTTGAGCATCTTCCATTTTCCTTATTCTCTTCATGTCCCTTGGCCTCTGGAGGTATTTGTGAATTAACATAGTATTTGCAGGAGCTATGCAATGTGGTATTTTGCACAATTTAATATTTACAATATTAAATTATTTGTATTCCTTATAAATTTGAGTATTAGTCTCAACATAATACTCCTGAATGTGATTTCCATTACTTGTATTGTCAACTAGATAGTTGCTGTGCCTTACTAAAAATGCAAACAGCTTTATTTTAGAAAACTAAAATGTTTTAAAATTTAAATGAGAAATATTTTTTACTTAAATCTTTTTACATTAAACTTTGATAGCAATTATAATTGACCTTTGCCCTTAATACAAGTTAATTATAAATCACTTTGAGTTAAATAAAGGTAATTTAAACTACACATAAAATCTATCTACTGCCTTAGTCATTTTTTTATTTTTTTTTTATTTTTATTAATTATACTTTATTCACTTTGTATCCCCCCATAAGCCCCTCTCTCCTCCCCTCCTGACCCCACCTTCCCTCCCCCCTTTTCACGCACGCCCCTCCCCAAGTCCACTGTTGGGGAGGTCCTCCTCTCCTTCCCTCTGATCCCAATCCACCAGATCTCATCAGGAGTGGCTGCACTGTCATCCTCTGTGGTCTGGTAAGGCTGCTCCCCGCTCAGGGGGAGGTGACCAAAGAGCAGGCCAATCAGATTATGTCAGCCTCAGTCATCTTTAAGTGTACAGTTTAACAGCATAAAATTCAATCATATTTTTGTCCAGCCATCACCATCCTCTGTCTCCAGAATGCTTTTGTTGTCAAAATAGAACTCTGTACCATTCCCTAGAACCTCTGCCAATTCTACTCTGTCATTCTACTCTCATTCCCTGTGAAGACAACTGCTTTTAAGTATCTTGTTATAGGTGGAATCACTTAGTAATAGACTTTTCAAAATACTCCCAAGATTAATCCATTGCTATGATTTACATATGAAGCATCTCCGAAAAAGCTTCTTGCAAATGTTAGTCCCCAGAGAGTAGAGATATTTTGAGAGATGAAAAAAGCTTTGGGAAGTGGGGGCTAACTGGAGGGGTAGGTAACTAGAGTGGATCCTTATGAGTACCTTGCCCCTGGCCCTTTTTTGATCTCCCTGCTTTCTAGTCAGCTCAAGAGGAAGAACCGCCTCTGCCATCATGCTTCTACCACCATGCTGTTGCATCCAAACAAATGAGACAAGACAACCACAGACTGAAGCCATGCACTGTAATAATTATTGTATTCCCCAAGCTTTGCCACAGCAGAGAAAGGTCTAACTCAACTATATATGGTGTATCTTATAAAGACAAAATTGTTACACATAGGTTACATTCTGAATGTATGTATCTCATTTATTCTTCAGTTGATAGGTATCTTTTGGCCACTGAAAATAGTTCTGTAATAATCATGACCATTCAAGTATCCTTTTGAGACTCTGCTTTCAACTTCTTAGGATAAATATAACCCAGAAATAGAATGACTCAATCATATGTTGATTCTATTTTTTTAATCTTTAATTTTTAATTTTTTTTATTTATTACATTTTATTCACTTTATATAGCACCTGAAGCCCCCTCCCTCATCCCCTCTCAATCGCTTCCTCCCTTCCTCTTCTCTTCCCATGCCCCTTCCCCAGTCTACTGATAGGGGAGGTCCTCCTCTTCCATCTGACCCTAGTCTATCAGGTCTCATCAGGACTGGCTGCACTGTCTTACTCTGTGGCCTGGTAAGGTTGCTCCCCCTTCAGGGTGAGGTGATCAAAGAGCCAGACACTCAGTTCTTGTCAGAGACAGTCTCTGTTCTCCTCTCTAAAGAACCCACTTGAACACTGAGCTGCCAAAGGCTACATCTGTGCAGAGGTTCTAGGTTATCTCCATGAATGGTCCTTGGTTGGAGCATCAGTCTCAGAAAAGACTCCTATGCCCAGATTTTTTGGTTCTGTTGCTCTCCTTGTGGTGCTCCTGTCTCCTTTAAGACTTCTATCTCCCCCTTCTATCATAAGATTCCCTGCACTCTACCCAAAGTTTGGCTATGAGTGTCAGCATCTGCTTTGATATCCTGCTGGTTAGACTCTTTCAGAGGTCCTCTGTGGAAGGCTCCTGTCCTGTTCCCAGTTTTCTCCATCTTATGAGGTCTATCCTATTTGTCTTTCTGAATAAGGACTGAGCCCTCAACTGAAGAATGGATACAGAAATTGTGGTACATTTACACAATGGAATACTACTCAGCTATTAAAAACAAGGTAATCATGCAATTTGTAGGCAAATGGTGGGAACTAGAAAAAATCATCCTGAGTGAGGTATCCCAGAAGCAGAAAGAGACACATGGTATATACTCACTTATAAGTGGATATTAGACATAGAATATAGGATAATCACACTAAAATCTGTTGAGTCTTTTAATGTTTATTATACCCACATATTTAATAAATATGCTATGATTTTAGAGGTTCAAGATAATTACAATTTGGAAATTGGGAAAGAACATTCTTTAGATTGGATATGCTGGTCATATTCCACCAAGATTAAAATCTGTCCAGATGTGTAAGAACAAGCATAACCAATAGCTCTTCCATGCCCCATAGAGCCCTCTGAGTGCCAGTTTTACTCTTCTGCCCACACCCTGTTTTTCATAATGTCTGTGCTGTCTTTCATCCGCACTATGTACCAGTATTCTAATTTCCTAGGCAACACTTGTTATTACCTGTTCCTGTGTGTGATATAACTGGGTTTGTGTAGGTGCATGTGTGTGCGGTTACCTGTGTATATGCACAGATGAAAGCCAGAGGTTGATACTGGATGTCTTCTTCAACCAACCTCCATCTTATTTTTTGAGTCCGGGTCTTTCACTGAACCTGGAACTCATATATTCAGCAAGACCGACTGTTCAACCAGCCTCAGCCATCTTCCTGTCTCCATATAGCCCCTCCCTAAGTTTATATGCATGCTGGTTTACAGATGCATGCTGGTGTGCTCTGTGTGTGGTACTTCAAGGACACTTTACTTACTGAGCCATCTGTCCTGTCCCTGTAGTGTTTCTCTTCCATTGCAGATAGTCTAATGAATGTGTGGCAGTGTTTCACTGTGGTTTTTTATTCTTATTTCCCTAATCTAGTGGTCCTCAATCTTCCTAAAGGGATCCTTTAATACAGTCCCTCATGTTGTGTTGATCGCAACCATAAAATTATTTCATTGTTATTTCATAACTGTTATGAGCTGCTACTATTATGAATCACAATGTAAATATCTGCTGTGCAGGATATCTGACATATAACCTCCAAAGCAGTCACAACCCACAGGTTGAGAACCACTGCACTCACTAATAACAAGTGAGCATCTTCTCATGTGCATATTCTACATTTGTGTATCTTCTTTTGAGAAATACCTTGTAAAATTATTTGCCCATTTTTAAAAAATAAGGTTGTTGGGTTATATGTCATCAGATACAGAAATATTTGATGATTTTTCAGTAAGTATTAAGCTTTCACATCATAAGTTAAATTTATTCCTCCTTGAAATTATTATAATTGTAATTTTTCTTTTAATTTCATTCTCATTTGTTTATTGTTAATGTGTGGAAATGACTTTATGTGCAATTTTTTGTGTGTGTGCTATTTTGTATTCTGAAAATATGAATTTATTTATTACTTCTAACGAGTTTTTGATGGTTTTTATGGTTTCTTACTTGTAATACTCATATTGTTCATAAATAAGGGTTAGTTTAACTTTTCCTTTTCAGTTTAGATGCTTTGATTTCTGTATCTTGACTAAATCTGGTTTAATGAACTAACTTTGAATATTTTAAAGAAATACAACTTTTTTTTGAGCTAGGCAGGGAGGTTCACGGAGCATTCAAAAGGCTAAACCAAGAGGATTGCTATAAGTTCAAGGCTAGTAAGTTTCAGGACAGCCTGGACAACAACTAGAGGCTCTCTCAAAATATAAATAAAATATTTAATAGATAACCTTTCAGAGAATATTTTATACCTGCTTTAATGTCTACTTTCATTAAATATATTCAGATGTGAAGTATTTGAATACAAATTCTTTAGAGCATTATTGTGCACAGAATATAAATTGCATGAAAAAATTCATAACTGTTGAAATAAAAATAAGAAAAATAGGTCCCATAAAAATATTAAAAATGAGTTGCAAATTGTATCTATCTTTACTATTAAATCAAATATTGCTGGAGTATCAATAGACCATCCAGGCTTGAGAAACAATTATTAAAGTCAACTATTTTTTATACACTGCTGGAAACTGAATTCAAGTCCTCATGTACACTTAGGAGGCACTCTACCAACTGAGCTAAATCCCCAGCCCTAAAATCAACTGTTTTTAATATTTTCTTGACTTTCAGGAATTCTAAATATAAATTTGGCAGAGCAATATACTCAAACACTGTTTAACTGTTTTTTTCTTGATATCTTAAAATTATTTTAAGATAATGTTTTCAAGTTTCCTTCTTGTAGAAAAGAAGATAAGGAGTAACAAGCTGGACTTGGCCTTGAGCTCAATAATCCCTGCCCAGAGCCTTGAGACATCAGTAGAAAAGTTGGATTTGAAAGTGTACATACAAAAGTTTGCCTTGTCAAGGCACTGTTAAAAAATTAAAGGAAAGAAGGAATCAGTAGCTTCAGGGTAAATGAGCAGAGCTTGTTGGTAGAAGGTAGTGAGAGAGGACAAAAGAGAGTAGAGGGACAGTCATGTCCTATGCAGAAAGCTGTGTCACAGAAGGACTTAACAGGAGCAGAGTTGCATTTTCAGTCTCATTGCTGCTTAACTCACTATGTTGCTGCTCTTGTGTCCATCTTCAGCTGAAATAAACAGTTTCTTCATCTATATTTTAATTTGTACTTATCAGAATTACAAGATAACTTTTATATTATCCATCCACTTGCTATTTATGCTATGACAAAGAGCACCAACTGCTAAACCCTTGCTTTGGTTTCTGCTTACTGTATTTTCACAAGCTTCACATCATAGGAAGATAAAGCCATGTCTGTATGAGCCAATATCCTTGTTCAGAAATCCACACATTCAGGACTATGAATGACCCAGTATACCTAACTCCAAAATTACTTTTCATTTCCAAACATTTCTCAGTAGTATAGGAGTTAATTTTACCATTATTATTAAAACAATATTGTTACTTTTTTCATTCAGAATAAGACGCAGTAGGCATATAAAATTTTTCCAAAGAACTTTTCATTAAAAAGTAAAAAAAAAAAAGAGGGGGGGAGAACAGGGACTATTTCTGACAGGAACTCAATGGAGGCTCTTTGACCTCCCCACCCCTGCAAGGGAGGAGCAGTCCTGATAGGCCACAGAGGAGGACTTTGCAGCCAGTCCTGAAGATACCTGATAAACCAGGGTCAGATGAAAGGGGAGGAGGTCCTCCCCAAGTAGTGGACTTGGAAAGGGGCAGGGAGGAGATGAGGAAGGGAGAGTGGGGTTGGGAAGAAAGGAGGGAGCGGGATACAGCTGGGATACAGAGTTAATAAAATGTAACTAATAATAAAAAATTAAAAAATAAAAAAATGAAGAAGTGAAAAAAAAATGAAAGGAAGAAAGAGCAATCAATCTTTCCTTCACAGAAGCTGTACCCTGCTAACCACACCCTTCCACTGAGACCAGGGTGTGTATACTTTGCAAACCTGTCAGAGCTCAGGCCCTGTAATGGGTTCCCTTGGCATTAGGGATAATGTTCACAGTTATAAAAGACCACGCATGTTCTAACTCTCTGTTCTGGCTGTCACATTCCTCACACAGACTACACTGTTTCACTGTTGTTTTCAGCTCTGCAGTATGCCTCCTCCTGCTCTTTGTATATGTGGTTCCCGAATTTATGCTGTTTTCCCTATGCTCCCCATATTATCGGATTAGTTCCAGTTTATCCTTTAAACCTTCCCCTAGGTGCATTCCCATGAAGCTCCATTACAATCTCCAGACTAGATGCCTATCAATGAGTAGCAAAAATAATTATAAACACCAGCATGTATGAAAGCTAACATTTATTGAGTGTTTGCTACCCCACAGTCAAAGAAATAGGCATAACGCACATATTAACTCCTCTAACACTTTCCAATTTATCTACTTTAAAATATATTTTTAGTAATTTTATATATGTATATAATGTATTCTGGTCATAATATAAATAATAAGTCAAAAGAGAAATAGAGTAAGTCACTTGCCCAATATCAAGTTTTTAATTATGACTAGGCCCAAGACTGTGTGCCTCAGAGCCCTTATGCTTAGTCACAAAGACATTTTGGTTTTTTTATTCAGTCAGTAAAGTTCCCATTGTGTGCTAGGCACTGTGGAGCCTAGGGGTATAGTAAATAGCAGCAAAATAGAAAAGGGAACAGCACTAAGGTCTTTTCTTGCTCATGGGAAAGGAAAATAAGACTGAACAGATTTTGTTACAGAGCATGTGCGGGAAAGAATTACTATTGACAGCATAGAGGTGTCCTCTGAAAAGGGAGATATGAGCTGGTGTCAGAAGTGGAAGTTTCTGGTGTCCTTGAAGACTCAGTTTTGTCATGTGATGTTTTGCAGCAAGCTGGGCACATGATGTTGGCTTGTGAGAGTATACATGATGTTTTGCTGTGAGCTCTCTCATGCAAGGGGTGTGACTTTGGCCAGCTAAAAACATCTGTGGGTGGACTCTGAGGAGAGGAGATATATAGAGGCTTACACACCGTGAGACATCGCTTTTTGGATCAACATTGCTGGACTAATTTTCGCACTTTAACACTAGACTTCAAAGAGAGAAATGTTCCAGAGAACTTCACGGTGCAATCCAACTGAGTTTTATGGCGTTCAATGACTTAATGTTGTTGCTTGATGTATTCCAGGAAATCACTCTACCATTCAAGCTTGTGTTTTAACTAAGCAATCAACACATGAGTGGGACTCTGATGGAATGTCTGCAAATTACCCCAAAAGGATATGAACATAGAAGCTAAGACTCTGGAGTCTTCTTTGTCATTATCACCCTTTTAATTAGGCTTCTGTAGGTAAGTGATAGAAATACATTTAAACAAAAGTAGGAAAAAAGAGGAACTATAATGAAAAAATGCCAAGCTCTGAGGTAGACTTGAGGCTTCAGTACAGGAAAACTTGAAAAACTAAACCAGAGTCTGATGCCTGCTCACCTACATTACATAAAACAATGATATTTCTATGGCCCACGGGGATAAAATAATGAGGCTTCTCCATGCAATTGACAGTAACTTACTTCCTGGCATACTGATTAGTCATCTAGACAACACCATTTCTTTATTCTCTCAGTTTCTATGTTCCCAGGGATAATCATGGCCAGTATTTCTTAAACCATAAGAACTGTTTTGAACACTGCACTCATTCGCTCATCAAAGCCACACAATCTTATAAATCAGATATCATATTTTATACCTTAAGAAATAAGAAAATTCAGCCCCTTAAAGACTAAGCAACTTGCTCAAGGTCACAGAGTTCAAGGTGGAGGCAGCAACTGAAAAGTCGGTTTGCTTCATTTTTCTCTGAATAAATTGTTCTCAGAATCTAAGCTGCCATAAGCAGTAATGCCTTCTACAATAGGAAATGAACTGATGTCTGAGTTTAAGTCACTGTCTACACCTGGACCAATCATCCATGAGAAGGAGTCGGGCTTCTGCTGTGGGAAATAACTAGGAGCTCTGGGTACAGCTATGGAATTCGGGGGAAAAAAAATCCTACTATATTTATTCAAAAGAGTTTTCAACTTGCTCTCCTTCATGCTTCCTGGACTTACTCTCGTTAGCTCACTGTCAGCACCATTTTCTCTTGCACATCTTTTTCTCTTTCTTCCTTATCTCAAATGCTTATTATGCTTTGCTTGACAAGACTTATTTTGTTTTATTATATGCTCACATGCATGTGTATGAGAGAGAGAGAGAAAGAGAGAGAGAAAGAGAGAAAGAGATATCTTTGAGCTAAAGTTATAAGTGATCTTAAGCCACATAATATGGTCCTGGAATCAAACTCTAGTTCCCTGGAAGAGCAGAATTTGCTCTTAGCCACTGAGTCATGTCTTCAACCCCATGAACCATTTTGTTTTCACATGTTCTTGTAAAATGTAAATATTTATTTTGTGTACATGCATCTTTAATTTAAAAATTAAAAATGTGAAAGTGACTATAGGTCCCATTCTGCAATTTCCTCACCACTGGAGCTCATGTTCATGAGACCTATACATGTTGTCATTCAAGTACTAGACCATTGCTTTTGAACATGGTATAGATTCCATGACTTACCTGCAATTTTTTTACTCTTCCCTTTTTATAATCTATGTCTTATCTAGTCATGAACTAGTGTGTTTCCTTTCCATGTATATCACTCTGTTGTTCACAGTGTTGCATCCCAGAATTAAACAGTTTCCATTCCTCTTCCCCACCTTGGAAGTCCCTTTATTAGGGAAGGTCCATTCCTGCCTGATGCTCCATGCTGACTAAATTTCTATCTTCTTTTCTCTCCAAGCCTTCTGTATTTGCTTCTGTCAGAGACCACAGAACATGAAAGGGAAAAATGCAGTGCCTGATGCCATACTGTTTTAACTCAGAATCTAGTTCTGTCACAAGAAGTCACAAAACCAGTCAGTGTTTTCCTTACTTATCTACAAAAGGTTGTTGACTACACTACTCAAGAGGTTATGATGAGGACCTGCCGGAGCCCGACAGCAGAGTGGAACGGTTCTTGAGTTGGGAATGAGGATTAACATTAATAAACTAACACACAACACATGGGACCTTTCCGAGAGGTTCTAGTGGAGATTAGACTAGACCAGCAGCCTGGCTTTATTGCAGACTGCTTTTAAACCAGAGTAAAAACAGCTCAGCACAATGGGTTAAATTCACAAGGAGGTGAAACAAAAGGTGTGATTTTGACAAGCTATTCCACCTGCTGTCGCAAACAAAAGGAGATGAACTTGGAAATTCTTCCCTGACTTCAGTGAAGGCCAGGTAAAACCAGTCTTTCGGCTGAGATTTAAATATCAAAGCAGCTGCTAGAACAGCAGCTCCCAACAAGGACCCAGTGGAGAATTGGTTCCAAAACAACCATTTGAATACTATTTGTACCAATTGAAATGACATTTGTTCATGCATTGGAATTATCTATTTATTGGTCTACCTCTGCCATCAGACTATGATGTTGATGAGTTCATGGACATTGGATTCACATTCTCTTGTACCTAGAGCCTCACACAATACTCTCTCTTACCCTCTAGTTTGACATAGCTCCAGGATTTGTATGTAGAAACTACCTGGATTGAGGAGATGCTCAAACAGAATCAGACTGGAAATGAAGTCTCAGAGGGGAAAGATTTCTTAAAGCTGTGATGCTGTGCAATAGAAATACATCAGCTGCCTATTGAGCCATTCTGGTCTGCAGGCCAGACAAGACTGACCCTGGGGAGACAGTTGTGCATAAGCAGTTGACTAGGGGCACGGTTAAGAGTCTTCATATGCTATGGGCATTCACTTCAGTATTGTGTCCACTTCGCACTGTTAGCCTCAGTACTATGTAAGAACACAGGTGTACACTTTACACAGTGTCTAACATGTCCTTAATCAAGCTAGACAGCTTCCTCTTAGTATGATTGTCTCCAAACCCACCACTCCTGCAACAGAATTGGAACATGGCACACTTGTTCTCTCGTGTCTAGATCATGGGCACTTTGTTTTTTTGTTTTTTGTTTTTTTTTTGTGTGTGTGTGTGTGTGTGTGTGTGTGTGTGTGTGTTTGCTCTTATTTATGCAATTATAATAGAACTATTTGGTAGCAGTTTGTCTGTCTAACAGCCTGAGCTTTTTCCTTTGAACTTCAGTAAATGGGTCTCCGCACTTGCAGGTGGGAAGTAGAACTTCTCAGCTTTTGAAGGCTTTTTCAGCACTATAATTATTGTGTCAAGTTCTCTGAACTCTGAGTCTCTAGCTTCTCATAGTCAGACATTTCCAAGCATATAGAAGGACATGGCTTAAGTTACAGAACCCACTTAATGGGGATGAACTCAGGTGTATTGTTGAAATAAATGAATAAAGAAGAAGGGAAAGAAGGGAATCAAATCCCACAGGATGTTTCTCAGTCCTGAAGGCCTTTTCCATTAGCTTTATAAGCAACTTTCCAATAAATGCTCTGCTTAGAAATGCTTTGCATTCATTCATGGAAAGCAGCCCTCAGGGTGATTTACTAGCTGCCCCACATTAGAGGCCGAGCTGTAAGCACCATTAACTATGAAAAGAGGTGTTAATTACAAAGAGAACTCTATGGCCTACAGTGAGGAGTTGCAGTGGTTCCCAGTGAGAGAGCTAATCTGGAGGCAATGTTGGGTGGCAGTAGCTTGACCCCAGGCCAGGGTTTAATATGAGAGTGTAAAACCATTTGCAGCATTTGGATTTATGTAGGACCACGACCACTGTTGTGTGTCAGCTAATGCTCAACATCTTGAGAACAACTAGATATCCAGAATGGACAAATATAGAACACATATACATCAATTCTCACCATCACTAAATGAGCATGTGCTCCATCCCAGCATAGTGTCAAGTCTCTGCTCTGCCAGCACAAGATAGATAAGACCCCTGGGTCTACAGGAGTTAAGATTCAGACTCATGAGTTCTCAGAGGCTGTTTCTAGACAATGGAGCCAGCAACTGTATTCAAGACCTTTGGCTGACTGTCATTTTATACTCTTCCATTCTGCCTCAGCACAATGTTTCAAACTGTTAAGCTGTTAGAACCCTCCACATGAGCACAGAGAGTTGTCCCAGCAGTTAAGGGAATACTGTTCTTACAAAGCACTGGAGTTTCTTTCCTGGCAGCTCACAACCACCTGCAACCCCAGCTCTAGGGACTTGGACACCCTTCTCTGGCTTCTGTTAATAACTCCAGTCATGTGCATAGCCACATTCAGACATATACACAAATATATTCTCAGAAAGGACTCAATAAACAAAGGCACACAGCTAGGAAGAAATGTTCAAATGTCTACCCTTGTATATTTCTGAGTAAGATACCTCCTGCTCTATCTCACCCAGCCTCTATACTTTACACATATGTTAAACTTCCCACTTCATAGTGAGCATGCACTTGGAACAAGTACAGGTAAGTCTGTAGAGGCTGTCTGTGTTGATCCTTCTTTTGCATTACATGTTTTCAAGATGTGTAAGTAGCATTTTCTCACAATACATGCCAACGGAACCATCTCTAGGGGGCATCTACTTTGCTGTGTTAGCAAAGGATACAACTCTATCCCTTTGAATTTCTGTTATTCAAGCCAATGTGGCAAGTAAGGTAATTATGTGACATATCAAATGTTGGTTTTGTTACAGGTTAATAACAATTAATTCATTTCTACCCTCAATCTTTAGTTTTTTATCTACATTCAGCTTCATTGTTTTTGACTTTCAAATATTTTGTGTAATGTATTTCTACTTGAGTAAGGCTTGTACAAATGATAGGATAGTAAGTAATACTCTGAAAATCAGCAGAGGACAGTGGGTAAGAGCACATGGGTTTTAGAGACTGCTTTCCTGATTCTGACTCCTGGCATTCTATCAATTATGATATTAGTATCAGGCAAAGTTGCAGTATCAATTGAAAGGTTGTTTTAATCCAGCTGTGCTGCTATAGTAAAATACTTCAAAATAAGTATTTATAAAGAAAAGAAATTTGACATTATTGTATAGGGAGAAGCTTATCTACTTCCAAAATGACATTTTGCTGCTACATTCAAGCACAACAGAGGTGAAAGGGCAAGACAGCCAAATGCTGTGTGAAACCTTTTCTACAAAGCTCTCAAACCCATTCACTAGGGTTCCACCTGTTAGGAAACGTGCGAATGTGAAGGTTACACTCGGGTTCACAAATCACACCACGAGATCAGTTCCAGTTCCACGTGGGAGGTTTATTAGGGGAAGGGGGGAGAAGGGGAGAGAGGGGAGCAGAGAAAGAGTAAGAGAGTAAGGAACAGAGAAATGAAGAGAGAGAGGGAGAGAGAGAGGAAGGGGAGGCTCCAGTTCTCTTATAGGGTGACCAAGGGCATGCGCAGGTAATTCCAGGTGGTCAGGGTGTCTTCACAAATGCCTGATAACCGGTCTATGGGGCTGGCCATAGAAGTGCCTGCTTACTGATCCCAACACCACCTCAATGCTTTAATAACCTCCTGAAATCCTACCTCTTAATTCTAGCTCATGCATGAATTTTGGAGAAGAATGAAAACTAAAAAAGAAATAAGACCAACAACATAACAGTGACTTATCTCTTTCTCTCTCTCTCTCTCTCTCTCTCTCTCTCTCTCTCTCTCTCTCACACACACACACACACACACACACAACCACCTATCAGGTATTTTGGCAACATTTATTATTGAATATATTTGTAGTTAACAAAGTATCTTAGTCAATGTTCAGTTGCTGTGAAGAGAGACCATGACCAAGACAACTCTTAGAAAGTATTTAACTGAAGATATGCTTACAATTTAGGGGGTTAGTCCATGATCATCCTGGTGGGAAGCAGACTGGCATCACATTGGAGCAGTAGCTGAGAGCTTTGCATCCTTATATGAAGGCACCTTGCAGAAAGAGGGATATGCAGGGCCTGAAGTGGGCTTTTGAAACCTCAAAGCTCACCCCCAGTTACACATCTCCTCCAACAAGTCTACATCCTACTCCAAAATGGCCACACCTTCTAATCTTTTTCAAATAGTTCTATTAACTGGGAGCCAAGCATTCAAACTTCTAAGGTCCATTTCATTCAAACCATTACATTCTACTCCCTGAAACCCATTGGCTTAAAGTCACATCATAAAGCAAAATACAGTCAGTCCAACTGTATTCAAAATTGTATTCAAAAGTCCCCATAGTCTCAAAACTGTTTAATAATTCAAATTTCAATGTCTCTTCTGAGACTCAAGGCAAACTCTTAACTGTAACCCAACCCTTGTAAAATTAAAATACAATATATATATATATATATATATATATATATATATATATATATATATA
>NW_026585644.1:59050616-59148686 GCF_907164565.1 Psammomys obesus
ATATATATATATATATATATATATATATATATATATATATATATATACAACAATACATTGGCCCAGAATATACATTACCATTCCAAAAGAGGAAATGGCACATAGTGAGAAATACTGGAACAAAGCAAGACTAAAACCCAGCAAGGAAAACTGCAAATTCTGCATTGCCATGCCTAATACCAAAATGATCGTAAGATCTCCTACTTCTTCCAGCTTTGTTGACTGCAATACACTTCTCTCTCTCTTGTTCTGTACCCAGCCTGCTTTGGCATCTCCAACATAATCCAGGCTTTACCTTCACAACTTTCTACAACAGCCTGCATGAAGGGACTCCCCTGCCTGGCCTTAGAGGCTTTCTTTAACCTCAGAGGAAGATT
This sequence comes from Psammomys obesus, assembly GCF_907164565.1. Classification (NCBI taxonomy): domain Eukaryota; kingdom Metazoa; phylum Chordata; class Mammalia; order Rodentia; family Muridae; genus Psammomys; species Psammomys obesus. Next base: position 59,050,994 of record NW_026585644.1, read on the forward strand.
CCATGACCCCTTTCCTACATCCTTCTTGACTCTAAATCCAGAAGCAGGTAGCAAGCTTCCAAGTTCTTCTGCTTGCGGGGGATAGAACCTGACCCCTCCATGAATTATATTTGCATAAACTTGACATTTTTGGTGCTTTCCTTCAATTTCCTTTTACAAGTTGCAAGTTTAGATGGGTGCAGCCCCTAAGGGGATCACTCTTAATTACAGTTTGAAGCAAGCCTTTCTTTAAGCTCTTTATCTTCTTGAGCACAGGACTTGAGTCCAACATTGCACTTTCGGCTGCCTCTTTTCTCCTTAAATCGTACATTCTCTTTTTCATTTAGATCTGCATGAGTAATTGATTATTACATGATACGATGAATACTAGACTGTCTTGAAATCACCTCTTTCAAAGCTTTTAATCCAAAAAATTTCAATTTAGCTTCAGGCAAACTTTCAGGAGGGGCAAAAAGCAGCCACATTTTTTGCCAAAATATGATAATAACAGTCCCTATGCTACTTACCAATATTCTTCCAACCCCCAAAACCTCTTAAGCTAGACATACAAATTCATATAGCTCTCAGCACCATTGTTTTCCATTCCCCTACTAGAATGACCCATTAATTGCCTTTTAAAGCAGTAAAAGACTCTTTTAATCCAAAGTCCCAAAGTCTTTCATATTTTTTCAACAAACAGCATAGTCAGGTCTATTACAGAAATATGCCATTCCCTGGTATAAGGAAATAAGTAAGGTATATATATCTTAGTTACTATTGCTGTGAAGAGACACCACAACCAAGACAACTCTTATAAAAGAAAGCATTTAGTTGAAGGCTTGCTTACAGGTTAGAGGGTTAGTACATGATCATGGTAGAAAGCAGCCAAGCAACACACTGGAGCAGTAGCTGAGTGTTTTACATGTCTTTATCTGCAGGCAGCAAGAAGAGAGAGCAAATAAGGGAATGGTCCTGATGTGGGATTTTGAAACCTCAAAGCCCACCCCAGTAACACACCTCCTCCAACACCTACTGCAACAAAGCCATACATCCTAATCCTTCTCAAATAGCTTCAGTAACTGGGGACCAAACATTCAAACATATGAGTATTTGAGGGTCATTCTCATTAAAATATCCACACTATTGATTATACCTTTTATTCTCATATGTCCTCATCCAAGAACTACAACTAAAATCAGTCATCAGTCATCTGTCTAATTAGTAAGTTACCTCTGAGGCAAGACATATTTGTCCCTGCATCTTTCTGGAAGAACACATTTGTGACAAAAGTCAGAGGAAGTCCCTCTGTGACACTTATGGAAGAAGTCACCACCACCACTCTGTTCAACTACTTCCTAAACGGACTCTCAGAAACAGCAGGGCAGCTTTCCTCGCAGCTGCAGTTTATGAAACAGAGAGGACATAGATTAATTCAGCAGCGGAAAAAGGCCCATTCTGTATAGGGCTTCAGGTGTTCCTTCCTAGGGGAGCTGTATAACACTAAATTATTACAGCAACGATGCATGATTCTACATACAAAGTGAACATAACCAGGAAGTTAAACCAAGCTTTGTTGCCCATGTTTTTTGTTGGGATTAAGTCTTGTAAAACATCTGTATGCTTTATTTTAACCACTCACACTCTAGTCCATAAGAGGTTAAACTGATGAAACATGACCAAATATCTATCATTTCAATAACATTGGTAACAAACACAGGTAAACAAGAACCTACACACCAGGCGAACTGTTCCATAGACTCCGGGGCTATCTCCAAAGCACCCCTTTCTGTGGATGCTCTAAGCCCTCGAATTAACTATTAACTGCTTCTACCACCTCATTTGCACCTTATATGCATTCACTCATGCCATCTGACTCTTCTCACTTCTTTCTATGCTTTTTTTTATGCTTTTAAATTGATTTAATAAACCTTGTGATTGGAGCATTTTAGTTTTACTGAGCTATGACCCAGCAGCAAACACCACCAATGTTTACTACACCAGGAACTATTCCTGGTTGGCCTCATTCTTATCCCGTGGCTTTGGAAGGTCCAAGCTGACAATCTTACACCATGGCAACCCTATATCCATGAAAGGTTCTCTTTCGTAAGAGTTCCAACCACAAACCAAAACTCCAGACAGACTTTTTGAAGAACCCAATTGATCCAGTCACTGAGGGCAGTGGCCAGGTCTGGTGCTCAGACTACCTTGGTACAGGGTACAGTGGTTAATCTCATTGAGCCACTTAGTTGGAGAAGAAAGAGACTGTTTCCTTGAAGCAAAATGGGTTTAGTTCAAATGGAAAATGAAATAGTTCTGAGCAAGCAGAAACAATCAGTGTTCTTATAAGGTTCCAAAACTATGGGATGAAAAAAATGCAATACTCAAGACAAGGGTCTCTATGAGAAATTCACAAGAAAATATATTTGCATGTAAACAATGCAAACAGTAAAAGTGGTCACAGTTAAATGATTAAACTTAGTTTATCTTTCGAAAGAAAAGAAAAAACAGGAAATTTAGAGGTGATAGTGGAAGACTGTTGAAAAATAAATACAGGAAACCAAGAATGAAAACATGGGAAGAACTTCCCTAATAGAGACAATTACCATCTGCTTTTAACTGTGGCTTGAGAATTCTACTGTTGGTGGGTCATCTTTTTCTTGGTGCAGTGAGTAGCCTTTAGTTGTCCTGGGCAATCACAACCCAGGACACAGAGCTTTAATCCCATCTGGAGAGACTGGACACCTCAGCTGGCACAAGCCAGCAAGATCCTCCGGAAATATGAGCTTGCCCCATGAGACTCCTCAGATTCACTTTAACTTACTAACAAGGGCCGTTCCTTTAGGGCACTCCTTAGTTTTCAACCTTGTTTGTGTCTGCTGAGAGCTTTAGTTTGAAAGGCTGATTTTCAGAAAGTGATCTGACAGGACAAATAGAACCTCTGTGGAAAGAGCACATATACCCCTCTAAGAAGATTATGAAAAAGAACAGGACAAAGATTCTAGCAGCAGATTCAGAGGTAGGAAGAAAAGGATCCCTGAACACATCCACTGCATAGGTACCTAAACCTGATTTTTGCACAGCTTAGTTCAGCCAACTCTTAGCACATTACAGCCCATGTCCTTATTTTATTTCCACTTTGTACAACATTTTAGGGGAGATATATTCTGAATCTTTTTTATTTATTGACCTGGAGCTGGAGGAATAGCTCAAATAGTACACACAAGCTCACACACCATGAGGACCTGAGTTTGATCTCTAAGCATCCTCATACAAAAGCCAGATATGGTGGCATGCATCTGTAATCTCAGTGCTGGCCAGTGAACACAGGAGGATCACTTTATCTCGCAAAGCCGCCAATCTCACATAGTCAGTGGTCACAGGTCCTACTGAGAGACTATATTTCGATGAACATAGCGGATGGCTAGTAAGAAATAATTCACAAAGTTGGACTCTGGCCTCCACATACAAACGCAAACACACACAAATGCACCATACCACAAGACAACACATACATACACAAACACCCGAGAGAGAGAATACAGTTTTATTAATCTACTTTCTATATGTTCAAATGGAACGTACAGCACATTTTCTAAGTGCTCATATGCCATTCCTTTTTAATCCCTATATTTCCTGGTCAAATAGGTACTTGTGTCTTCTGTGGTATACCAGAGGTTTCCTTGCAGGTTGCTGGCAATAGGGAGCGTATATCTAAAAAAGAGGTTAGGTACTCTCCAGCAGAGAAATATCCAAGGGTCATGAACATTTGGGCTATTGGGCTTCAGAATATGGTGTTATCTGATATACTTCTGTTAGATTCTCATATAGGACTGAGATTTCTTACATTGTTGGATCAAACATCCAGAGCATCTCCTCTTGCATCGGGAATTATAACACTGAGCTCAGCCAACGTAGGACAAAATGTAAGAAAACATGATTATAGTATGCAATTCACCAAGTTAAAAAAAAATAGGCTGACTGAAGTCTGAAGGAAGAGAAAATAGGTTTTTGTCTTTTGTTTGTTTTTGTTGTGGTTGTTTGCAAACTCAGTGAGGCTTACCCACCACAAGAAACAAGACCTTGTTTTTCAACAGTATCTCTCACCAGTGCAGGAACTAAAAGTCTTTGGAAATCACAGCAATAGCCTCTAGAAATCTAGAAATCCTAGAGAAAATGACCACTCAGCCAACCTCCTGATTTAACCTCTACTCTTAGCAAGAGTGAAGCACTTGGCCAGAGAAAATGATGAGTCCAACACATCAGAGCTCCTCTCTCAGGCATTCTTCCCAAATGGGACAAGTTCTGAGGCCTTCAGAGCTGAAGCAAGTGCCATTCTAAATCAAAACAAAGCATGGATGCCTGGACTCATGTAAATCAAAGAAAGCAGCTTCCAAATGACTGAACTCTGGACATCACTCTCTTCATGTAACTTTAATTGGTAGACCATTTGAGAACTGAAATTCTTGCCTTAATGATTGATCTCTTTCAATGTTATCAGACAATCAGACTTCCAGAAAACATTGCTAGGAGTAGTTAGTGGTTTAAGACATAAAAAGACATTTTGGAATCAATACGAAGTGATTCTGCAGACCTTGCTCCTGTGTTAGTATTTTGGAACACAACCTGCTCCTGGGTTACCAGCAACTTATGATGTCATCATGTGTCACCAGGCCAGGTGGCCACACCTAGAAGGCGTGGTTACCTTGCCCCTTAAAGGGACAACCCGACACATGGTCTCTCTCTCTCTCTCTTACTCTCTCACTCTCCCTCTCTTTCATGCTTTCTCTCTCGGGGGGGGGTCCCCCTTTCTCTTTCTCTCCCCTCACCATGTCCTGTTCTCCCACTTTCTCCATTAAGATAGAAGATCGGTTGACCCAGCCTCATTTCTTCAAATAATAACTAACAGAGAGGAAGACACTGAACAAATGTATCTGAAAAGGTGTGGTCTATTCGTAAAGACAGTTTCACTCTCCTTGCACTGGTCAACTGGATTCTTTGCACAGATGTTTCTAAGTCTGCCCTTTCCAAGCTCTTTCAGCGGATGAGATATTCTGCATGATTTTTTGCTTCATCCTATTTTATTATCAATCCACTTCTACTTGTACCAGTTTTGACTAGATATAATTAATAGCACCAAGAGCTTTCAGCCTACAAAATTAATAATGAAACAGTGTCTGGATGGCAGAAGGAAGAAATGTTTTCTCATAATTTGCCCTGCAACCAGTCTGCTACATCTATAACTTGGTCTTTTCACATGCATGATAGGGCCTCTTTACTATAGAGTGCCATGTGTGAACTTGGCTTCCAGAACATCCTCCCTCATTCATTCTTATTAGGTCAAATAATATTATTGAATTAACTGGTATATAAAAGTCATCTATTTATGAATATCCAAACATGCATGTGTTATGTGGAGTCTGACTACAGAGTTGTCTCTGGTTGCCCCAGATCATTCTATGTGGATTAAGCTCCTTATTGCATGCCTAAATACTGAGAGTTCACCTCACAGTTAAAGGGAAAGGAAGATGGTTTCCTATGTATTAGAACAGATATCCCACTTGCCCAGACTTGGTGAATGTAAATGAAAACCTTAATCCTGGACAGATAAAAGAGAGCCAATGGCTGAGAGAAAGTTAGAAGTGCATAGGGCATACCAGGTAGGCCCTTATAAGTCTCTGTTAGATTAGAAATGACATGTATTATGAAATAATGATTCACATTTTTACTTCATTAATGTTTTTATATTTAAAATTAAAATTCTTTTCAACATGCTTTTTATAACAGGAAGAAATAATGAGGCCCAAGATAGCCAATAAGGGCACTGAGCAGCCAAAGACCATGAGCTACAATCACTGAGGTATATTCCCTTCCAAGTCATAGATTCCTACTCACTGTAAGGTGTACTCGCTGGTCTTACAACAAAGAGCTTTTGAGAAGGACAAAACCTGACCCACATAAATGACTTCAGGAGTGATTAAATGATACCAACAGTATCTTCATTATATAACTTAATAGACTTTAAGAACTGGGCTCATGACTGCCTCTCAGCTGCCCTTTACCTCCCTGGCTTCTTTGTAAGAGTTACAATGCCATGTCACTGACCTTGGTCCAGTCGACTCCATTTTACTGGCTTCACTTCCTTTTCTATACAATGAGCCATGCAGAGTGACTTCTGGGGCATTACCATTCTGTCTTCTTGTAGTTCTGAATTTCTGTTTCTATGTTTCCAAATGAGGGACTTCTCTAAATAGAGCAGGGGAGGTCTTAGGTGAGGCTCTACACTCCCCTGGCTAGGCATCTAGAACTGGTATCTCATCAGGTGTTTTCTCTACATAGGAAACTTAATGCAAGTGGGATCCTCCTGGTTCTTCACCTGGAAATGTGTCATATCTTCCATCATAGTTATAGCTCACCCTTTCCCTAACCACCACAGAAATCATTCATTTGCTAGACAGACATACATTGGGCACTTCTACATACAAGACCCACATTTCTGACCTTCAGGTTTCTGGACCAAGGTTGCATAGAAGGTTCACATCTTCCTACTATAAGAAGCAGATAGAATGAGCTAGGAAACAGGCTGTAGAAACTCACAGAAACAGCCTCAGGGCACTGGAAAGCCAGAAGCTTTGGAAATGCTACCTGGCATTGTAGTGCCTGCTTTAGATATCTTAGCTCTGAGAAAACAGGAGTATGCGTCACTCTTTCCCTCCAAAAGGCAGACCTCTAGAAACCACCAAAGAAGAATTTTTAAATAAGATTCATTCTAGGAGATGGGAGATTAAAAAAATTAGTTGTTCTGAAGAGAAGGGCAGCAAGGAGAAGGGATGACTGCTAATAGATTAATAATCTTCCTTCCTAAGTCAGTTCTGAGCCGTAAATGTCCGTACCCATACTGAGAGCATGGGGTGATTAGTTGCCACACAAGCTGTGTCTTTACAAATATTTGACCTGGAAAAGGAGAAAAGAAACATCTTCATTTTCATGAAATAGCTAAGCTTTGGCTTAGGAGGCCCATGGTACTTCCAGTGTGAGAAGTGACTCCCTGAACATTGCGGTTCCCACTTCAGCCCTCCAGACTGCATTTCTGTCCACATTGAAACTATCACCAGTACACTCTGTCCTCTTTCTTCTCCTCTGCAAACCTCTTTGAGAAAGAGAGGGGCACTTGCAGCTGTATGCTGCTGCTCTGGAGCGTGTTCTTCATGCAAACCCAGAAATACAATACCAATAAAAGGAAAATCATACCAACTAAAACTGCTTGAGATATAAAGACCAGCTAGGTATGATGGTTCACATGAGTAGTTCCCAGAACTCAAGAAGAAGGCAGGAGCTTCCAAGGTTCAATGAAAACCTGTGAGATATATTGAGTTCCAAACCGTGCTAGAACAAAACAAAACAAAACAAAACAATCAACCTAAAAACATCAGCCTGTTGAGATTAACCAATTTAAAGATATATATTAGAATATAAACTTTGGTTAAAAAAATACTACGCCTTAAGGAATTAAGAATTTTAGGAAATACTCTGTAAATTTTAGCTTCTTAAAAACCAAAGTCATATTGCAAGTTATACCTTTACAGTTAGTAGTAGTAGCAGCAGTGATGAGGATAATGAATCTATTATCTGAAATAGGTATGTAATGAAGTTTTATCGGTAATCAAAGACTCGTACTCCACAGATGTCCTTATTCAATGAAACACTCTTGAACAAATCATGAAGCCCTTACAGACAGCTCAGAGAAACTCCAGTTTATTATCAAGCAGTGTCTCTAATCATAGGTCCTCAGAACACACGGGAATTATTGAGTTCAACTCAGTCATTACTAATAATGTCTGGTATCCCAGGCCCAGTACTATACTCTCTTATTCATCATTCCACTGAATTTTCACAATCTTCAGCTCAGCGGACTAAGCCACTTACTCCTGTTTACTCAACCAGAAAGTGAGAGTCAGGCTCTGAGACTCAAAGGTGTATCTTTACCACTTAATATCCATCACTGCTTTATTGTATACAATCCTACTTCTCTTTTTTTACTTATTTACTAGAACAGAGACATAATAATGACATATTCTCTGCCGTGGAAGCAAAGGTCCCAAAGTAGACGAATGAGAGCGATGAGACCTACATTAACAAGATGCTTGACCTTTAGGAAACCAGCCTCCTGTGGCTTCATTTTCACTTTCTATAAAACATGATGCTTATTCTAAATGTGCTCTTAAGATTTATCTAGCTCTAATATTTGGTGATACCACGAGATACATCATGTCTCCTGATAGACAAGTGTGATGGAAATGAAAAATTTGCATTTTTCAAAAAAGAGAAGGGAATAACCATGACTACTTTAGGATTGTAGAAAGGCATCAGAATCCATCCCACAGGACTTTTCAAATGTGCATTGATATGGCTGTGGTTGCTAGCATATTTCTCATACAGGAATCTTAGAAGTCTTCTGGGGCACACAGCCAAGTGATGTCAGCACTTCAGAATCATTCTCAAGATAGTACTCCAAGCAGCCACAGAAAAATGATCAGAGCAAGTATGCAAGAAAAAAATAAATGCTTTTATCCTTTGTATAGAAGACAAACAAGAAGGCCATATGCCCTCAGGAATCTCAAGGTTATTCTGCAGTGGTCAGATAAATGGTGGAGGACAGGCAGCATTTGGAGCCTCACACTGCTAGAAGAGAAATGGATCTGCTTCTCTTTAGGCCAGAAGAGTGATCCACTCCTCCAAGTCCACATTCTCTAGGTGGAGATTCCTCTCTGGAGAGATAATGGCTGCTCTCAGGATGCTGTTCCCTGCAGGGGTCCAGGACAGGCATGTGGTCTCCACACAGGTGAAAGTGTCCTATTAATCCAATTCACTCTGGTTGCCTGTGGAAAGAGAAGATAAGCTGGTGGGAGTGTGGCCAGTTGACACTCCTGTGGAACGGAGCAAATGTTCTGCATTTTAAGTACCACAACCTACAAAGCGTAGGTATTGACTTAACTAGGCCACAAAGAATCTAGAAACAGCAGACACACCTACAGCAGACTGGAAACTTGGTGAATTTATTATATGCAACATGAACAAGGGGAGGCAGGTTAGGTAGTCTGTATAGGAGACCTTTGCATGGGAGCAGGCTCAGGTTTCAGTCATCCAGGAGAAATTAAAGCTGGTAGTTTCTGTACACATTGTCAACATTCCCACTTGTACCAGGGAAAGCTTTGCCATTCCTCAGTTCCTGATGTGGGGAAGGCTTTTCTATTCTGGTAAGTATGAATCTGCGGGGCCCATGCTATAACCATGCTCATGTCAGCCATATACATTCACTCAGGACTTCATCCACTTCTCACACTTAAGGTCCTAGTTGGACTTCAGTTAATACATTCCACTTAATAGTTTTTTAGTGACAAGTATAAAAGAAACAAAAACAAAACAAAACAAAGTTGACATGTTCACAGAAATAGCCTTGTAGTAGGAATGACTATAAGAAATGGTTACAAATGATAAATAGACTAATTATCATTACAGTTGTGGATGCAGTGGATGATGACAGCATTAAATGAACCAGTGGAATAGCAGTGAAAGGTCACACTCACTCATTAATATGTACGTATCCATGGAGCACTGTAACCATAGTTACTTGTTTGGCATCACTTAATCACTGCATGAATTCTAGGCATCTTCCTTCAACAGCAACCCCCAAATATGGGAACTGCCTTGTTTTCTATCCTGCAGAAGTATCAATGGCAATCAGGACCATTGTGGACATGATGGTGTTCAGAGCAGAATCCACAGGATTGAGATGATGTCACAACAGCTATCTTGATAGCATGGTTCCAATGGCAGAAGCTCTGTGCTCCAGTGCGCTACTGGGTTCCATTTCTTCTCCACTCCCCAGCCTGATGAAGAGAAGCAGTTCTTTGATTTTATGGGTCCTTCTGCTTTCACTTTGCAGATTTAAGAATCAGTTCTGCAAACTTGATTCTCTTAGTTTAAAATCCCTGGAATGTTTCAGATTACCTGATTTGACACCGTCTGATGACAGGAGATATAAAATTATCTAAGAGGTATCACTGTGCTCCAAGTCTATAGAGAAATATCCTTTGGCCTGTGGGCAAGACAACTGGATCATTTTTCCATGCCTACGTGAATGTCAGGGTAAGAAATAAAAACCTCTCCATTACTCCCAGCCAACTGTGTTCTATCCTGACTTATTGCTACTGGGGTTCAGAGCTTTCTTTCAGTAAATATTGAAGACCTGAAAGGAATTTAATTAGGTAAAAGAGAAGTAAGAGTGACAGGGGACAGCTGAGGGAAAACACTCAGAAGGAGAAAGGAAACAATTAACAACAACAACAAAAACATTTCAGTTGCCTAATGCCAAGAGGCTTGTTTCAACTGAGTACGATGGAGGAAGAGGAAGATGCAGACCTTCTAAGACTTGGGCTACTTTACTCAACCAGTTTCAAATCAAAGTTGGGGACATACCACAACCTATCTATAAACTGGTGTATATCACTTCTATACATTCTTCTCTTTGTGTTTATTCTGCCTCTGCTTTCTTCATATAGGATACATAAAATGGCATTTAGGGCCACCTTGCTAAACCAGGATGGATGACCGCCTTTCAAGACTCATTCATATGGGCCAAGGCCTTTGGGGTGTGAAGATGTTGATGTGGGAATTTTACTATGTAATGCAGGCTAGCTTTGAACTTGTGATCCTCTTTGTCCCAACCTCTTAAGTACTGAGATTACAGGTAGGTTGTTCTGTACTTATTTTTGTTTGGTTATTGGTTGGTTGGTTTTTATAAGGTTATTGTTGCAGAAAATATAAAAATGGCTAATAGTGTTTATTATTAAAACCTGTAATATTATGGTGGTATTATCTAACCCACTATCAAATCAATAAAGACATAGACACATGATAGATTTTATAATGGTCTTATTTTACCTGAAACAGAGCAGATACTAACCCCTAAGCTACATAATTATCTCCCAGCCCCCCCATGCCAATTGCTTATATGTCTATCTGAGCTACCTCCCATACATAATTCCATAAACACTTGCTTATTATTCTCGTCTGGGTTGCTTTCCTTTATCCATGCCAATCCATCCATGTAATTCTTTCCATATTATCCCATGTTGGCTCTTATCTTTCTTTCTCTTCCAGTTCCTGTCTCCTCTGTCCAGTGATCCTCCTGTTCCCAAAGCCCATGACCCTTAGCCATGCCTACCTCATTTCTTCCCTGCCCAGATTTAGGCTTTCATTGGTTAAACAGGGAGGCAATGTTATACAGCATTATTTGGGGTACATGATAATTTCCTCGTAAGAGATAGCAAGCAGACCTCAGGAAGCAAAATCATTAACAATCAAATACAAAAAGCCAGACCATGCTGTTACAGGTAACGTTTCTGACAAATTGAGGACCAATTTATTCATCCTCCTGCAACTTAGATTCTTGGGCTAAGCCAGTGCCTTGAGGAGCAGTGAAAATAAAAGTTCCACTGATAGTACCATGAATAATGAAGTGTTCACTTCAAGACCAACCTGATCAGACACATTTGGTGAATGGAGACATCAGAACTCTATTAAGACTAACTCTCTGATGAGCCTGGAGATGTAGCTCAGTTGATAGAGAACTTCACCTAGATCTAACCCAGGTACCACATAAAGTGGGCACAGAGGTACATGACTGCACCCTAGCATTGGGGGAGTAGAAATAGGAGGACCAGAAGGTGCTCAGCTGTACAAACCTGGGATACAGAGGACCCTGTCTCAAAACAAAGGAAAAATCCCACTTCCTATGCTCTAGTTTCTCAAAGCCCCATTAGCTTCAAAGTGGGCCTTGGCTGGACTACATTTTTAAGGAAATGGGTGGAGGCACCAAGCCACAGAGTCAGCCAGGAGATGCTTACACTGGCTCAGGAATATACCTGAATGACAGTCTGATTACCTGACCACTTAAAAGAGAGTCTCAGAGGTTCACTAACCTCTGGAACTTTCTGTGCCAATAAAAACAGCTTAATTTTTTTTTGACATTGTGAATTTTCTCCCATCCCTGGCTTCACTTTTCTGTATGAAATCCCCTGTGCTTTCACTTTTGCCAACCTAACACCCCACGTGGAAACAAGTGCATGTTTTGCAGGGAATAACCAAAAACAGGAAATTCTGGACGTATTGATTTCCTGCCCTGGTCCTAACTCTGACACCGCCAGCTATTGTTGGAACTGGATTTCTGCCCTGTAGCTGTAGACTCTCGGCATTTGCCATCACCAAAAACAGCAGCCCATCTCTCACTTGCCAGCTAGTGGGCAGAGCTTCGCCCATAGCATCTGTATAGCTGCTTAGGTCTCCAGTGCCTGCCATGTCTACCAGATCTCACAGTAATTTCCTGTTTACAGAAGGCTGTTGATCATTGTAGACAAATGGTGATCAAACTATGTCAGGATGACTCCCAGGTCAAGGTTTCACCTGGCTGCCTTCCCATCTCAATCGTATTAACCACAAGTGGCACCAAACCAGTGTTGTCTACCTCCATTTCCAATGCCCTTAAAAATTTGAATTTCTTGGTTCAGGGTTTATTTATGGAGGAAATCCATGTTCAGATACCTCCTGTCATCTCTTTGGGACTACCTGTGTTCCCCTTATGAACTTGGACATGGTATCTCTGAGAAGCAAACTCTCATTCCTACAAGTTCACATTCTGAAAATTGGTCATTTGATAGAACTTTGATAATCAAATGTACTCTTTCTGGCATTTGTCAGAGAAGAATGCTCTCTCCAAGTTGTTCAGTATCTTGTTTTTAGCTTTTCCTGCAGTAAACAGACATGCTTACTTTGGGTAAGTATGTGAAAGTCAGTTCATAGAAAACCTCAAGTTTTTCTTGTTATTATGCTTTTTTCAGATGCCCTACCTCCTTATTTTCCTCACAATAAACACACATTCTGACTTTCACTTGATATTCCAAGGTCAGCTTCTAGTAAACCTCATGGTTTGTTTTCCTGCTATCTTGCTTGTTTCTAACATTTTCTTACCAAGCCCCTACCTCCTCTAGAAAAGTTACACACATGACCTTACAAACAGTACCCCATTTCTCTCCTCCCAGGCCAGATGCAGGCTGTGGCTCTCCTGGGGAACAGCTTATCTCTTGCCCCTACTTCAACGCTATCAAGTCAGAAACTGAGTCTCCTGAACCAGCCATTTGAAAATTACTATTTTTTATCTTTCTGATTTCCAAATTTTCAAGGTATAGTTGACTCATTTTAACACAAAAAAATTAGACTACATCCAGGGTGACTGCCTTAATTGATTTGCATACTAATCCTTCCACTAGCGTAAAGATGTCTAAATCAGCTTTGCTCCAGACTGACAAGAAAGAGCCTTTGCAACTATTGGTCTATGACTGAGTGCTGTTCATTGTTGAGAGTAATGATTACTCATCTGACTAAAAAGTAACCCTCAATCTAAACAGCTATTTCAGATGCTGGTAAATTGACCACACTTACTCAGTGTTACCTAGTTGAGCCCACATCCCTGAGAAAACCTTGATATGGGTTTAGAATAGATTAAGGTCAGCATTCAACTGCACACAAACTTCCTGGTCTACTTTTCTGCTTACTCAAGAAGATTCTTGATGACTCAAAGTAAATGGGTTCAGAGAGGAGGTGAAGGGCAATGCAAAATTCCTGGCATTGAAACCACATAATTCTGGCTTATGTCTTGGTCTTACCACTTGTTGAGCATGTGACTGCAGACATGCAATTGTTTCAGTTTATCCAAGCTGTAAAATAAGATGGTTACACAGAAACAGCTGAGGGATTAATAAAGCAAGATGCTGGCATACACCATCTACTCATGGTTGGGATCCTGTTGCATGTGGACCTGGTACACCTGTACTGAGGATGACCCAGGGCAGCAAGAGAAAACGCATGAAAAAAGAAAATAAATGTCTTTTTTTATTAAAACAATTCTCAACAGTGTATCTTGATCATATTTCCCCTCCCCACCATTTTCAGGTCCTTGCCATCTCCTACCCAACTTCATGTTCTTCCTGTTCTCTCTCTTTCTCCTCCTCCTTCTCTTCTTCCTCCTCTTCCTCTCCTTCTCTCCTCTTCCTCTCTCTCTCTCTCACCCTCTCTCTATCTCTCCCTCCTTTTCTTTTTTCCTCCCTCCCCTCCCCTCTCCAGTAGTCTAAATGAGCCCCAATAGGCTAGTATATTTGAATGCTTGGTCATCAGGGAGTGGCACTACTGGAGAATGATTAGGAGGTATGGCCTTGTGGGAGGAAGTAAGGGAGTAGACTTTGAAGTTTCAAAAGCCCAAGCTAGTCCTCCTGTCACTGTCTTGTTGCTGCAGATCTGAATGTAGAACTCCCAGCAACTTGTCCAATGTCATCTCTGCCTGTCATGCTCTTTGTCATGATGATAATGGACTAAACCTGTAAACAAGCCCCTAGTTACATGTTTTGTTTTATAAGAGTTGCCTTGGTCATGGTGTCCCTTCATAACAATAGAACACTGACTAAGACACACATTATTTATATCTCTCTCTTCCTCAAAATACAAAACATAACAAAAACAAAAAAAATGAAAATCAAAACAAATCAACAACAACAAAAAAAAAAAACCCACACACAAAAGAAAACACAAAGAAATACACACACAGAACTACACATTCACACACACCCCAAAAACAAAAACAGAACAAAAAACCCAGAAGGTCCATTTGTGCTGCTATTCCCGGTGTAGGGTCTACCTAGAGTGTGGTTGATATGCCCAGTGACAGTTCATTGGAGGAAATTGATTCCCCTTTCCCAGCAGATTTCAATTGCAAATAGCTTCTTGGTTAGCGGTGGGACTTTGTATACACTTCCCCTTCCCAGTGCAGGGCTTTTGTCTGATTTGAACTTGAACAGGTCTTGCACACGTCGTCAGAGTCTCTGTGAGTTCATATGTGTATCAGCCCTCTAGTGTTTGAAGATACTGTTTCCTTGGACTCATCCACTACTTGTGGCCTGACTACTTCTGGCGTTCCACACAGATTCCTGAGCTTAAGGAGAGGAACTTAATAAGGGCATCCCACTTAGGACTAAGTGCTCCAAAGTAAGTCCCTCTCTGCACCTTATCCAGTAGTGGGTCCCTGTGTTAATTTCCATCCACTATAAGAAGGAAGTTTTCTGATGAGGGTTGAATGAGGCACTAACATATGGGCATAAAAACATCATTAGGAGTCATTTTATAGCTATGTTTCTTAGTAGAATAAATAGTAGTAGGTTTTACCCTAGTGCCAATAACCCATTTATTCTCAGATTCTTGGCCATTTTACAGTGTTGGGTGTGAATTCCAGCTCATGAAGTGAGCTTTAAATCCAATCAAAATACAGTTTGTTACTTCCATAATATTTGTGCTATTTCACTTTCTTTGCAGGTAAGTCACTGTTACAGGGTGATTAGCTAGTAATAGCTGGGTGATATTTATGATTATTTTCATCTCTGGTAGCTTGCAAAGTAATTTCCAGCACCTTTAAACAGTAGGGAATAGGGATGAAGCTTCAAATTGGACACAAGTTCTATTTCTCTATGCTTGATTACATAAGTTATGTTTTCAAGAATGAACCTTACTATGAGGTTGTGGAGAGTAATCAATAGTCTTAGCAAAAGCCCATGATGTTTGTCACAGTCTTTGGGATCCCTTTAGATAGTTACTAAACAAGATGTAACCAATTCCTAGTACAGAAGGTTTTACTTGTGGCTACATTTAAATTCCTTTCATATGTGTATATATTTTACGGAGCTTCTACAGTAGGTTTTCCTAAGGCTTTTCAAAAGGTCTTTGGTGTTAGTCATCCTTCCCCATCTCCCCTCTTTTATCTGAACTCCCATGCCCCGCCCATTTAATCCTTCAAGTTTCTCCTTTATCTCTTTTAACACTTCCTTAAAAGATCTCCTCCTTCATTCTGGTCCTCTACTGGCTACCTAATCTCTGTGGTTATTCTATATGAAACATACATATTTAACCTTAAAACCTAACATCTATATATACTAGAATACAGACAGTATTTGTCTATTTGTATCTTGGTTGCCTCACTTAGAATGATTGTTTCTAGTTCCATCAGTTTACCTGCAAATTTCACAATTTCATTTTTCATAAAAGCTTAAATATATTCCATTGCATAAAGGTAACTCATTTTCATTATCCATTTATCAGTCAATGGGCATCTAGGCTATTTCCAGCTTCTGACTATTATAAAAAGAACAACAATGGACATGGATGAGCAAGTATCTCTCTAATAGAATCCTTTGAGGATATGCCTAAGAGTGGTATATCTGAGTCTTGTGATAGATCAATTTTCAGCTTTTTGAGATAGCTCCATACTGATTTCCAGTGGCTGTACCAGACTGCGCTCTCCTTTCCCCACATCCTTGCCAGAATATGCTATTATAAGTTCTATTGATCTTGGCCATTTTGGCTGGGGTTAAATGAAGTCCAGTGGCAAAGGATGTTGAACTGGTTAAAAAGTGTTTCTCAGTCATTTGTGTTTCATTCTTTTAATGCTCTGTTTACTTCTACACCAAGTTTTTTATTTCAGTTGTTTTCTTGATTTTTTTTTTTTTGGTCTTTATATATTCTGGATATTAAATCTTAATCAAATGTAAGTTGATAAAGTTATTTTTCCATTTTTCCAATCTATAGGCCTCTGCTTTGCTCAAATCATGCTGCTCTTTTCTGTAAAGAAGCTTTTTAGCTTCATGAGGTTCCATTTATTAATTGTTAATCTGGATTCCTGTGCTATTGGTATCCTCTTCAGAAAGTCCTTCCCTGTGCCAATGTGTTCAAGCCAATTTCTTACTTAAGAGACAAAAATCTTAAAGACCTAGAGAAGACTTGAAATCTTTCATAGTTTAAATTTTTTAAAATCCTACCAAATTTGTATTTCTCTCCTTCCCCTCCTATCTATAGATACCATACTAAGAACTTACAGTGGTTTCTTGAGTCTTCCAAGTTCCTTTTTAGGCTGGCAACTTTGTATTTTGAAGAAGGATAAATAATGCAACTCTAAGAGAGGTTATGCAATATGCCCAGTCATTCACCCCAAAAGTATGGAATTTAAGTTTTAACCTACATGTGTTTCTTACTGCAAGAATTAGCCATATCCATTGCACACTATTATCGAACACACAATTTTTATTCTAAGAAAGTATCAGTGTACATAAATATTTTAGGACAAAGGCTTGGCTCTTGTTCTTAGTAGATGAAGCAAGATGCAGTGACACCAGTATGGAACCTCGGGTGTACTTGGGTAATCACAACCAAGCAAGCTGCTTGAATGAAACTTGATTTCCCCAGATGTTCAGAAACTGGCTTCACTCATGCTTGGGGTTTGGAAACCAGAACTTGAAAGGGAATGGCTCAGTTACTCTTCAAATTGAACTGTGATGAGATTTTCCCCTTGGAGATGAAGCCACCATAGTGAAAGCTTCAGTGAGACACAATCTCCATGAAGGAAGTCCTGACTGAATGAAAGCACATTCAAAAGACCAGCCCCACTCTGTTTGAGCTGGAGGAGAAATACAAGACAAGAAAAATTATATATGCAAAAGTACAGAGGTGTGAAATTGAACATGCACCCATGGGGAGCTGGAGAGGGGAATTTAGTCAGTGGAATGGGGCAGGAGGTATAGAAGACTGGACTAGTGGCAGAGCATTAGGTCATTAAAGAACTCCTGTTTTCTCCCAGCTGTATGAACCACTAGAATGAGAAACTAATAAGGTTTGGGTGGGAATTCACCCAAGGACCCCTGTTCTTCAGAGAAGACCTTGGCAGGCAGTACATGGGGACAAAGTGAGCTTACAAGTGGGAGTATGCTCAACTCTGGCTCTCTACACAGGTCTGGGCGGTGGTGGCTGGCAGTTGGATGGGTCATGCTGTTTCTTCATGCTGTCTCCACATTTTCTCTCACATTCAGTATTGCCTCAAGACACAGACCAAATGAAAATAAACTGGCTATGCAGTTGGCCTTTTTCCCAGAGAAATTATATTTAGCCTCTAAAAGCATCAGGGTTCAAAATGGCCTGGTCATCTCCGCTAAAAATGGTCATCCGGAAGAAGGTGCATATGGAAAGCCATCCAGGAATGAGGAATGTGTCACTTTGGATAAATGCCTGCTACGTGCTTCCAGGGGTTTTGATCTCCAGTCCTCAAGAACTTGCATAAATTAAAACAGATGGGTACATGGCATTGTTCACACTGAAACAACCATAAAAGGGGCTTTTCTGTGTGGCCCAGGCTGAGTGCCAAAGGTGGCCAGAACAAGTGTTGCCCGGCTTCAAAACCATGCTCACAACAAAGAGAGCATTTACTGTGTCATAATATTAAGGCTTTTAAGGCATTTACAAAGAAGTAATGGAAATGGCAAATGTGCTCTTTGCAAATAAATAAAATAGCTGATGATCCCCCTTTTTTTTTCAAAACAACAAAAACAGGCTTAAAATCATCATAGATGATGAAGGTTTGAGAAATATGTCATCTCATACAGTGTTATTAAAATATTTCCTCTGGTGGGTTAAGAGGAAATCTTAGTTGGTGAAGTGGTTGTCTCAAAAGCATGAAGTACTGCATTCAATCCCCAATACCTACATAAAAAGCTGGTTGCAGTGACAGTGCTTGCAATCCCAGAACTTGGCTGGTGGAAACAAGGGGATCCTTGGTTCTTTCCAGTAAGCCAGCTTGCCCGGTTGATGAGTTCCTGCCCCTGAAGAACAGCACAACGTTGACCTCTGGCCTACACGCACACACATACACACATGTCCATCTATACACACATGATTATATATACATATTCATATGTGCACACATATGCTAACACACACAAGATGAACTCACCTACTGAGAGTTTTTTTTTTTTTCTTGGAGAAAGCATTTGTACTACGGAACAAGGAGTGAGACAGAGGAGAGCAAAATTAAAGGCACTTGAGAAACAGCATAACAGGAACGTAGGCTAACTGGAGTGGAGGAAGTAACAAAAATTCATAGGATAACTCACAAGTCTTAGAAATTGATTGGATTGACAGTTCCACAGCCCTGGAGGGAGCAGAGCTGAGATCAGAAGTAATGAGTGACATCACACACATTGTGGCAGAATGGTCACAATGAGGACGTCAGGCAAACCATTGCCTGGATAGCTGCATCATTTCCGTCCGTTTCCTTAAGGTCCTTCCTTTTCTTCTTCTTCTTTTTTTTTTTTTATCTTTTTTTCACATTTATTATTTTAATATTTTTAATTTTAATTTTTTTACCATTTATTCTTATATATCCCAATTGTAGGCCTCTCCCTCAACTCCTGGTCCCACCCTCCCTCCCCCTTCCACACTATTCCCTTCACCTCATCCTCTGAAAGGGGAGTTCTTCCCCTCTGCCATCTGCCCATAGCTTATCAAGTCTCAGCAAGACTGTCTGTATCTTCTTTTTTCTGTGGCCTACTTAGACCATCTCGCCAGGAAGAGGTGACCAAAAAGCCCGCCACTGAGTCACATCAGAGACAGCCCCTGGTCCCCTTACTAAGGAACCGACATGGAGACAGCTGCTTCTGGACTACATCTGCGTAGGGATCTAGGTCCTCTCCTGGTTCCTGGTTGGTGCATCAGTCTCTGCAGGACCCCCTGGGCTCAGATATTTTAGCTTTGTTGGTCGCCTTGGGGGGTCCTGTCCCTTCCACATGCTTCTACCCCTGTTTCTTCCATAAGACTTCCTGCACCCTGCCCAAAGTTTGGCTGAGTCTCAACATGTGTTTCCATCCTCTGTTGGGTGGAGCCTTTCAGAGGTCCCTCTATAGCAGGCTCCCATCCTGCATTCTTTAACATTTGACTCTTTTAACCACCTTTCCAAGATCTTACTCACTGAATGTTTTATCCTAGTTTTAACTCCCTTGACCCCACCAAACATTTGTTGATGGCTTGGTATGCATTTCCAATTTTCTAATACTATTTTAATCAGCCTTACAAAAGGCTTTGCAAGATTCAAATTTTCTCTTTTTCGCGAACCTGAAACAAGCCCACTGCCAATGAAGATATTTATGGGGAGTAGAGTTATACAAAGAAATCTGACTATTAAGGTTGGAGGTTGATTTCGTCAGTAGACAATGACCTTTGCCTATACACATACCTATTCTTCTCCCAGTTAGTTGCCTAACAGATGTCCCCTCTGTGGGCCAGGAGCAGTGCACAAAGCATTGAGAAGGTCTACCATACAAGCATGCTTCCTGAACAACCCCTGCTGGAAATGTCAAGAGGGAATAAGACAACACAGGAGGTGCTGTTCCCAACACCTGTCTGACTTCACACTTACTGGACTGCTTCCTGGGTTCCTCTGCTAAATTCCCGGAGTGGAATTTCTCTTGTATCACCACAGTAACATCTCATCAATGCACGTAGCTCTCTAGACCCTTGGTGTTGACACCAACCCTTCCTCCAAAGCCTAAGGATCCTTAATGTAATTTTTGAGCATCAAAGTGAATACCGGAGCCTTGAAAGGACTTTAGGGCATCAACTGATTGACCCCATTCACTATGTTGGATAATGAAGCCATTCTCCATTTTATGTGAGTCATGCGTTAGAGCCAGTCCCTTGGCACCTTTTACTTCATAATACCTACCACTAGCCCCTCTTAAATAAAATTATCACCTGGCTCCTGGCAGAGACAAGGTTTGTATGACTTGCTTATCCCCAAATGTAAAGCAGCAGCATGGTGCTGGCCAGTGAAATGCCATACCTCTCAAACAAAATACTTTATGAACTATGTGGTTTTCAATGTATGTATATCCTGAAAATAATGGATGAAGCACTTAGGAAATATCTAGCTTGCTAACCTGTATTCTAGAGCCAGTATGGTCAGATTAGCGGGGGAAGTGCTTTGGGGAAAATCATGTCCCTGAGGAAATGAAAGATAGCTTTACAGGCTTGCGTTTTCTTTGAGCAAAATGAGAAATATCCTCAGTATCTGATGACCAGACAACATACTGAATGCCTACCTAGATACTGAGGGAGCAACACAATGATATCCAGAATTGCACTTTAATTAGGATTAGGATCTTCCTGCATGAAAGCAATGGAGTGATGGAGGTACAGAAAATTTTCTATAACTATAGTCCCGGTATGACCATTCTGGGAAATTATGTTCTCCATATGCAGGTTCATGGTGGGTCCCTTGTACTCACTCTGAAGCATCCTGCCTTTAGAAACTTGTCAGCAGGGGCTAAAGGCCAAGCAAAAGAAACAAATTGACTCAAAAGTATCCTTTCTGGTCATTGTAAGCTCCAAGGATGTGGAGCTGATTCACTCAGCTAACATCTGGCAAGCATGTGAAGACACACAGAGTGGGTCTAGTTGGGCCACCATTTGCTTTCATGCCAAACCCAGCCATTACTTAGGTTTCTTCAAAGCTGTATAATATTCTTCCCAGGGCAGAGGCTGGCACTCCCAGTCTGTGTGGCAGTCCGGTCTCCTGCCTGTGCCACATATCTTGGCAGTCTCTAATACAGATAAAGCACGTGCCATGAACTGCAGAGCAGTTGTACTTTTTCCCCTGCACAAACAGAGCACTTTGGCCAAGCTCAGCTCCCTGCCAGCAACCTTCAACACAGCAATGCTCCATCCCAAGCTTCACAGCTGGGCCCAAACATGGTGAGCTGTTCCTCACAGGCAAAAACCTGAGCAGACACAAATGGTTTTACAAGCACTACCTTGAAGGCTGTACCTGTCCCTTTCCCACAGTATGCATCATTGGCAACCTCTAAGCTGAATTCATGGGAAAGCATTTGGCAAGTCACAGGCTGACACGTTGATTTTGTTAGCTGTCGAGATGAATAAGTATGCATGTTGAATGCCATCATTCAGCCTGAACCCAGAAAACCTCCTACTCAAGAAGTCTGACAGAATAAGTAATTTCCAACATTATATGCCAGATTTATATTAATCCTTGATTCAAGAGCTTGTCATGATTGACCTTAAATAGACCTCTGATGACCCAGGTGACTAGAAATGTCACACACTGAAGAGCTGCCAGCACAGCACTGCAGTGAGGTATGATGGAGCAGCAGCGAGGCCTGCAGCCAGATTTTTCTCATCTCTTAGTATCTAATTAACTTTAGAGAGCCATCAAATGCCGTGCAATCTGGCCTTAGTACAAATGTAAGTAAAAAGGAGCTCCTTTTCAAGTTCTTGGAGACTGTCCACCTTTTCACATAGTTAAAACAGAACTTTAAAGTGACTTCAAATGGTAAGTCCATGGAACATAGGGCACAGATACTGTAAGCGCCAGCAAACTGTCTCCTGTCAGCCGTGTGTCTGTCATCTCCATCAGCAGTTTAGCCATTGGAGTCGACAGCTCCAGTGAGACTCACCCTATCGAAGCCAGGACTCAGAGTCAACTCAGTTCCAATCTTCACATATTTATCGAGGAGCTTGTTCATTCCTAGAAGAGCTGGAAGAGAGCAGGAACTGAACCAGATGCCCACATTGCTCTCTTTCTTCAAGTGGATGATGTCTAGGAAACTCTCATGACAGCAGGGAGAATCATGCTATGCATCTAAAAATAATTTCGCAAAATAAGCTGTTGTTTGGTGAATGACAGAATACAGAATACCCATCTAAAACTCTATGCAAGCATCAGTCTGATCAATTTCAGCTAATAGGGCTGGTGGTGCCCTTTAACTTAGGACTTTGGCTTACAAAGCAAGGTTCCTGCATTTTCTTTTTTTTATTAATGCTGACATACAGAACTGATGTACATGGAATGCTTTCTTCCATGTAATACTGATTTATTAAAGACTAAAAATAATAGACAGCCTTTGGACATCATGACTGCAAAAGAATCAGAAAGAGAAAATAGACAGTGTTTCTTTTCCAGCAAAGCCAGGCCACCTCTGGTTCACTGGAATACAAAGAGAGATCATCCACTGCAATGTACCACTAGCCATATCCCATGTCACTAGACAAATCTGAGACCAAGGTTCTAATCCATCTCATTTATTTTCATATACACCCAAGCTTACTATAACCTGCATCCCAGAGAAAATATTTCAGGTATCTAGTTTATCATCATCTCCATTCAGTTTTTAGTGAAATCTTGCCACCAGATCTTCTCTTATCTCTGTAATTTGAACAAGGAAAAACATTCAATTATAACTCGATTTATTTTCCAAACATTTATTGTCATTTCTGGGATGGGCACAGCTCAGCTACTCTATAAGACAAGTAATGTGCAAAGCAACATGTACAAAACTATGTGACAACTGCCAGAACGAAGGCAAGCTCTGGCTTAGCAGCTGTTTCTCGTGCTAGCAGTTTGCATGTGTTTTACCCTCTGAAACAAAAACAGGTAAAAGCTACAGAAACATTAATATGCCAGAAATAATGCATAGTTTGACTGTCTTGGCACTGAATTGGGCAGCTACTCAACAACTTTTTGTGTTAGTTTCTTCATGTTAAAGATCTTTAAAGAGTCTCAACTCACTAGGCATGAACAAACAACAGATCGACTTTTGCAATAACTGGTCCTCCACTCTGACACCGCTAGCCATTAGATGGTTTAGATGTTTTAGATGTTTCCTGTTTCAAATTTGAAAACTCCTATTTGTCTTAAGGTTCTGCCCTGGCCATCCAAAGCAAACTGGAAGCTCTAATACTTTGCAGCCAGGAATGGACCAAGATTTGCATTGTCTCCACCAACCTTTCCCTGTGTCTCTGACAGACTGCATTCTACAAAAGTTGGGCTAGAAGGATAAGGGAAGTACCTTCTGGCATAAGTGTGGCAAAGGGCTGTCCTCAACCCACCCCAACTTACTGTGTTCAACCTTGGTAATAACAGTGAGGGTCTCATTGTAGGCACTGCATTAAGCACTGATGGGTTTTTTTTAAGATTTAAGTTTTTTTTTAGCAGAACTAGATTTACAGGAGGATGAATTTGTAAGCAGTGGAATAATTAATTTGGTGAAAGAACTGTCAAGGTAACTCAGCATGCAGACAGTGGCACTGAAATAGCAAGCTGATTTCAGCTATGTTTATAATAAAACTTAAAAATTTTAAACAGAAAGGTTTGAAATTCTTGCCGTTTTCATGGAAAACAGGCACATGTGGAAATTAAATTTAAATTTTTTTAAAAATTTAATTTTTTTTTAAAAACCAAAGAATTTACATCCATAAAATAAAAATGATGCTATTAAACCCTAAGGTGTTTCAGGAATTGGCTGGACTCCATCTATTACAGGTTCAAAGGGACAAAGCTTTAGCTCTTTTCAGAGGGCTTTGAGACAGACGCATGGGGTTCCCTTCTCACAAGGGGCCACTTAGGGAAGAGTTTCCCTGAAGTAAGCTACCCAAACACACAGAGACCACTGCTATTGTTCCATCATCGAAATGATCATAATTTTGTAGACATGCAAAAAGTAAGAGTTGTGGGATCATAAAAACTTCTTTCCAGACTTCAAAGGAAATCAAAACATATTTGCTGTCTTGGTTGCTACACAATGCAGACATAATGTAACAAGGTCAGATTTATTGCAAAGAACCCTCGAAATGTCTATGTGTAAAGTGGAAGATGCAGAGAAAGTTACAGATGTGAAAAATCTAGCAAAGAAAGTCATGGGCAACCAGAGAAGCCAGAACAAGAGACAACTGGCTGAGAATAGGTCATGAAAGCAGAGTTGTCTAAGCCCTTAGGAGCTCACATCATACCACCACTCACCTCAGATGCCAGATGTGTAGCTCCAGGATTTAATGCTTGCACTGTCTTGAGTTTGGTCTTGCTTAGGTCCTGGGCCTCATTTCCAGGCCCCATTTCTCTCTTTATAAATAGTGATATTTACCCTGTGGTGTCATATGTTGGAAGGATATAACTTCTTGCTTCTATTTTATAGGAAGTGCTCATAGCAACAAGTCTGTTATGGGTCTCAGGAGAGGCTTTAAACTGGACTTTTGAACAAAATTGATATTCTTACAACTTGGAAATAGACAAAGCACATTTTTTTTTCATCATAACACTCACATAGACATTTGGAGTTCAGGGCAGAATGTTGTAGTTTAAGCAGAAATGTTTGAGAATCATATTGACAGGGATTGAATTTGTGGTGGCAAGTTTTGGTTGTCAGCTTGATTAGCACCTGGCAGGATAACGAATTTCTTTAGGTAAATCTGTAAAAATGTTCCTGGAGTGAACTAACCAAGAGGAAACCCCATCCTGAGTGTGGGCAGGAGCACCTTATCAAAGAGCAAAAGCTTGCAGCACAAGAGTTTCTTCTTACAGCTTCCCTACAGCCATCTGCTGGAGGATCTCACCTTCCTCATGCTCCCAACGCAGTGAAGTTATGTCCAAGCCCATGGAGCCAAATGATAATGCACCAAAATTTTTTACATTTCTTTTTAGCAAGGAAAGAAAGCTAACACACACCTCATCTGTCCTCTGAGAGTAACTAGTGTCCACATCTGATGTGTCAGAGTATGTGGCTCTTGTGCCAAAGCTATCTACCCTCTACAAATGACTGCTGTGCTCAAGCTATCTGCCCTTCACCTGATGACTCTTTCCTTCAGCCCAACTATTCTCTACATAGTACTCCTATTACCATGTCATTTGTCCTCTACAGGGTGACTTTTTCTATCAGCTATCATCTGAAGGTGACTGAAGGTCTCTGAGCTAGCTTTAAACCAACACTGGAATAAAAAGGGACAAATCACAAAGGGCTGGCTCATCCTACAGTTGAGTAAAGAGTTTGTGCTTTAGGCAAGTGAACCCAAAAAAGAATTCTGAAGCATTGCATGATTGCACTTATAATTTGTTTACACTCTTCTCAAAGCACAATAGATATGAACAGGAGAGTTATGAAGCCAACAACAAAGATATATAAGGAGCTGAATGCCATGCTTTTCAACTTGCGTATTGTCTGAACTCAGCCAATCCTGATAAATCCTTTTTGGCAGATGACATAGTTTAGAAGTTGATTCATTGTGCCCTGGGCAAGTTGAAGCCTTCTGCCTATGGAAAATGTTAACGGGCTGAACAACTCAAAGATAAGCAAATCTCAAAGTTTGTTTATGGGTCTCAGTATCTGCTTTGAAACAATGCTGGGTAGAGTCTTTCAGAGGCTCTCCATGGTAGGCTACTGTCCTGTTGCCTGTTTTCTCCTTCTTCTAATGTCCATCCCATTTGCCATTCTGAGTGAGGAATGGTCATCTTACCCAGGGTCCTCCTTCTAGCTCAGCTTCTTTTGGTGTATAGATTTTTGTAGGTTTAGTCTACATTATATGTCTAGTGAGTATATACCGTGTGCGTCTTTCTCTTTCTGGGATACCTCACTCAGGATGATCTTTTCTAGTTCCCATTTGCCTGCAAAATTCATGATTTCCTTGTTCTTAATAGCCGAGTAGTATTCCATTGTGTAAATGTCCCACAATTTCTGTATCCATTCCTCTGTTGAGGGACATCTGGGCTGTTTCCAGAAGGGGGAGATAGTAAGACCTGGAGAGGAGAGGAGCTCCACAAGAAGAGCAACAGAACCAAAATATCTGGGCACAAAGGTCTTTTCTGAGACTGATACTCCAACCAAGGACCATTCATGGATATAACCTAGAACCTCTGCTCAGATGTAGCCCATGGCAGTTCAGTATCCAAGTGGGTTCCCTACTAAGGTGAACAGGGACTGTCTCTGACATGAACTCGGTGGCTAGCTCTTTGACTGTGTCCACCTGATGAGGGAGCAGCCTTGCTAGGCCACAGAGGAGGACAATACAGCCAGTTCTGATGAGAACAGATAAGCTAGGGTCAGATGGAAAGGGAGGAGGAGCTCCCCTATCCGTGGACTTAAAGAGAGGTATAGGAGGAGAGAAGGAATAGATAACAGGATTAGGAGGGGAGGAGGGAGCAGGCTACACCTGGGATACAAAGTCAATAAACTATAATTAATATAAAAATAAAAATTTAATTTAAAAAAAAGAAGGGGTAGCTAGCCTTACCAGGCCACAGAGGAAAACAATGCAGCCAGTCCTGATGAGACCTGATAGGCTAGGGTCAGAGATAAGGGGAGAAGGACCTCCCCTGTCAGTGGACTGGGGGAGGGGCATAGGAGGAGAAAAGGGAGTAAGGTCTGAGTTGGAAAGGAATAAGGGAGGGGCTACAGCTGGGCTACAAAGTAAATAAATTTTAATAAGTAAATAATAAATAAATAAAAGCAAATCCTGATATCTGTCAATGAAATCTTCTGTTAAAATGGAGTATGCATTTGGGAAAAATGACTCTATCAGTAAAGTACAAATCCCAGGACCTGAACTTGGTCTTCAGCATTCAGCGAGGTGCAACAGTGAATATTTGTCATCTCAACACTGAAGAGGTGTAGACAGGAGGATCTCTGGGGCTGGCTGGCTAGTTGTTCTACTAAGAGAGGCCCAGTTTCAAAAGAAAATAAAGTAGAGAGGGGTTGAGGACAACAAGATACTAGATGGGTGTCTGACCTACCTCACCCCCTGACACACACACACCAGTAATTTTTGCAATGTAATAAACTTAAGGTCATGATTTATTAGGTAGGCACTATATTCAATGGTAGGTGTTCCCAGGCTTTCCAAACACTGAGAAAGGGAAAAGGGAAACTGAGATTGAAAAGATACTGTAATAAGTCAAACAATTCCAAAAGAATGCCAGCAACCAACCAGCAGAAGTTGATAAAGATAAAAAAGAATTATGCGCAGAGCCTCAGAGACAGTGTGGACTTGGTGGCACCCTGTTTTCCAGAACCACGAAAGACAACCACGTGTCATCCTAAGCCACCAAGTGTGGACTGAGAAGCTAATATAAAAGCCTAACAATTACAGAACATTATTAGTAGATAAAGCCCAGAGATATGCAGAGGCTTCCAGAAGTCCAAGTGTCCATGTCCAACCTCATAGATTTAAGCTGGTGGGGCTCAGGAGAGGACAGAGTTCATCCATGCAGTTTCTTACACTGTTGTCTCCATTTGACTTTATTCTTCTGCTCTTGTCTGAAGATATACTTTCTCCCATCCACTTTGCCAAGCCTCACTGAATCATCTCTTTCTCTGCTTAGTCTACACACTACCTGCCCATCCAGGTCCTAGCTGGGCACTGATCCAGGGATCTCAAGCCTGATACCTACCAAGCCTGCCTCACCTCTGGAACTAAAGGGTCAACGTTGGCTGAAGGACCCACATTGAAGCAAGTCTATGACATTGTTTTTTAATGTTTCATTTCCCAACTACATCCTTCAAGGAAAGAGATCATTGCATCTTATAAATGTATCTTTTTCTACCCAGCCCAGTACCTGATCCACAAGTATTGTATTACTCACTATTAATTGAGTTTTTTGTTATACAATGCCGAAAATGTTCCAGTCCTATGCAGAAAACTAGAGATGCATGGGTACACTCACTCTGTCCTATGTAAAAGCATGTTTCAAAAAGATTAAACAAAGTTGCCAACAGATTAAAGCACTACTCTAAAAGAAAACATTGCATGTCAAGTAAGTTTGAGGATTGCTTTTTAAAAAATAAATCCAACTTGTCTCTGCTACAGAACCTGGTATGTGTGTGTCTGTGTGTGTGTCTGTGTGTGTGTACACGTGTCTGTGTGTGTGTGTGTGTATGTCTGTGTGTTTGTGTGTGTGTGTGCAGGCAGGGGGGTCTCTCTATGCTCATAGACACCCACCTACCACTAGAATACACAGCAATCTCAGCCTTCCACACAATAGCTGACTTGAACCAGGTGGTCCTTTTTTCTTGCTGAAGGATATTTTGGATTGCTGGAATATTTCCATTTTGTTTTTCAGCATAACATGAGCTGAAGGCATCTATTTGTGAGCTGTAAGTCTGTGCCAACTTGGTTTAGAGCTGCTGACATAGCTGTAAATGTCACCACATGTATATTAAAATCTCCTCTCTCTCATTTCTGCAATGCCTCTGGGTTCTTTTACCAGAGCCCTTTACCCCAGAAACCAGACAGAGGATTCAGATTACTGTGGTGTTGTGTGGCAGTCACCTAGGAAACCAGCTGTGCCTGATTCTGAGCACAGCCCACAGACATGGGGCCTCTGCAGGCTACAGAGCAATTAGGTTGCTTTGGGGGCAAGAAGGGTTATAGAGAAGGAAGACCCTTGAGGCTCTCTCTTACCACAATAGAAAAGAGGCGCGTAGACCACAGAAAGGTTGCAGGACCAATGCTTTCTTTCTCCTTAGATCATAACTCTCAGCCTCGGTGAAAATCACCTCCAGCATTACCTGCTCCCTGAATAAAGCAACATACACTCCTCACCCTAGAACCCCCCAAGTGTTCCAGTATCACAGGGGACAGGCATAGAAATATTCTCAATAGAGATGCTGTCCCCACTGAGTCGCAGTGGATGTTTCAAGTAGCACTGACAGAAGCAGTCAGATTTCCCTGCACCTCATCTGGACCTACAGCAGCCAGCCTCCCAGGAACAACTCACCCCTGCTACTTCGCCCCCTGCTGTCTTGTCTCTTAAGTTTCCAACATCCTCTTGCGTTCTGTGAGCACCTAATCTACTGTTGGACAAGTTCTTTCCCCCTCTCCAACCACAGTCACTTTCTGTCACATGTAGTAAGGAAGGTTTACATCCTTATATGATACACCTTCCCTCCCAAGCCAGCATCCAAAACTTCCATTCAACACTGCTCTGGACCAAGGCAATTTTGGGTTCTCTAGTACCTCCCTATTCCTCACCTCAGCTTCCCAACGAAAATCTCTCCACATTTACTGTCTTCTATCTTTCACCAAACAACATTACCCTGCATTTCGTTTTTATGCTTTACTGGGGGCTAAAATTCTCTGGATGAGAAAATTGCATAACAATATGAGCAAAACAACAAATACAAGTAAATTAATTCTGACAGACCCCAGCTAGAAAATAAATAAGGCAAAGTGCATATCATTGTCCGCTACCCCAAATCTGGAGGCTTTTGAAACTTATCTGGTGTTCCCAGGTGACAGGGACAAAGGTGAGATAGATAAGAATGGTTCTCTCTGTTGCTTGCTCCTTCACCAAAGCTCTGAACTGAGGCTCAAGAGGTAGGGCATTCTTCAACTGAGAGGGATCTTGGGGAAATATTGTAATGCAATTGTGATGAAAAACCCTTTTCAATAGAAGTTTTGCAAGCCATTAAACACTAGCCACAGATTGCTTTAGAAGAGTCCCCAGGTGAGGACAGTTAAGAAGCTTTTGAAGCTATTTTCCCTGCTGAACACAGAAACAGCTGTGGCCATTTGGGATGTTGTGTTTGAGGTTTGGCAGTGAGGTGGCCTTTCATTAAAAGGGAAAGAAATACGTATTTGGTCGGGGGGGGGGGGGGGGGAGGGATGGAGGCTACAACCCAGCACACACTCTGCAGGAAGCAAGTCTTTAAAAGGGATGTTTGTTTCCCTCCTTCAGTGTAAATACTGTCGATTTGTTTATATCTTAACCTTTGATGCTTAATGAGCAAAAATATACCTTCTGAGACTGGGAACATGTTGGATGCCTTTCAGTGGACCACACTGGTGTAAATAGAGATGAAGGAAAGGGAGCCACTCTGATTTCCTAATGAACCTGGTTTGGATAACATAGGCTGTTCCTATAGAAACATCAGGTTTTTTTTTTTTTTTGTTTTTTTTTTTTACTTGGGTTTTCTTTCATTTTCTGCTTTTAAATCATGACTCTTGGGAAATATAAATTAATCTTTATTGTTCAAAAATGACACGGGTTTATACCTGATGGAGTCTGAGAACTGAAAGCAGAAGCAGACACATACCCCAGCCCTAACCCAGAAGCAAATGACAAGCCACTTGCAAATGAAAATTTAGTTTTCTCCAAGGAAGATTCACTGAAACAACAAACTACTTTTTAAATTATTTATTTATTATTTATTACAGTTTATTCACTTTGTATCCTAGCTGCAGTCTCCTCCCTCGCTCCCTCCCAGTCCCACACTCCTTCCCTCTTCTCTCCTTATGTCCCTCCCCTAGTCCACTGGTAGGGGAGGTCTTCCTCCCCTTCTATCTGACCCTAGCCTATCAGCTCTCATCAGGCCTGGCTCTGTGGCCTGGCAAGGCTACACTCCCCCACCCACCCAAGGAGAGGTGATCAAAGAGCCAACCACTGAGTTCTACTGAATTCATGTCAAAGACAGCCCCTGGTCCTTAAAGGTAGGTTGCATGCCCAGCACAGATGGCCAACAGCGAGAAAATTTAGCAGCATTTTTGAAGTTTTCTTATCTCATAATGCCATTTTCATTATGTGACTTTATTATTATTTCAGGACTTTATTATTATCTATTTTCAACAAAGAGAAAAATTAGAATAATTGTACAATTAATTGGGATGGCATGACTCAATAAGAATCGGGGGAGTTGCTTTCTTGGTGATAGCATGCCTGTCTAGCTGGCATAAAGAAGAAGGCTTTATTTCTGCTAACAGATTAAATTCACAGTCCACTCTGGGGACGACATGCAGTGCATACCCAATCAAGCTAAGGTAGCCAGAGCATGAGGTAGCTGCTCACCCTAGTGAGGAACTGAGGCATGGATGAATGCTGGTGCTCAGCTGGCTCTCTTCTTCCCTCCCTGTTTTTCTGTTACTCTTTTTTATTCAGTTTGTAACCTGAGTTCATGGGATGATGCACCCACACTCAGTTAAACTGCTCTGGAAACACCCTCACGGAGACCCAGGGCAGACCCAGGCAACTTAATGATAAGGATTAACCACACTATAAGCCAGTTTTTTGATTTGACTATCAGCTCCAGCAGTTCCTGGCTATTGTTCTCAGGAAAGCTATTTTTTCCCTCAAAGCTATTTTTTTCTCACTAGTATCGAGCATGGTGATAATGCACATCTTATTGCTTAGGCGCGCGCGCGCACGCGTGTGTGTGTGAGTGTGAGTGTGTGTGTGTGTGTGTGTGTGTGTGTGTGTGTGTGTGTGTAGATGTAATATTGAAATAATAGAAATGCTTTGGGAAATACAAAGCATTGCATTTCACAAATGTAAGAAAGAAAATAAAGTCAATGTTTGCTGTTTGTATATGAGCCCTTTACAAATAGACTCTGGAGTAGTATCTAGGGTACTATCTCTTTCTCTTTCTCTCTCTTTCTACCTTCATTCCAGTTCATCCAACAGTGACAACCTTAATAATGTAAATCAGATAAAGTCATTTCCAGTTCTGAACTCTTCAGTTGTTCTCCATTGCAATTGTAACAATATCCAAATTCCATGCCAAGGCTTACAGGGTCCTGCCTAACCTCTTCTCATTCACTTCCAGATGCAGCCCCCTCCCGCCAATTCTGACCCACAGAGTCATTCATTCTTTGTGCATGCTCAGTGCCTTGGGGCCTCCATACATGTATAGCATTCTCTCTTCCTAGGAGAGTATTTCTTCTTTCTTGACATGTCCAGTTCTCCGCTCTTTCCAGTTTGCATGCTGTTTTCCTCCTTTCAGCTAGGACAACTAGACAGTTGCTCAGCATGTGTCCCCAGTCTTGGAGTGACATTCACTCCATTCTTCATGGTCACTGTTCTTATCCCTCAGCATCACTCCCCTGAGGCCCTTAGCTACCCCTGAACTTCTGCTTTACATATTTGCACAGTTACAAACACTTATTTTGCAGACAACCCTTTTTACCATTAGACCATCCAATGGAAACTTTAACTCACTTCAAGTCCTCAGTATCTAAAATTACAGCTGTACACGGTAGGTTCTCACAAAGCATGGAAAACCAATGACATCCTTTCCCAATCCAATGTCATTGGATACGCATGAGCTGAGAAAGAATCTCCAGTGCCTCCCATCTTTCACCCTCAGTCTCATTGCCACTGTTGTTCTGGAAGCTGTGATATGTTTATGGGCCATGAGTCAGGTGTAATGAATTCCAGAAGAAAAGGGGCAATGGGACCACTAGGAACTGTGTCCTGTCTTCAACTGCTGAGACTACTAAAAGGCAGTTAGCTACTCTCTCTAGAAATGAAATAGCCCGAAGAAAAGTGTTTGAAACTAGAATCTAAAATCCTAAAGTTTGAATTTTACTCCTGTTCTATAGTGGTTAATGATGACAGGTGAGTAATTATAAAATGTGCTGTTGTCCTTGATGGGATATTTTTTTTAGAAACTAAGAATATATGAGCTTTAATTGAAAATAGATGTCAAGAGAAAAAATAATCCAACTTAAAAGGGGGGTACAGATTTTTTTCTATTCTTTTTTTGTTTTTTTTTTATTTTTTATATTAGCTACAGTTTATAAACTTTGTATCCCTGCTGTATCCCACTCCCTCATTCCCTCCCAATCCCACCCTCCCTCTCTCATCTCCTCCCTGCCCCTTTCCAAGTCCATTGATAGGGGGGACCTCCTCCCCTTTCATCTGACCCTGGTTTATCAGGTATCTTCTGGACTGGCTGCAAAGTCCTCCTCTGTAGCCTATCAGGCTGCTCCTCCCTGGGGGAGGTGAGGGAGGAGGTCAAAGAGCCCACCATTGAGTTCATGTTAGAAATAGTCCCTATTCCCCTTACTAGGATACCCACTTGGATACTGAGCTACCATGGGCTACATCTGAGCAGAGGTTCTAGGTTATATCCATACATGGTCCTTGGTTGGAGAAACAGTCTCATAAAAGACCCCGTGCCCAGATATATTTGGTCCTTATGGAGCTGCTGTCCTCTCCAGGTCATATTAACTTCCCCTTCTTTCTTATGATTCCCTGCACTCTGCAGAAGGTATAAGAATTACCTTGAACTCTAAAGAAGAATGGCTGTAATAATGTGATATAACATTACTGCTATACAGGTGGTTACTAAACCTCTCAGAGTATACGGAGACCTTTACTTCCCTCTAGCCTGATCCTTAGGCTGTAGTTATCTTCATTCATAACTTCTTGATTACCCAGTCACAAAGGATTTAGGAGGAGAAGGTGAGGCATGCTCTGTGCTTTACATATTAAAATAAATATCTCTAGTAAACTTGACACTTCCCCATTCATTCTTTTATAATTAATTTATTTTTTAATTAATTACAATTTATTAATTTTGTATCCCAGCTGTAGCCCTCTCCCTCGACCCCTCCAAATCCCACCCATTCTCCCTCTTCTCCTCCCATGCCTCTCTCCCAGTCCACTGATAGGGTCAGTCCATTCATTCATTCTTAAAAGACATTTCTAATGCCTCTTTTATGCTACAGACATGTTTCCTATCTTTAAACACCTCAGAAACTATGGTAGTGGCTTTGGGAGAGGGAAGACCTAGCATGAAATTAGAGAGTAATGTCTGCTCTGATAAAAGCATAAACAACATCCTCCAGAAGCTCAGGGACAGGATGGTCAATTCTGCCTTCACAGGACCATTCTCAGGGATACTATCTCAGATGAGGACACTAGCATCTCAAAAGGAAAAGGGAGAAGAAATCTTTTGAAAGCTAGTTGTAGGCTGTGAGAACCAATCAAATCCCATCTAGCTTCATGTTCTTGGTTTAAAGACTAATTTCCCATTTTAGGATTATGAATGGACTCATCCTGCCCTATGCCCAAAAAAGAAGAAACGGTACTGTGTGTAGAACCCCAGCAACTCATTGTTCTCTGAGCTTGTGGGCAGCATCAGGTTTTCAAATTCTTGAATGTCTAGGATTTAGCAGGTTGTTTTTTTGGCTGGTGTACTCTTTGTTTTTGTTTTTGTTTGTTTGTTTTGTAAACATGGTATATTGAATCAAATTTATTTGGTTTAGAGTCCTCAAAATACCATTCCTGAAGGCAGAAACTGTTTCTGAAAGGCCTTTATTTTTAAGAATGGTAGATTTAGAGGGTGGAGATCATCCCTGAGGACAGAAGGCCTGTAGAGAGAGAAGAAATGGAGGGTAGGGGTATCTTTGTGACAAGATGGAGACCTAAGTCAGGGTGGATCCTTAGGAGGATAGGAGGGGGATTCAAGCAGTGACTCCTAGTAACAGAGGCCATAGAGACTGAAGAGGACACCTTCTAACTACATTAGCCTCCTAGTAGAGGGAGAATAACTTCACCCACCACAAAAACTTCAACCCCAAATTTACCCTGCCCACAAGATGTGCAGGGATAAAGATAGAGTAGATGGAGCAGAGATCGAGAGAATGTCCAATCAATACCTGGCCCAACCAAAGACCTACCCTATGGGAGAGTGCCAACCCCTGATACTATGAAGGATACTCTGCTAAGCTTACAGATCACGGATCTTGACAGAGCTGTCCTCTGAGAGACTCTACCTATCATCACCTCAAAACAGATGCTGAGACTCACAGCCAAACATTGGGCAATGCTTAGGAAGTTTTGTGGAAAAGTCAGAGGAAAGAAAAAAGAACTTGAAGGTGCCAGGAGCTCCACAAAAAGATCAAAAGAGCCAGCTAACCAAGTCCCAGAGAGGCTTACTGAGACTGAAGCATCAACCAAGGTCCATGCGTGAACTGGATTTAGGCTCCCTACAAAGATGTAGCAAATAGGTAGCTTAGGCTTCATAGGGGTCCTTTAGAAAGTGAAGTGGGGACTGCATCAGACAAGTTACTTGCCAGCTTTTTTATCACTTCCCCTTGGCAGGACTGCCTTACCAAGCCACAGGTGAAGAGGAAATGTTCATTCCTGATGCAACTTGATGAACTGAGGTGGGGAAAGGGAGCTCCCCTTTTCTGAAGAATAAAAGAGAGGAAAGGGGAAGGGAAGGATAGAGGGTGGGACTGGGAAGGGAGGAGGAATGGGGCTACAACCAGGATGTAAAGTGAACAAAGTACTTAAATTAAAAAAAAAAGAACGCTACATTTTTTTTTTTAATCCCAGAGGAAAGAATGTAATCACCAGACCCAAATATGGAAAGAGGTTTGAGTTTCATGCATTCCTATCTCTGACTTACTGAGACATTCACCAGGTGTGATGATTTGAATTAGAGTGTCTCTACTAGGCTTTGTTACCAACTGGTGTCCCTGTTAGATTAGGTTTAGGCTGTGTGACCTTACCAGAGGAAGTATTAGTGGTTAAGTTTTGAGATTTCAAAGACTCTCACCATTCCTGGTTTGTTCTCTTCCCCTCCACTATCCCCTTTCCTCTCTCTCTCCCCAGTCCCTCCTGTACTCCCACTCCATCTCCCTTTGCTTTTCTGTCTTTTTCTGATTCCTACTTGTAGTTTGAGATGTGAGATTTCAACTGTTCCTGACTTCATGCTTGCCGGCCTCCTGCTGCCACAATTGCCTGCCATGATAGACTCTTATCTATCTGGAACTAGGTAGTGACTTGAATGAGAATGGCTCCCATAGGTTCATATATTTGAATGCTTAATTACCGAGGAGTAAAACTGTTCGGGAAGGACTAGGAGGTGTGGCCTTTCTGAAGAAGGTGTGTCACTGGGAGTGGGCTTTGGGGGTTTTCAAAGTCTACACCAGGCCCAGTGTGTGTGTCTCCCTTCTACTGCCTGCAAATCAGGATGTACAGCTTTAGCTATTGTTCCAGTTCCATGCCTGTCTGCTTCCCTCCATAATAATCATGAAAATCCTCTAAACTCTGAGCAAAGTCCCAGAAAATGCTTTTTTTAAATAAGAGTTGTCTTGGTCATAGTGTCTTTTCACAGCAATAGAACAGTGATAAGACAAACTATGAACCCTCCTTTCTGAAAGTTGCTTAGTCATGCCATTTATCACACCAATACAAAGTAACTAATACACAGGTTCATTAGGAAACAGTGTCCTCCACTGCTGGTGGGAATGTAAACTGATACAACCACTCTGGAAATCTATCTGGTGCTTTCTAAGACAATTAGGAACAGTGCTTCCTCAAGACCCAGCTATACCACTGCTAGGTATATACCCAAAGTTTGCTCAAGTACACAAAAGAGATATTTGCTCAACCATGATTATAGCAGCTTTATTTGTAATAGCCAGAACCTGGAAACAACCCAGATGTCCATCAACGGAGGAATGGGTACAGAAATTGTGGTATTTTTACACAATGGAATACTACTCAGCAATCAAAAAGGAGGAAATCATGAAATTTGCAGGCAAATGGTGGGATCTAGAAAAGATCATCCTGAGTGAAATATCCCAGAAGGAGAAAGACAAACACGGTATATACTCACTTATATAGACCTATAAGATATGATAAACATAATGAAATCTATACACCTAAGAAAGATAATCAAGAGAGCAGAGATGGGGTAAGATTATCAATCCTCATTTAGAAAGACAGATGGGATGCGCATTGAACATATGACAGGAGTCTACTGAGCGCATTTGAAAGACTCTAACTAGCAGTGTTTTCAAAGCAAAGACTCATGACCAAACCTTTGGCAGAGTACAGGGAATCATAAGAAAGAAGGGGAGTTAGTCTGATGAGGAAAGGATAGGAGCTCCACAAGGACCAAATATATCTGGGCACAGGGTCTTTTCTGAGACTGACATGCAACCAAGGACCATGTATGAATGTAACCTAGAACCTCTGCTCAGATGTAGCCTGTGGTAGCTCAGTAACCAATTGGCTTCCCATAGTGAGGGGAAAAAGGACTATTTCTAACAGGAACTCAATGACTGGCTCTTTGGCCTCCCCACCCCCCAAGGGAGGAGCAGTCCTGATAGGCCACAGAGGAGAGCTTTGCAGCCAGTCCTGAAGATACCTGATAAAACAGGATCAGATGAATGGGGAGGAGGTCCCCTCTATCAGTGGACTTCGCAAGGGGCACAGTGGAGATGAGGGAGGGAGGGAGGGACTGGGAGGGAATGAGGGATCGGGACATGGCTGGGATACAGAGTTAATAAAATGTAACTGATAAGAAAAAATAAAATTAAAAAAAAAAAGAGTATGGTGTACAGTAAACTTGAACGTATGGTCATAACAATAAAAACAATGAAACCAGGAGTAGTTTTTTTGTTTTTTGGGTTTTGTTTGTTTGTTTGTTTGTTAACCTACTGAAGCAATATGCGGCTTTGGAGAGACTGAATATGTTGAGAAATATTTTGCTGACCATCCTGGATTAGAGCCAACAAAACAAAGGAGATAGGGAAAAGTACTCCACATTACAAATAGACAGAAATTTAAGGATGAAGGAAAATCTGGAAGAATAGATAGAAGCAAAAGAGATAAAGACCAAGCAACACAGAGATGTCCAAGACACTTTAGAAACAGGATGTCAATCATTTTCTCATATTACAGTGTAATTCCCTTCATTACAACCACCCCCCCCATCCTTTAATAAAGTGACCTATACATTAAAAACCATCCAAGAGGTTTGCTTGGGGAAATTCAATAATGACTGAGTTTATATTCACATTGAACAATACAAGTGGAATGGAATAGTGTCTTACTTATTGCTGTAATTAAGTACCAATACCAAAAAGCAAGTTGGGAAGAAAAGGGTTTGTTTAAGTTACACTTCAATATTGTAGTCCATCACTGAAGGAAGACAGGACAGGAACCCAAACAAGGCAGGGCCTGCAGGCAGGAGCTGAAGTCTCTTTGTAAGGGTGCTGCCCTCCTGGCTTGCTTAGCCTGCTTTTTATAGAACTTAGGACCACCTGCTCAGGGGTAGAGTGATCACTAGTTAATCACTAATTTAAAAAATGCCCTTCAGGCTTTTCTACAGCCCAATTTTTGTTTTGTTTTGTTTTGTTTTGTTTTGTTTTGTTTTGTTAGGTTTCTCTGTGTAGCCTTGACTGCCCTGTACTCACTTTGTAGACCAGGCTGGCTTTGAACTCAGAGATCTGCCTGCCTCTGCCTCCTCAGTGCTGGTATTATTGGTGTGCATCATTATACCCAGCCCTCTACAGCCCAATCTTACCGAGGCTTTTCTCAGCTGAGGCTCCCTCTTCTCTAGTCATTTTAGCTTGTGGCTAGTTGACAAAAAAACAAAACAAAAAAAACTAGGCATCACAAGTGGTAATGTCTAAACTAATTAACTGAAAGCAGATTGCTGAACCTAAGATGACTACACACATAGAAGCTTCTAGTGATTCCCTTGATACTAAAGGGAATTAATTAGCTACTCCATAGGTATGTGTGTGTGTGTGTGTGTGAGTACATGTGTGAGCTTGTGCAGGTGCACATGCATATGTGGAGGCCAGAGACAACCTAGGTGTCCTTCTTCATTTGTTGTCCACCTTGATATGTTTATGAGACAGGTCTCTCTGGCCTGGAACTCACCAAGAAGCCTAAGCTAGCTATTCAGGAAGCCTTAGGGGTGTGCCTATCTTGATATTTCAAGATCTAGGATTACAGGTGGTTCTGGGGATGAATTCAAGTCAAGCATTTGACCTCAAGGTTGAGAATATGGTCTGCAGAGCTGGGGATACTGAGCTATCTTCTCAAACCATAATCTGTAGTTTGACTGTTCTATAGCTTGAATGTTCCCCAACCCAAAGCCAAAATTTTAGTTACTCCCGAGTGCAGTAGTGTGAGTAGGTTAAGAGATTATAAAGTGATATGTGGTACCAAAGTTATGAGATCCAGGCTGATAGGATGTCATCCCTCATTCACTTATAAAGGCCACTACAAAAGGATATGTGAAGGAGTTTATTCTCTCTCTTTATCTCTCATGTGTTTTTGTGTGTGTGTGTCTCTCTCCAGCTCTTCCCTGTGGGAAGCAGCGTTCTTTCCCTCTGGGAATACAGCATGTAGATACTATCTTGGAAATATAGATTCAGCCTTTAGCAGACACCAGATTTTCTGGAGCCTAGAGCTTAGATTTCCTGGACTCGGACTGTGAGAATTAACTTTCTTTCCTTTCCCTTTTTTTTTCTTTTTCACTCTTTTTTTTTTAATTTTTGAAAACAAGATATAATTACAACATATTTTCCTTTTTTCTTCATGCATATCTGTATATACATATATTCCTAAATATAACCTGTTCAAGCCCGAAATCTAAGTTTTTTGTTTTTTGTTTTTTTCTTTCTAATTTACTCACCCTTATGTTATAACAGCAGGAACACAACAAGAAAGAAGATTTAAACAATCTAATCTAGCCCTTCTTGGGCAGAAATACCCCAGTTAACATCTAGATTTTATGTTTACATGATATCATTTAATAATCATGCAATAAATAAAAATAATATCATCACCTGGAAAAGGCCCAGATAATCTGTCACTTCTCCAAGTGACAAATTCAGAATTTAAATTTAAGTCTTTTATTGCAAGTGTTAAAGCAAATTTTTGTTCAGAAAAAACTACCAAGTCATAGAAAGTTGCAAGAATCCTCCAGATTTGCCAGGGAGCCCTTCCTCAGCTCCCCAACCTCAAGTATTCTTTGCTACATACTGTTACTCCCACTATCACTGAATGTCGGAATGAAGTACTAAGGGGGAGTGACCAGTGTTTGGTACTAAGCAGCCTTTGTGGGTTTAAGATCAGCAAGTATTGTATCTCTAACTGGGAAAGAAAAAGCAAGATGAGGAGTTTGGCCTGGAAGAAATTCAAGTGCTAGAAAAATGACTGTCAGTCCCAGCTGTGCATTCTCGAATCCTAGCCTGCTCTTCTAATCTCATCAGTTCTGATGTAATGGATGTGTTTGTTCTGAGGCTTCAGCCTCAGGGTTTTCTGAGGGCTCTAGTAGGTGGTCAAGGCTGAACAGTGCAGCCGTAAGGCTATATCACAGCTAACAAAGACTTCCCATGTGAGCCTTTCCTCTGATCAGACACTGGTGTCAAGAGCTATCCTCCTTCCTAGAGGGACACTACTCTGTGTGTTGACTGCAAAGCTTTGAGCTCTGTGTATCTTTCTGAATTAGTCAATCATCTCCAGACACATCAAAGTAGATTATGATTCTTCTGGCACTGGTTTTGTTTCAGACACCTCTGAAAGAAGCAGTCCACTTATCTCTAGAATGCTTTCCCAGAAAGCTCAGTCCCTGCCGGGTGAGGTTACTGATGCACAATTTGCATCCATCACACCTTTTATGAAAAGGGAGGGATTGGCTTGTTTTGCTTCCCAGCATAAGGGAAACAGATTTCTTCCTAAGCTTCCCACAATAAATTGTATTAAATCTTTTCAGAGGGGTTTCCATGGTTATGTGAAAAGAAAATCATGCAGTAATTGTTTTAAATAATAGGGCAAGGTGGGATCGAGAGTACACTTTAATTTTTGTCATCTGTGTGCTGTGCCTGTTTACATAGAAATGTTCCCAACGCAGAGGTTTCTGCATTCACTGGAAGATGCTTGGTGAATGTAGTGCAAGGTCAAATACAGACTGAAAAAAAACAAGCCACAGAAACCCTGAGTGTCCTTGCTCTATTCCACAGGAGACCCAGGCCTGGTATGCTTGAGTGGGAATTACAGTGCTACACACAGGCACCAACACTGAGCCTCGTGCTATATAAACAAGCCTGCTTCCTACACCATGGTCCTCAACAGGGAAAGCGTTGGTGGATCTTTGCCGAGACTAAAATGAAATCTGAGAGGAACCTCTAGCGAATTGTTCCCTAGAACCTAGAGAAATCTGCAGAGACTGGTCACTGCAATAGTTTTAATCCAGGTAGTCACAGCAAAATGCTATGGATGAGAGTTCCTGACTATAGAATTGACCTTCTGAAGGTCAATTAACAAGGCTGTTCCAAGTTGCTGATCTTCATCTATAAAGTGATCTTTAAACAAAACCAAAACCTATAGAGTCAAATTCTGCATCTCAAGCCAAGATTATAAAATCCATCTTCAAACTTGCCAGAACTATGTACAAGAAAATAATTTTATGAAGCCATTTTAACACAGCTGTTTTGCTATAGTACAACGCCTTCCCTAATAAGATAAATCTGAAGGCTCTTGCACGCTTGTGTGATATTCAGAAAAATTCAGCAAGCACTGCCTGTCTAGGTGTCACAGAGGTTACTGGAAAATGAGGAGAGAAAGCCTGGAACCTGCCCTGAAGGTGCTCTCAGATCCAAACTGAGTTTCTCACCAGCTGCAGCTGATAGCTGCCACACTCCCAGTTGTACTTGACCATGGCTAAACCTCATTGTGTGATGACTCCAAGGAGAAAAGGATAGCTGATTCTGGCTCGACTATAGGTGGTAGAGTAGGAGAGTGCTGTACTAGCACTGACATCAATGTCAACATGGTCTTTGTTTTATTTAGCAAATATTCAACTTCCAAATAAAGATACAAGTTGCTTGGGTTAGCCTCAAAGAGAGCTTAAGGCAAAATTCACCCTACTGCCTATTTCTCCAACCACAGTTGAAGCTGATGAGAATCTCCAGTGGGTGGGAAGCAGAGGAAATAGTAAGGAGGATGTAAAACTTCTCCAGTAATATATGAAAATCACTTGGCACACAAGCCCATGTTGGAAGCAAGAGAAATTGGCTCTAGTCACTGTCTGCCATTTTGAACTCTGTGGTCATTTATTTAATTTTTTTTCTTTTAAAAATATTTTAGAGCATGGATAAGAAAAAGTAATAGGACACAGCGAAAAGGATTTGCCCACAGAGAAGTCATATTTAGAGCCAAGATCAAGACACAGTTGAGATGCTTTGCCCCTTACACCCTTAATTGGAGGGCGCATCAGCAAAACAGATGGATTCCAGGACCTGAGCCTCAGAGTGGGCCTACTGATCACCCAGAGGAGTCCCTGTCAGCTCTTCCTCGGGTATCCCTTGTCAATGACTTTCACCTATAGCTTACTTGCCAATCTTGAGCCTGTCATTCTACCAAACACAGCTTATGGACCTGCCATTTTCAGAACTTTGTCACAAGTTGAGATCAGGATTTTGGCTTTCCCTCTACACTTTCATATCACTCGCTACTATGGTATTTTCCCTAAGGCCATTTATTAGCCTGTCTCCCCCACTAGATCATGAATTCTCTGTGAAGGCTCAATCTGAATGTATCATGGTCTCAGAACATAGGAAAAACCAGTCTGCAGCAAATTACTACTACATAGGTGAATGTCTGAGATGTTCCCCAAATGCTCAGCTCTGGTCCAACCTCATCAAGTTTTACCTCATTGGCCTTGCATTCCAGCACTCCCTTCCTCCTACCCACTTAGACACACAGTGGACAAAAGCACCATCACCAGGTATTCTTGCATCTTTCATGACAAAAAAATGGTTCTCATGCCTTCAAGAGAGTTAGAACCATTGCCCTCCTCTCTAGGTAAGGAAGGCCATGTTTTTGTTTTTGTTTTTTGTTTTTTGTTTTTTGTTTGTTTGGTTTTTTTTGTGGCATGGACAAGGCAGCTCACACCTCATTTTGCCCTCTATAAACTAGACACAGTGGCAAGTGTCATCAACAGAATCAGAGCAACCCAACTTCAAAGATCAAATGGCTGTATTTCTTATGATCCCAGATTTCTTTGGAACATTTCTACAGTGGCTTGAAAAAAAAATCCCCTCCTGGTTGCATAACCAGCCATTTATGTAATTTATGACTTCTGATTTTCTAAGCTAATTGAATTCAGATGGGTGGTTCCCTCTTGGGGTTTTCATAGGCTTGCATTCCTACGTCATCCAGGACAGCACAAATCCAAACTTGTTTGAGTGGTCAAGACAGCTCATCAACTAGCTAGCAACTGGTCCTGACTACGGGCTTTAAATTCAAGTGAAACATCTAGATATGGCTTCTCCATGTGGCTTGGACTTCTTATATCATGGCACAAGTTCCAAAAAGGAACACTGTGAAGTGAACATTACAGAAGACATGGGCAGAATCTGCAACATGCTTTATGTCATAATCTCAGCGGGCCCAGAACATCATTCTACCAAAATTACTACAAGTGTGATTCACTTTGGCCAGCTCAGAGTCTGGGGGAAGAATTGGAACTTATCTTTCAATGGTAGGAGCATTTCTATGTGCTTGTATTAAAAAACTATTAGTCTCGCTGAGGATATAGCAACACAGTATAGTATTTGCAAAGCATATACTAAAATTCATATTCCCAGCTCAACTCCCAATAACACCCACCCCACCCCACATACACATCTATGAAAATACTGTTAGCTCTGTATAACCTGGTGACTTATTGATGTGATCGTGCCCTCAAGATCATCTTGGTGTGTGTGTGTGTGTTTGTGTGTGTGTATGTATGTATACACATATATATACACATAAACCATCTGTTAACTCTTTTAGGACATGTAAATGCCAACATCAAGTAGGCTCTGTAAAGCAGCCATCATAGGGAATGCAGATAAAGATACTGTGTCTCTTTAGAGACTCATCTGAGTCACCAGAAACAAAGAGGAAAATACCTATTCCAACATGTTTATAGTCTTCAGATAACCACTGCTGCTAAGTTTCAGGCCAAAGTGTAATTCTATGTCCAGTTATACACAATATGTGCCATTGAATTTGATGGCTTAATAGCCATGGGAACATTTTTGGTATTGGTATCCTTACCAGCAGCCATTGAAAGTAGGAAAAGTTAGTGACCATCATTCATCCATTGGCAAGTCCTCTGAATGCCTACCTGCATTCAAGTAGGAGAAAAGAGATATTTAAGAGGAAGGTAAGAGTCTATGGAAGACAAAACATACATAGCACATAACAATTTGGCAGCATCTCACACTACTTTAAGGCATAAAGCTTAGCCAGGAAGGATGTACACTCTGGAATTGGGATTTAATTGACCCTTCTATGCAAAGGGCCACAATGAACAACTACTTTCTTCCTTTGTGTATTATTCCCAAAGTTATCAGACATGTCCTATATATCTTATTGGTAATATGCAATAACATGGTCACTCAGTCCTTCTGGAAACAGCCAAAGAGTGACTGAGGAGTGAGGGGGGCCAGCATCTAAGTATAGGCATGCAACTAAAACACACCTGAGACAACAGCATTTAGGCTGAGTATGGAGCAGCAAGAAGAAACCAGTGGCTGGTAATAATCAAAGCATGTGTCTTAGTTTCCTGGGGGTGCAGTTACACGCTGCCATGAACCAATGAGAA
The DNA here is from genome assembly GCF_907164565.1 of Psammomys obesus. Lineage (NCBI taxonomy): Eukaryota > Metazoa > Chordata > Mammalia > Rodentia > Muridae > Psammomys > Psammomys obesus. Next base: position 59,095,858 of record NW_026585644.1, read on the forward strand.
ATGTATTCTCTCATTGTTCTAGAAGACAGTTGGGCTGTAATGTTTCTTTAGACTCTAAGGGAGAAAGAGTTCCTTACCTCTTCCAAACTCTGGTGGCTCCAGGTGTTCTTTAGCTTGCGGCTGTATCAGTCCTATTTCTATTTCCGTGGTCACCTTACCTCCTTTGTGACTTTGTTTATATATCTAACAAGGATCATTTGTCTGCACTTGGGGATCACTTAAGTAACCCGGAGTAAGACCATAGTGTCAAGATCCTTTTTTTTTTTTTTTTTTTTTTTTTTTTTGCCGGTTATATATTTATAGAAAGATAATCCCCTGGCTTTAAATAGATATGTACATACAAATATGAACAAACTTAAAAAAATACAAACCCTTGGCTCACAAGGGGGCCTCTGGGAACCCTTTTATCCTCCCCTCACCCAAGGGCACAGGGCATAAGTTTTCCTTTTAAAAATTAATTTTGGCCATCCTTGCAACAAGCCTGAAGTTAGGTTGTTTACCCAAAAAGTGAAAGTCAGAGGAAAAATTCTATTTCCACTCTGAATTCTGTAGCTCCAAATTAGGACTACATGCTTTTTCTTTTAGCTAATACATCAGGGTAAGGGGGGGGCTGAAATGGTTAAAAAATAAGATACACTCATTTAAAATGGGATGTGTTTCATTTGCTCTCAGAGAAAATGATAAGATAAAGGCATACAGACCCCAGAGAAATTCCCACACCTCAGGAATATATTGTCTGGACTAAGTCCAGACCCCAAGTTTTTGCTCTAGCCACCTCCTATTTCTTTGGTATTGTCAGAAAACAAGATTCAGTTCCTGTGGTGGGGAAGAGGGAGAATAGGTCATGGGCTTCCTCTAAGTACTGAGTGAACAATTTAAATTTTTCCCTTTTTAAAGTATTTAAAAATAAGTCAAATTCCATCCTGTGCTGTGCACAGCCCTTTTGACTCCCTGACATTGATTTGAGGAAGGAAAAGAAGGGATGTCATCGTTAGAAGGGCCACCTCACTTTCTTCCGCCGTTTAGGTTTGGCTTCTCCCTTGGGTACTGAACTGTTGGGCCTGGAGGTCGAAGTGGTCCCAGAGCCAGGGTGAGGTGTTGCAAAAAAAGTTCCCCTTGGACATCGGTCCTGGGGGTACTTGAAAGATCCGGCTCAAGAAATCCTGCAGGTCAGCAGGAGGGGCCTCTGGAGCCGCCCTCTGCCGACCACTGGTGCCGGGAACCCGAGAACCAAATGAGATGTGGTAAGAAACTCGGTGGGTATCTGGGGAGATTCCCACACACTGACATCCAGCCCACTCTGTGATATCGTAGACCTTTCCATCCATCAGTGCAAAGTAGGTGATCTTGAGGCCCAACATGCTTGACTCTGCCCAAAAAGTCTCCTTCCTCAGCAGGATGCAACCTATTGCACTCAGCACAGTATCTGGCACTCTTAGGTTCCCGATCCATTTCAAACCTCCTGTGCTTTCCCTGGCATCGGCTATACATCATAGCGTTCATTGCCTCCTTGAGGTCATCTTGTAGCTTTGACAGAAACTCGTTCACTGACCGGCTCAACTCATTCTCTGCCATTCGTTTCACCTCATACTCCTTCTGCCTCTCTGGGTTACTGACAATATCCCAAGCTGCTTGCAAAACTTTGAAGGCCTCCTCAGCCCGGGGATGATGGTTTTTATCAGGATGAACCATCACTGCGAGCTGCCTATAGGCCTTCTTTAGTTCAGTATCTGATGCTGTAGCTTCAACTCCCAGCACATGAAAAGGGTTTAGTTCATCCTCAGGAACCCCAGTCATGGTCAAAAGTCGGGCCACTTCCGCTTCTGGCTGGTAGTAGCGTCCACTAGTTACAGGTGCATTACCCGGTTTATTAGTCCTCTGCTTGACCCAAGGCAACTCCAGCCAGGCCCACCGAACTAATCTTATCAGCTGCTGCCATGGCCTGCTATCTTTCAGCAAAGCCAAGCAACGATGCAAGGCTGGAGCATCCAGCCAAGAAAACAGCCATGTGGTCTTATCCCTCCAGCCTAACCGGTCACCCAGTCCCACCAAAAAACCTCCAGCCCAACTGCAGACAACCCAAAAAGAGGGCTAGAGCCAGGAGTAGGAAAGCACCCACTAGCTTGAGAACACGGGTGAATAGCGCTGTCACATAGTAAAAGCTCTGACTTAGAAACTGGAACACCACATAGGCCCAGCCCCCCAATCTCCCTGCCCAGACTCCCACCCAAACTCGAAAAAGGTCCAGATCACTGACTCTCAGCTGCCTGCATGCATAAATGAGATAGCCACAAATTTCCACATATTCTCCCACCAGTACCAGAAGTTCAATCAGCCACCAGAAGCCTGCCTGTCCAAGCTGACACAGTTCCTCCACTGCCCACAGTCCCAGGCCTCTACGCCTATCTGTCTGACTTCGTTTTCGGCCCAGCTGATGACGATCAGGGGGTGCCTCCGGGATGGAGGTTTCTTTCCACTGGACACACGTGAAAAATCACTGGGATATTTAAGAGGTTCCTCATCATCATATTCTTCTTCTAACTCTTCATCTTCTCCCAACACTGGAGAGGTGCAATGGTGGCAAACATTGCTGGAGGAGCCATCTCCTTCCTCAGGGTAAGTCCCTTCAGGGACTCCAGGACTTCCCTGGCAGTTACAAGCAGATGGAATGGAAAGAAAAGATGGGCTCACATCCTCCTGGTACCCAGTCTCATTCTCTCTTGAGAGTTCCTGGTCCACTCCTGACTCTTCTGAAGATGCCTCACTCTCATCAGGGTAGCCTCCTTCTCTAGGTGGTCCTGGACCCCTTGGAGGACCGTGGCTTGGATCCGACCAGTGGGCTGGGTTTGGGGCCTGTGTGTACTTAGGGCCAGGGTGCTCTTTGAGGCAGTGTGTACCATTAGGAGCAGTCTCTGTCGAGTCCCTGAGTCCTGAGAATGAGGGTATTTCAGGGTCCACAGAGGGTCCTGATGTCCTGAGAGAGGCACCACCACCGTGGTGGGCTCCACACAACCCTCTTCCTCTGGGGTGCTTCTGGGCCATGACCCCAGGGCTTCCTGAGGATTTTAGGTCACAGCCATCAGTGCTGAACAGTGGCGGTAACTCCTCAAGATCCTTATCTTAAGCACATGTTTTGTCATATAAAATAATATTCATGGGTCCTATGAGTCAGCAGACAGACATGGTTTGGGGTAGTGTGAGGGTTGGGTATCCACCATTCAGCCTACTACAATGTGGTCAAAGAATACAAAGAACAGCCTTTTCAGGATGTTAGGGCCTTTTCAGCCTTGGGAAGGGTTTAGTGCTATAATGAGAAGCCATTTGAGGTTTCAGGGAGTAAATATTGTTTGCATGCTAAAGAGTGTTGTAGGAGGCAGGTGGTAGCAGGAACACAAATTAAGGCTTTGGGTATAGGCCAAGTCTATCATTCTCACAAGAAAATATTTCTTCATCAAAGCCTATAGTTAAATACTGAGGTAAGACAAAGCAAATTTTCCTTCTATGTCCTGTAATGGGCTCTGTCCTGGCTCCACTTTATTTCACCTCTAACTCAGGAGACTGACTTCTGTTCTCTCTGCCATATTATTTGGGGATTTTTTTTTTTTTTTTTTTTTTTTTTTTTACTAGTGACATGGCTTAAGGGCCAGGAACTCAGAACATCCTGGCAAAACTGAAACATTGGGTTAATGACAGTCAGAAAAGAAATCACAACTCAGCTATATATAAGTGAAGGTGTCTGTAATGAGGAGCGAGCAGCAGACCATAGTCTGAATACTTTCTGGTTTGGCTTCAGTTACCATAGCAAAGTGTTATAGGCTAGGTTGGCTTATCAACAATGGAAACTTAGCTTTCATCATTTTGGAGGGTGGGAATACAAGGTCAGATTGCCCACAGTGTTAGGCACCTTCTTCAAATCTTGGATTTTCCTTATAAAGCACCAACCCCACAAACTGGGGCTGTACCTCATGACCTAGTCACCCCTCTAAAGGTCCATTTCCAAATATCATCACATTGTGATTTGAATTGGGAGGGACACGAGTAGGAGCTTCTTCTCCCTCCACCATAACCCCCCCCACACACACACATGCATTTTTCATACCATGAAAATTTCCTTTCATCCAGGTCAGTTTCTGAGTCTGATAAGCTCAGAATGGGCTTTCTGCCCTGTCTCCGGGCAGCCCTGAGATAGGACTATGTGACTGAAAAGAGCAGAGTTCTTATTAAATTTCAGGCCAAATCTGTCTTTTTCATACATAAGATAGCCTCTAATCTCTGATGTCTTAACCAAGTATTTGTAACCCACTAAGTTTTCCTTCTTAAGCAAATATGGGCTCTGTCAGCAATTAGACTGCAATCACCATATGGGGAAAGGGAGGAAGTCTAACATCTCCTGAATGCCTGCTTTGCACCATACACTATCTCACACGTCTGTGTGACAGAGATGGTTATCTGTCTCCAGTATTTCTTTTTCCTTCATCTCCTTCCCCATCAGTGACAGGACCCTTGGCTTCTTGACTGGACCACATAAAATACAGGAAATTTAAGTTTGTGTTCCAGATGAATAATGACAAATATTTTAGTTATTTCTCAGATGTACTTAATGCTAACATTCTGGTTTAAAGTGTGCTGTATTTGTCCTTCTTTCTATTGCCTGACCTCCGATTGCCTTGAGGTCTCTTCTGAAGGTATCTTGTGATGACATTCTGGCCAAAGTGATGTAAACAACAGTGTTCTTTAAAGGCAGGTCCTGACCTGTTAAAATGGAAAGCCAATTTTGGGAGAAGCCATGTGGGACTGTGGGACAACTGCAGGAATAGGAAACAATAATGATAGAAAACAAAACTACATGGATATTCATCACTGGTCTAGAGCATCAAGGAAAAGAAAATTTGTACTTCCACCACTGCCATTGAGTTTTCTATCACTTGATGGTGAATTAACAGTAACTAGTCACTGTGGCATCTAACTCTCACTGGAGCTCAAAAGTAAGTTATGGTATCCACATTTTGGCAAATAAAACCCTAAGGTATGGAGATGTTAAGTAGTTTATATAGTCAGTATTGAATAGTGTTTTAAAACCAGTCCTCCTCAACAGTAACTTGGACTACTATTTTGAAGACACTGATTCCATGGGTAAGAATTCTTATCAAGTTCCTACATTTTATAATATAATATTAAAACTGCTCCTGCATGTCTGATATCTGAAGCTTTTAGCCTTTAGCTTTCTCATTCATCAAAAATAGAGAATTTGGACATAGCTGTCATCTCTCAGTGTCATGTTTTCTATTACTCTGTCTCCGTACCCGGATATTTGAGAAAGCTGTGCCAACAGATCCCATATTTATTTGTTTCCTTTTGGGTCTCTAAAGAAATTTATCTGCTCCGTATTATAATGGTTCCCTCCAAAAAATGTTTTACCTCAGTGATGATTTAATACAAATTGTTCCGCTTTCATAGAGAATCGGTATCCAAAGCTCTACTTGTATCTATTGAAACACATTTTGTTGTTTGACACGCCTTGTAAATTACAATTTTCATGCAGTAAATTTCAGAAAGAATTTAGAGGTAGGAAATTTTTGAAACATTGATTCATACAGTACTATCCTCTCCCTCCCTTTTTCTCTGTCTCTGTCTCTCTCTTTCTATTTGTTTTGGACAAATGTTGAGAAAATAGGAGAACCTGACAATTACTCTTTTATTTTGGTTTCCAAAAGTCATATAACTGAACTGTGTATTTATTTGTTTATTCAATCACCTCAGATACTAAAACATTTACTTTCCCCCAGGATTGTTTTTATTCCTTGCTCTGATTCTTCCATTTGAGAATACATTTGTGTTATTGCTGTCCACTTTCAATCTACCTTGGCTTATTTAACAAATTATTTTAGTCACTGCTTCCCTTATATACAATATTAGCAGGAAGGAAGGTGACTCACAAGCTATGTATTTCTGACTCCTTAGTTTTTTGGGTTTGTTGTTTTGTTTTGTTTTGTTTTGTTTTTAAACAGGGTCTTTTAGCCCTGGCTAACCCAGAACCTCATTATGTAGACCAGATTGGTCTTGAACTCACAGAGACACACCTGCCTCTACTTCCTGAGTGCTGGAGTTAAAGTCATGAACCACCACACCAAGATGCCTTAGCTTTTTTTCAAAATGAACTCACAGTTGTCTACTGAATAGCCTATTCCATAATTTAGATGAGGATAAGCAGTAAATTCAATATTTATCAAAACTCACATTTCTTTTTCCTGCTTAGAGGATCAAAATATCAGTACCATCCTTGCAGTCTCCCAATGGGAGACATACAGCAGCCTGAGATTTCCTACACCACTGACAGACCATAAAGGGAGCAGGATTTTTGCCAGACACTTTTCAGTGATTTCTTCTTTTGACATAGGACCTTCTAGTTTCCAAACACTGAGTAATTTTTGGCACTCTTCACACCAGCAACCTGTGGCTACCAACACCCTTCTTTCTTCAAGAACATCACAGGTGTTCACGATATGTTGGTGTGAACATCAGTGTGTTCTCCCACAGAGCAGCAGCATCTTGGTCCCTGTAGGAAATTTGGGAATGAAAGGCTTTCTTGTTATTAAAGGACATTCACTACAGAGTAGATGAAAAAGCAAGAGTAGAGAGCAGTCAGGAAAGGAAGAATCCATGTCCTTCCTGGGGTTTGAAATGGATGTTTGCATCAGTAGTCTGTCTGGTTTCTGGTGTCCTGCCTAGCAAAGTGACTGGCAGGTCCATATCACCATGGATACACATCCCAGCTTGTCAAATATTACTGAGCTTTCAGAGAGTATAAAAACAGCAAGCAAATTGAATCTTTTTGCTAGACCAGGGAGGCAATATTGGGATTTTGACTTTTGTTACTCCAACTCCCTGTTGGTACCATGGCCTAGCTTTTTTCTCTTCTACACTGAAAGGAAAGACCGGTGATGACCTGTGCTCCTGATAACTGATATTCACCAACAGACATCATAAGACACTAAGTGGCTTTTTCATGAAGTCATTATCATGCATGCAAACTTCTGCACGACACATGTTACTCCATAGAAGGTGGCTTCTGATTGGTTCCCTGCCCAGCCACGCAGGAGCTATGGTTTGCAAATCACTTGCATTGACTGACTGCTCAGTGGATTCTAAGCACTGCATGACTGCTTGAGAAAAGAAGGCAGAAGAAAATTTATCAACTTGCAGAGTTGGAACCGAACGGCCATAGTATGACCTTGAGTTTTCTTCTGCTGCTGGAGCTGGATCACTCCAGGGCCACAGCTGCAGCTACTCTGTGTCTCCCACTCTGACCAGCCTTTAATTCTCATGAGACCTTATTAGAAGGCTGTGAGCATGTCAAGGTCTTATTCAACCCGGACCAGCCTACACTTATCATAATAAAGACAGAATGAAGGAAATTTGTGCTGTGACTCAGACTGCTGTCACACTTACAGCACAATAGCACTCTCTTCGCTCTCTCTTTCTCTCTCCTTCTCTTTGAGTGCATACATAAACATAGTATATAAAAAATATTTTTCTTGGCAAAGTCAACCCCACTGGTAGTCCTTGTATAAATGAACAGCTTCACATGCTGTTGGAAATTCCAGGAGTAAGACTAAAGACCCTGGAATAACATCTGCTTCACCAAGCCCACATCAGAAAAATCAAACAAACCAGAAGATGATCATTTTTCTGTTTTTGTCTGAAGAGTTTGGAATTGTGGTTGATGGAAATGACACAGTTTGAAATAAAAATACTCAGGCCTAGCCAAGTGACACATCTGGTGAAGGGTGAAGGAGAAAACCGGCCCTTTCATTGCTGTGGCACAGGCACAGGCATCTGGGCGTGTCAGCCTTGGGAATGTTTGAGAAGCACCATTCCAATAACTCTATGAAAGCTGGATGATGGATTTCATAACTGAAGCTGGAAGCTGGTCCAGAATAAATTTAAACAATGATATGAAATCATAGTACTGATGGGATCCTAATCAAGAACCATTAATCCTTCCACTGCTCTGAAACTAGCCTAGATGATTGTCTCCTAATATTTTAATACTTGGAGCAGAACTCTTAAATTTTCCTGGATGATATGAGACATTCTCAGTGGGGCAAGGTGGTATACACCTGTAACCCTAGCACTGACAAGGTTGAGGCAGGAGAATTGCTGAGGGTTCAAAACCAGTCAGGGTGCGTAAAGGAACCTTGTCTCAAAAATGCAAAGACAAACAAATAAATAAGACATTTTATCAAACATGTAGGCTGCCCAGCTAGAGACAGTGTTTTACAATCCTCAAGGCTCTGTGTTTACCATGATTCAGTGATGCAGTCACCTGGGTATTGGTTAAAGCTGTCCATATTTAAACCTTCCTCTCAAGCTTCTACACACTGGGTCTGAGCATGGCATATGGATTCTCAATTCAATACATTCAATGTGGGGTACTTGTGGGACCATTTTACAAAACAAAGCAAATAAACCACAGACACAAAAACTTCAGAGTGAAGGCGCTACACCAATCATTACAGTTCCAGCAGGACAGACTTTGGGAAGACCTTGGTGGATGTGGCCATTATGAGTTATGGTTGTATGCCAAGGCTTCGCATTGTTGTGGAGACACCTGAAACAACTTAAAAGAGGATTGATTTTGGCTCATAGTGCAGAGGCTTCAGTTCAATGTCTGTAAGCTTCATTGCTTTGGAACTTCAAGAAGGCAGACAAACTATCATGAGGAGACCATTTACCTCACTGTGACCAGGAAGCAAAAGCAGACAGAAAGTGGTCAGGGCAAAGTACATTCTTTAAAGATCTGCCTCAACAGACCTACTTCCTCCAACTGTGCGCCTGCTTCTAAAGTGCCACTTACTGACACTCACCAATGGATTAACCCATGGATGAAGCTAGTGTCCTAATCACTCAACCTGTCAGTGATTGGATTCCCCCATATGAGAACCAAACCTTCAATATAGTTTTGGGGAATACTTCGTGCACAAACCACAGCAATGGTAAAAACAAAGAAACAAGCAAAACAACAGCTAAACGAGTTCTTACTCTATGGACAGTGCCAAGGCAAGTGCTTTGCTGGCCTTCTTTCTTATAACCAATCCATCTCCTTCCCCAGAAGACACAGAAAAGAGACCCAAACTCCTGAAACATTATCATTAAGAATAGCCATCATAGCCAGGTGTGGTCATGCATGGGAGGCAGAGGCAGAGGCAGACAGAGCTCTGTGAGGCCAGCCTGGTCTACAAAGCAAGTCCAGGACAGCTGAGGCCACCCTGTCTCAGGAAAAAAAAAAAAAGAATAAACATTATTTCAGTATATGAAACACATCAATATTTCTTACAATAGCAGTTACAATTAACATCTATTTTCTGAAAAAAAAAATTATCAAGAAGCCACTGTTTGGTCAGTTTCTTTGGCTGGGTTTACAGTAGCCAGCAGGAGCCACTCTGCTGAGCAGAGCAGTCATTGATTTTTAATGTTTTGGAAGGCTTCCTGGGAGCCTTGGAGAAGTTCAAGCTGAAGCAAGAAAAGGTCCAGCTGTGTGCTGCCCCATTTTTGCTTCTCTTCACTGTTTGCAACACTCTTCTTTCCACAGTCTCTACTTGCCAGGCTGGAAACTGGGGTGGGGATGATGCTTCCCACAGTGTCCAGTTGTATATTGCCTCAAAGCCAGTCATCTGCACCAAAACCTGTCTTTGCAGGTCCATTCCAATTTCCTAAAGGAGAGACTCCAGTTGGCTGGGCTTACACAATCAGGTCCGGCCACTTTCGAGCTGTGGCCTACCACCTGCTCAAGGACACACTCATTGATAGAAACCTGATATCAATTTTCCCAGAAGGGGACTCAGTAAAGGCAGAGGAGATGTCCAAAACAGGCTCTTGACACAACTGCTGTGAATCCTTTAGTTCTTAAATGAAATTTTATTTTGTTTTTCTCAGAAGGCTTTGGAAATGCTTCAAAAATCGAAGTGCTGGGTTTAATCCTGCTGTCCTGGTCTACCATAATAACTCCTCTGTCCCCTTGGGGCCCAAGGCCCACACATTGGAGCCAACATTTTAGAAGAAGCAGAAAAATCAGATGATTCTTGGGAGTCCTTGATCCCTCTGGTCACAGCATTGAAAAGAAAAGAGAGAGAATACTTTGCCAGTCACAGGTAATTACATGGGGGAAAAACAGCCTTCTTCCCTCAGATTCCTCCTAGGGCTTTCCCAAAGACACCTCCTCTCTCCCTCAACTGCCTCAGAACAGCCATGGACACAGCCTTCACTGGTAGCCAACCGCATACTTCCCGGTATTTCCAGACTATGGAAGCCTAATAAAGCAAGCTCTTATGAATGGTCAGGGCTCTGTGGTAATATTGAGCTCCCAGAATGTTTGCTGTTGATAATTCGAGTTGGGTAGACCAGAGAGACTCATCCATATATCTAGGAGAGAAAATCCTGATAAATAAAGCATTATCTTGTGGCTTAAGGAACATAATTAAGCAGAATTAAGAGGGCTGTTGATCCTAATAAAGTGATGTTGCCAAGGTCAACCAAACAGCTCTTCTGGACCAAAGAGTGCTTCCTGCCTGTGATGGATGCTGCCACAAATGAAGAAGCCACTTTGATTATGAAATAATCAAAGAATAAGTAATATATAATATAGTAATATAATCAATATATCATATATTTAATTATTATGTATTATTTATATATTATTTATTGTATATTAATATAATTAATATATTATGTATTAATGTATATTAAATAATGTAATAAATAAATAATCAAGGAATAAACTTTGCTAATGGGGAGGTCTGACCTGGATATAGAACTGGACCTAAGGGACACCAAGTATCAGATTCTGCGTTCAGGAATCCACTAGTTAAGAGGAGGGAGCAAAGGGAATCAGGACTCTGTCCTCTTTAGGTCTCCACTCCAGGTCTGCAGTTCTTCTCGTGGGTGCATGAGTGAGCAAGTCCAGACTTCCAGAAGGAAAATACCAGAAAAATGCAAGTTGCCACAGGATGTAACTTAAAATACAGCAGTAAACCTTAAACTTAATTAAAAGAATCCTAAGGTATTATGTTTTTTTCTGCTCTGAAGGCATCACTGAATCTTATGGAAGTAATAAATTTCTTAAATGTGAACGTTTAGGACCTCTTATGGGTAAAACACCATAGTAACCAGTTAGAGAAAAAAGGAAGGATCTCTCATTACCAAACTGGGTTCCAACTCTTTTTTTTTTTTTTCTTCTAAAAGTCCCCAGGAAAAGGATGGTTCCTCACTATGTGGCAATGAGGCTCAAATGAAATGCCCAAGTGCTTCACAAATACTGGGGCACTGTGTAGCACAGTGCTGACATATTTAGGTTAAGTATGGAAATATGAGGTAGCACAAGGCAGCAAAGGCCTTTCCTACTATATTAATGGTGCTTATAATATAGCACCGATTTACCATGAAGGAAGTACTCTTTCCTGCCTAATGGTTTAAACTTGTACTGTAACACCATATCTGTGAACACAAGATAAACACATGGCAGATGAAACTACAGAGCTGGACATTTCATGAGATCAGTGGAAGTAAACCTGGAGGCTGCTCCATTCAGGCAGGCTCAGCACTGTGATGAGCAAAGAAAGTCCATTTTATGCTAGGCATCCAAGTTGGTAGCTAATAGCCATTTGTCTCTGACTCAAGCTCTTGCAAGATAAGTTCCTTACAAGCCTGACCCTCTGGCCCCCACCCTCAAATGCACAGACGTGACCTTCCACTTACTAGTGATATACTAACTTCTGATTTGGGCTTTTATAGCCTGTTTATGCAGACTTGTGTTTTTCAGCTTTAAAGCCCTTTCTTTAATCTGCCTTTGGGCTGCACGATTCTGATTTGGCTTAGAGATTTCAGTCCTGCTAGCAGTTTAGATCAATTTGGCTAATTATAATCTAAATTGAGTCTGGAGTTCCTCCCCCAGGAGGTTTGAACTTCATAACACCACAGACCAGAGAGTTAGAATGAAGTAACCAGGTTCCTCAGAAGAGAGAACAGGAGTAAGGTTAATAAGATGTACCAAAACAAAGAAAATTATTTATTTGGGTATCATTACTTTAACCAAAGTTTTGTGGTGCAGGGTGAAATAGAATTTTGTAAACAGTATTTTGTTTTGGATCATGTTGCAAAATTGAAGTATAAAGAATTTAATGTTGGGCAATCAAATAATTTTGTTGGAAGTTTTTATTTTAATATGCAAAGTAACTTACTGGCTATGTAGTATAAATCTGAAGTCAGTTCCAGCACTTGAAGGCTGAGGCTGAGGATTGAGAGAAGCTCAGGGCCAGCAGAGTTCACAAAAGTATCATGACTCAACAATAAATAAGTAAGCAAAATTTATATTGTTCATTATTTAAGAATAAGTTAACAGTTGATATTATAAACTAATATGTTCAATATAATGCTCAACATAACATAAACTTATTTTATAATTTTTAGATTAATTTTCAACAAGTGTATCAATTGTTTGGTTTGGAGATTATTTTTCTGTCTTCTATGGTCAATGTTTTAAGTGTGTCTTTCAAGTGGCTATTTTTTTCTAATATCAAACATTTTTAGATAATGACAAATTTTTGTAATTACAGAATTAGTGCCACTGCTTTTACTGTTTCCTAGTCTCCTTCCACGGAAATGGCATTGACAACCTTATAAATCCCCTAATGAGTGGTGCTCAAACCCACATGTGAGGACAGAGTCCTTCCTGCTGGACAGGAAAGAAAGGGCATCTTCATTCAACACCTTTACATAATTCTTCTCACTTAAGCCTTATAACTGCCCCTAATGGAAGATTATAAGCCTTTAGTTTTAGAACTAGAGGCTGGTCTAGAAAATAAGAACATATTTCCCTCTGTCGCTCAGCTAGAACATCCCAGATCCAGGAGTCACATTCACATCATACCAGGTTCCAAACCAATATCTTCTACCCTGAAAAGTCATGTGGCAGACATGCCTCCTGCCTGTTCGGTATTTTTCTGAGCAGCAGTGGGCAAAGTGAAAATGCCATGGCTTAACTTCACCAGTAAGAACAACTCATCTGGTGAGGCCACTTTAAATTAAATGGATTCAGAGTCCCTTTAGCTTGACCCCTTCCACTTCATGATTTTACTCTTTAGAACATGGACACCAGGGCTGATGCTCTTAGAAGAAACCCTGAATCATAGGTGAACTAGGTGTCTTATGTATATAACCAATGCAGATAAAAGAAAATGAACTTGTATGTTATTTAAACCACTGTTGTTGACTGGCCTCAGTTTCTAGCAGCAAGGCATAATCTTACTGGGCCCAGACTGTGTGATATTTACAAATTCTTTAAGGAAGAACTTAGTACCCCAAAACAAGTCATCCACCCCACTTGCCCCAAGCCATCTATCCAGGAAGAATGTATCTGTACTTCCATGCTACAAGGCTGAATGTAAGAAGCAAGGTCTGACACATCACTTTCAGATGCACAGCCATTGATGATATCCAATGAAATATCAACAGTCCTAATGCCAGAATTCCAAAGCAGGTGTGATTTCTTACCTTCAGAAACTGGAGGAACACACTGAAATATAGGGTCGCTGAGACCCGACGATCTCTGCCAGAAGCACCTAGACTTCTGTGCTACCCACAGAAATCATCCAGTTTCTCCAGGAAACCCATATCTTACAGTCCCCCAAATTCCCACTACAAAGAACTTTGATAATGTAAGTGTAACTGCAAGAAATGGTGTGTGACATAAGGTCCTGACAAGGACTTCAATCTGTCTGCTGCCATCTGCAGAAACTTTGGACAACAGTTGGACAACTAGAGTCTCTCTAGTCTAGAGCAAAGAAAATAGCTTACACAATCATGGATGGTCTGTCATAGCAAATTTCACATGCAGCTGATCCCATCACCTTGGGACTCTTTGACAAAATAAGTAATCGCTTTACATATTTTGTTAGCTATGCCTCGTTAAAGATGGGTTTTTGGAAATGGCATTCTGAAGGCTCCATGTCTATCAATGCTTCTTTTAAGCATGGTGAACTTTCCAGATTGGCTTTTCTAAAAAAAAATAAAAAAGAACCTGGCATTGTAGGCTCCAGAGGGAGGTATAGAAAAACATCATTTAGGACATATAGTTCTAAGTGCTGGAACAGAGATGGGCCATGTTTCTTCACAGAGTATAAATTTGATCAAACCTCTCTGAAGAATACTGCTAACCTAAGTATTGTAAGTCTTGGGCTCAAATTGCCATCTTATTTCTGTACCTTTTATGTGTCTCTCTTGTTTGTTCCACTCCTCATGGACCATGTGATGAACTCTGCTGGAGATACCAATGGATTTTGTTGGAAAATGGCTTTACCCCCAATAACCAAACTTTTGGCCAGTCACTCTGTTATCTCCAAGCTCTCGTAAGGGGCTCTTTTTCACTTAGAAGACAATTGACCCTCCACTCAAGTAGAGAGCAGAGAATGGTCACCAGCAACTGCACCCTCCCCATCCCTATCCCACAAGACACACACAGTGCCAGAACTAGTAAATAGTAGATACTCAATATACAAATTAAATAGAATTGGGATGTCCATGGCCTCTATTTTGGGCTTACTGTAAACATAACTGTTTTTCAACTATGAGAATGGCCTGTCATGCCTTCACATATACTCTTGATCTGCAGTCCATGCTTCAGTGCATAGTCTCTCACGTCATGTCACAGGCAAGATGAAGACTGTGACAGTACTTTGGGAAGCAGTAGAACAATCTTTGCTAGGTAACCCCTAGCAAGTGTGTAAGTGAAATATCAAGATCACAGTATCAGGAGAAAAGTAAGACACAAACAGGTCATCTCATCCAAGCTGTACTCATGCGCTTGTGAAAAAATAAAAAGATGTATCATAAAGGCAAGGCCAAGGAATGCTAACTTTCCTCACAAGAGAATGTCCTTAATTTTCTTACACTTGAACCTGTGGGTTCATAACATGTCATTTATAACAAGCATGTGTGTGTGTGTGTGTGTGTGTGCATGTGTGTATACATATGTACTTGTATGTGCGTGTGTGTATGCATATCTTACAGCATCATGTGTAATGCACAAAGTTTGTATGTGTCCAATGGCACTTGGTCCTCATCAGTTCATAGCCAATATAAATTCAACTCTTGTTCACATATTTATAAATGGGAGTCTGGGGTTCTGCCTGATGGGTTATTAAAGAGTCTTAGGTAAAACCAAGAAATATAAGTTAAGTCCAGGCCCTGGTGGAAATGTTTCCACCTTCTGTAGATCAAACTTAGCCACAACTGTAATGTTAAGCTGAGTAACTGGCAGTGATTTTGTTCCTTCTGACAAAAATAAGTGATCATGTAGGAGAATTTCCAAGCTCATCTAAACATGATATTCTAAGGCTTCTAAATCCAGGAGAAGTGAGTACAGTAAAAATGAAAGCGTCACCAGAAGTACAGCTAAGAGAATGAAGACCTCTCCAGTTCCTACAAAGGGACTGTAATGTTGCCCAGAAGGCAAGAGTGGGTGAAGACAGTAGTACAGCTAACACCCTTATGAACACAGCAAGGTTACTGTTTGAAAAAATCCACATCTCAGCATCTACCAGGAAAGCATCCTACAGGGCTTCTAAAGCATGAAGAGGAGAGGTCCCTTTCCAAAGGAGTGGCTGCTGTTGTCAAGAACTAGGAACTTCTCTCCAGAAGTTGCACTACTTGATTGCTTTCTACAAACCACCAGCATGAGAGAAGAGGAAGGGAAGCTGTCAGAGAGTCAATATCCGCTTGACTTGCACTTATCCTTCTGGAAGAGCAAAAGCACTAAGTTTATGGATGTATTTACTAGGTCAAATAGCTCCTGTAGAGAAAGCTTCTGAGCTATAAGTAATGGCTGGTAAAAAAAAAAAAAAATAGGTTTAGCCTGCACCAGTTATCCTTTCATCTCATAGCACTGCCCAGAACTGCTCTCCCATGAAATGTAGTAATAAAAAAGAGCTCAGTTTATCAGTTTCTCTTTCTAGAGTCTCCTTCCTTATTCATCTAATGATCTTGTATTCCTTGTGTCGTGAATAGAAAGGATCCCCTGAAATGGGGTTGGGGGAGTCAAAGGGACTATTGACATTATTCCATCCTACTTCTCTGATCCTGTGAACAGAGGAACACAAGAGATATGGCAGAACCACCTTAATACATGGCTTGAGACACTCCATTTATATTAAGAATGGTTTGAGGATTTTAATTTTAAGTCCATTTATTATCAAGCATACTTTTGAATAACAATATACATTTAAAATATTAAAACCTACATCTGTATAGAATCTCTCTGTACCCTATGGGTTTGTTTTCTAGTTGAATTCTGATATTTTACCCAGTTCTAATTGGCTAGAATACATTGGTCTCAAGAAAACAGTGTAAAAGAGGGAATACAATGAGGAATAAGTAATTCTGAAGACCTTTTGGAAAAGTCATATGGAAGCCTACCGTGTTGTTGGGAATGAGAACAGCCTCCACCGTCTCATAGATTTGGATACTTGGTCACCAGGGAATAGTACTATTTGAAAATGTTAGGAAGTATGACCTTGTTGGAGGTATTGTGTCACTGGGGGTGGGCTTTGGGGTTTCAAAACACCAATTTCAATCCCAGAGTCTTTCTCTTCCTACTGCTTACAGACCACAAGACAGGGCTCTCGCCATCTTCTCCATGTCTTCCCGCATGTTGCCATCCTCCTTGATATGATGACAATCGGTATTATGACCTTACTATAATGATGACAATGACATGAATAATCCTTTGAAACTGTAAGCAAACCTCAATTAAATGTTTTTCATTATAGGAACTGCCATGGTCATTGTATCTCTTCACAGCAATAGAACACGTACAAGACACTTACTATTGAAGACGCTTCCCAAATTGTATACATACACATATAGAGAGTTTAAATGAAGCTATCCTATACCAGAGCAACAATGCTTATACTAGACACCATAGACTAACAAATAAAAAGCCCAGTTCCAGGTATGGGTTACCTCTCTTAAAGTAGTTGACCAATGAGGTCCCATAGACACCTCCTCACTGAAACATTGCAAGCTGTTATTGATGCTTTTGGTTAACCTCTAGAACAATGTGTGTTGAGGCTCCATTGACAGTCAAATAACCCTTTCACAGGTCTCATTTAAGAGCACTAAAAAACACATTTACATTACATTTTGTAACAGTAGAAAAATTACAGTTACTCAGTAGCAATGAAAATAATTTTATCATTGAAGGTAACCACAACATGAGAAACTATACTAAGGGGTCACAGTGTTAGTAAAGACCAACTGCTCGAGAACCTGAGACAGCATGGCAATTCAACATATAAATCCACTGAGGCTGCCATAATATACCCAAGAGCTGTGCAAACTCTAGAACTTGAGACAGCATGGCAATTCAACATATAAATTCACTGCGGCTGTCATAATATACCCAAGAGCTGTGCAAACTCTAGAAGCTGAGACAGCATGGCAATTCAACATATAAATTCACTGTGGCTGTCATAATATACCCAAGAGCTGTGCAAACTCTAACAGAGGGCTAATATCCAAAATATATAAAGAACTCAAGAAGTTACAAACCGCAAATAAAGTAATCTAATTTAAAAATGGGGTACAGCGCTAACAGAATTCTCTGTAGAGAAATATCGAATGGCAGAGAAACCCTGAATGAAATGCTCAACATCTTTAGTCATCAGGGAAATGCAAATCAAAACCACCCTGAGATTTCACCTTACACCCATCAGAACCACCAAGATCAAAAACTCAAGTGACAATACATGCTGGAGAGGATGTGGATAAAGGAGAACCCTTCTCCATTGCTGGTGGGAATGCAAACTTGTACAACCACTTTGGAAATCAATCTGATACTTTCTCAGACAATTAGGAATAGTGCTTTCTTGAGGTCCAGCTATACCACTGTTAAGCATATATCCAAAAGATGCTCAAGTACACAATAGGACATTTGCTCAACCATGTTTTCAGCAACCCAAATGCCCCTTAGCTCAGGAAAGGATACAGAAATTGTGGTACATTTACAAACTCAAGCCAAATAAAACCTCAACATGGAGAGAAAAGGTAAGCCCAAAATCTCACCCTTAGCTGAGAAGCTATTCATATGGGCAACTACTGGCTGCTAAGAAATTGATAGCTGCTAGGAAAAGAATTAGTTTTCTTTAAGGGTGTGGTGCCTAGTATGTAGACCACATTCCAGTCGAAGACCACACATCCAATGATATGTGGGCAACACAAACTGAACACCAAGTTATGTGAGTAGAGAAGGGTGGTAGATATGGGAGAAGAACTAATTAAAATAAGGGAAAATGTAAAATAATAAAAACTACAGGCTAAGGTGCAGCTTCAAACAAGTGTTCTCACTTGTTTGCCTTGTGCAAACCCTGGGTTTGATCTTCAGAACCACTAAAAGTAAAATAAAATAAAATAAAATAAAATAAAAAAGTAATATAGAAATAAAGAAAAGAGAAAAATCAAGACCCAGTGCTAATTAACAAGCTTCAGACCTTGCCCAATTATTTTAATAGGCAAACTGCCTTTACCTCCCACTTGTTCGTGTGTCACTCCTACCTCATATCAGTTTTAACATATCAACAGTCTTCATTTATAAAAACATAATTATATAGATAAATTAGATGGTTGCAAATATATTTATTCACATAATTATATATATCTTATTTTGATATAAAAATTGAAATGACCTTCAATTTTTATAAATTTTGAATTTATAAATACTTTCATTTTTATGCTCAAACTACATTTACAAGTAACTATATAAGGCCCCTACATACCCACTGCTACATAATGCAATGTTACAACATTTAATTAATTTTTTTGGCCGTGAAGCTTCCTGTATGTTTTAATAACTAATAGATATTCTCATAATTTCTGAAAAGCTTGTGGACCCTAGATAAGTAATAAATACATTGCTCTACATGTCTCCCCCTGTCCCCAAGAGCACTGTAGCCAGTGTCTCAGCCCCTTTCTAGCGAATCTCCAAGCGGCCCTAGTCCTACAGGCTGGCTGCTGCACAGCATTGCTGGTGGGTCCCCCTGCTGTCTCACTGGGTCATCCAAGTGATCACTCCTCGGAAATGTTCTTCCTCCTCTCAGGGGTTAAAGCTCCTGGTACAGAAAGTTCACATCAAATTCCCTAAGCACCTGGTTTTTATGGGTGTCATTTTCTGACCTACTCACAAACGAGGGAGTCTAAGAGGGCTTCTCAAGGTAACTATCTCCTGCATCACAATAAACTTTCCAGGTCACTCCCAGCATACTGTGGCTGACACTACATCTCAGGATCACAGGAAGACAGTGCAGTGCGGCACTCCAGAGTGACCTATTTAGAGAGGTCGTATTTAGGTAGAACTTCACTCTCTTCAGAGAACCTTTTTGAAATATAAACGATGTTCTGACTCAGAAAGATGTTCTGTCCTCGGGATATTTTCCTCTACTAAGAATAGCACCATTTTAACAACGAATTCATCATCATGGATACATTTTTGTACTGAAAGGATTTTCTGAAGGAAATTCCATTAAGACAAATTAATTCCAGAACAATTCTTTTAAATAGTCCAGTTAAATCTTTTTTAGTTTTTTTTCTATCTCTGTTCATATTATATTTCACAGAACTTATTTTCACTGAAGTCTAGTCTCTCCATGGACATGTTAAATAAACTTCAGCTTATCAATCATTTGGGGTTCTTTTTATAGCACATAGTACAGCTGCAACTTTTACCACAACTTTTTTTTTTTTAAGTTACATTTTGTTAACTCTGTGTCCCAGCTGTATCCTGCTCCCTCATTCCCTCCCCAACCCCACACTCCCTCCCTGGTCTCCTCCCTGCCCCTTTCCAAGTCCACTGATAGGGGAGGACCTCCTCCCCTTTCATTTGACCCTGTTTTATCAGGTACCTTCAGGGCTGGCTGCAAAGTCCTCCTCTGTGGTCTAACAGGACTGCTCCTCCCCTGGGGGTGGGGAGGTCAAAGAGCCTGCCCTTGAGATCATGTTAGAAATAGTCCTTGTTCCCCTTACTTTGGAAAACTACTTGGTTACTGAGCTACCATGGGCCACATCCAAGCAGAAGTTCTAGGCTATATCCATAGATGGTCCTTGGTTGAGTGTCAGTCTCAGAAAAGACCCTGTGCCCAGATATATTTGGTCCTTCCTTGTAGAGCTCCTATATTTTCCATATCATACTAACTCCCCTTCTTTCATATGATTCCCTGCACTCTGCCGAGGGTTTGGTTATGAGTCTTAGTATCTACTTTGAAACACTGCTAGGTAGAGTCTTTCAGATGCCTTCTGCAGTAGACTCCTGTCATAAGTTCAATGCACATCCCATTTGTCTTTCTAAATGAGGATTGATCATCTTCGCCCGTGTCCGCTTTCTTGATTATCTTCTTTAGGTGTGTAGATTTCATTATGTTTAACATATCTTGTAGGTTTATATAAGTGAGTATATACCATGTTTGTCTTTCTCCTTCTGGGATACTTCAGTCAGAATGATCTTTTCTAGATCCCACCATTTGCCTGCAAATTTCATGATTTCCTCCTTTTTGATTGCTGAGTAGTATTCTATTGTGTAAAAATACCACAATTTCTGTATCCATTCCTCCATTGATGGTCATCTGGGTTCTTTCCAGGTTCTGGCTATTACAAATAAAGCTGCTACAAACATGGTTGAACAAATGTCCTTGTTGTGTACTTGAGCAAATTTTGTTACCACAACTTTTAAAGACAATTATTTACAAAGTTCATGATTCTGACTCATATTCACATATCAGAATTTTACATACTACAGATTTTAATTTAATTTCCACAAGTTATCTCCACCATGTCTTTTTTTAAATTTCGTGAATCCTATGAAACAGAACGGAACAACTTTCAGAACATGGCCACATCTTTATGCCTCAGATACTCCAAGGCCCTTGCTTGTCACAAAAGACAATGACTATGCAATGGATGCTGAGGAAATGAGTCCTGCAGTCAGACTATCTGGGAAACTAATCTGTGTGTTTTCTTATATGTTAAATTAAATCACTATTTGTTACTAAAGCATAAAGTTCTTGTAATAATTTAAAAAATCATATATGCAAAAGAATTCACACACATGACATATAGATGCCATCTACAAATTTGTAGTACTTGTTATTGCTCCAGCCACTTTTAAGACTATCTGTAAGAAACTTACCTCAAGCCTCAACTTAAACCCTCATCAATTTATGTCTCAACAACACTCTATTCTATGGAGATGTATTTATTTATTTATTCATCTGTTAATATGTTGATGGACACAGGTTCCTCCCCCCTCTTTTGGCCGTTGTGAACAATGCTATGATTAACCATGAGGTACATACCAGAAAGTTGCTAGAGTGCAAGCAGGAATGTAGTACTGATACATAATACAGTGTGGATCAATAGTGAAAGCATTATGCTAAGTGAAAGAAGCTAGTTACAGAAGTCTGTTTCCATAGAAACAACAAGCACATTGGATTAGATGGAGGAAGAGATGAAGTGGCTGGTTAATGAAATAGCTGCTTTTGAAGAGATGTAAATGTCTTGAAACTGGTGAGGTGATGATCATATAACATTATAAATGTACTTTAAGTGCCATCGAATTGCATTCCCTAAAAGAGTCAATGCTGCACGAGTTTCACTTCAACTTTAAAAATCACAATCAAAGCAATTCATTATTTCTGGACAGTTGGGAGGGTTCCTACTGTCAGGAGAACCATTCTTCTACCTCTTTTCTCACTCACCAAGTGGTAAACCCTAGCTTTTGCAAACCCCAGTGCATAGGCACTAACCAAACTTCTGTTTGGTAATATGCCAGTGACCAAGAACAAATCACATGTCCAGTCCCAGAGTTTGCATGGGTGAAAGCTGTACAAGGATTTTGACAGCAATAGGTATAACTCACTGGGGAGTCATTCCTATGACAACCTTTGATGGGCACCATTTTAATCATCTACTTCAAGTCAGGCCTAGGTCTGAAATGATTTGCCTCTGACTAAAGGACCTTTGGGCTGTGGCTTTAGAATAGGGAAAGAAAAGGTTTAAACATATCCAGTCTCCTCAGAACGGAATGACTGGATTTTCTTGAGCAGTTCTATTTTTTTTTCAGATTTCTCCCTTATTTAATTTCACTGGTTTTGATCAGAGTCCATCTTGTTCTCAACCCTGATCACAATTTAATATGAAACAGATGGATGGTCAGCAGGACAGACTCAATAAAACAGTCTTCACAGTGTCCAGCTCTGAGGGCTGTGGACACAGCATTCTGACATTCCTAGGAAGTTAATCCTATCAACAAGGGCTAAGATCAGCCCCTGCTCTGCCTGGCAGGCAGAGTGTCCCTAGTATGCTTAAAGATAACACAATCAGTTTCCAGGAGACAAGCAACCACGATAACTGTCTGAAATCAAGCAAGATTGGCACTGTTGTGATCCCCATGCTAAAAATGAAAAACATAAAACCTACTGGAACTTTTCCCTGCCCCAAAGCCCTTTCTAGAATAAAAGGCTCATTGCCTTCAGCTGCCAGGTTCTTCAGGCATCACCTAAGGCATCACTTTCCTTCCTGGGAAGCCCATAACAACCATTGTGTGGACACCTACATAGGCAGTACATGGTCCACAACCACGTAAGCACTGCTGCCCATCCTCTTTCTGTCCTCCTATTCTTCTGCTTCCCTTCTACCTCACACATATCAGTCTGTTATAAATATCCCAGAGACCAAAACCATCTCCTGTCTGTTTCCAGAAATCTTATAAGCAAGAAAGACTCTAAGCCTCCTCAATATCCAACAAGGGCCTGGAACTCAGGGCTGTGGCTCATAACCTCTGTAGAACAACTGTGGTGACTTGTTTGGAGTCAGGCACCAGGATCTATCAGGCAGGATAAGGATCTGCCTGAGTCAAAAGGATGCAAAGAAGCAGTGACTTAAGCATCACCGATGCTTATTTTTCTCTCACAGAAATATCTAGAGAACTCTAGTCCAGAACTGACATAGAGAATCCACAGAGCTTTCAGGAACCTGGGCCTCCTTCTATCTCCCAGATTTTCCATGGTCAGACTGTGGCCCACACTCAGATAACAGGCAACAGATGAAGGAAGTATAAGGACAAATGGGGTGAAACGGTTATTAAAGGAAAATTCTTAGAACCTGCTACCATCATCTCTAACTGTCCGTTTAGGAAAGAAAAACGTCATCACATCAGCATCTGCAAAGAAAATTGTAGAATTACATCTTTCTTTCTTGATGGCCCACCTTCCCTGGCTAGACTTTACCTGGATATAATTATGGAAGAAGAATGGAAAAGATTCTGACAGACACCCAACTGCTCTCAAGTCACATAGCACTCAGTTCTCATACATGCCACTACCCAGTTACTGAATAAGATAATCACTGTGTCTCTTCATGCAAAGGGTGTAAGGAAGCCACTTTGCTCCTCTCCCAGAGAGTCAGTGAGAAAATAGATGTCTGTGGATTTAAATCAAGATGTATCAACCCTAATTTGCTCTTTGATCTACTATGTAAATATTCTTTCTTAAGTTATCTTAAGCTATAGTGATATCATTTTTTTTCAAATAGTGATAGATGTGGGTGGCTAGGTAGGAGTCACTAAGGTGCCAGAACACCTTCCTTTTATTAGTGCTGATAAATGTGCTAAAAATAAAATAGGATCTATCTTGAAATGCTATGAAAAATTTCTCTTAATGTTTGAAGACATTTAGTGGACTCTGTTTCTTGTTCTTGGTTGCCCTGTTGAGAATGAGGAGAGCTGTGGTGCTCTGCAAATAGAGAAGCTCAACGATCTAGGAGGACAGAGTGAAGGGATGGGAGGACCAAGGATAAGACAGGAAGTCTCGTGCAGTGCAGTGCAGTGCTCCCCAAGGTCCTCAAGTATATACACTCACAAAGTGCTTTTGATGAGTTGTTTTTTTCAAAACTGCTGAAAGTCCAGAGTTTGGAATGTGGGCTGATGTGTGGTGAGAATCAGAAGCTAAAACTGCCAAGTCCTCCAGAACGTAAGCCCTATTTCTGAGGAAAGATTTAGATTTTCACCAGGACCTAAAGGTCTGTGTCCATGGAACTTCTTTCAAACCACACAGTGGTTTGTGGGATATAAAAGGTCCAAAGCCTTTAACTAGACTCAAAGTTTTATAGTCAAATTAAGAATCAGAAAACTAGGGAGTCAGCTCAATCAATAAAGGGCTTGTTATGCAAACATGAGGCCTTAAGTTCAGATCCCTGGGCCCCACTTAAAATGCCAGGTTCAGTGGCACATAGCTGTAATCTTGTGCTGAGGAGTCAGGACAGCTGGAGCCCTGGAGCTCAGTGCACAGCCAGCCTAGACTACTCACCAAGCTCCAGGTTCAATGGGAGATTCTGTCCCACAAAATGTGGTGAGAAAGCTATTGAACAAGGCACCCCACATCCACCTTTGGTCTTCTTATGCACCCACATAAGCAAGTTCACTCTCCTTTATATACACACCAGGAAAACAGTCCTCAGAGAGGTCAAACAACTTGCACAGTGTCCTGCAGCCGAGATTCGAACCCTTGTGTGTCTTATTAGAATGCCGTCCTCTAATCACTACCAGCACTTTGTCCTATTCCTTTGTTCCTTCCAGCTTCCACCCTGCCCTGGTCCCATGTGTACTCCTGTTATCACAGTGCCATCCCTGACTGCAGGCATAGAGTGGCCAGTTGACAAAAGCCCTAAAATGGGATGACAGACAACTCCCCATTGTAGTTCCTACATATTCATAGGTTATTATGATTTCTAGATTTCTAATGGGACTCTCCTCCTTCCCATTCAGGCAGACAGAAAGAAACCCTTTCAGAGGAGAGGCATTCAGACAGTGGTAGCACTTTCTTCTACAAGCAAAGGAAAATGATGGCAGAAGCTCTGCTCTGATCCACAAAAGCCCTTCAGTAGTTGAGTTAAAGCAAGCACTACGGAAGGGAGAGGCCCACAAACAGAAGACAGTGTGAAACCAAGCTCTGCCAAGACCACACTCTGCAACAGAGATCTCTCCCTGCCACATCCTAAGCTTCAGATAAACAGCCTACCAACACTGCTCTAGCCTACTCCAGAGTAAGGAGCTGCCAATGTTTCCATGAGGAAGTCCTTATTCTTGTGCTAAAAACAGAGTGTATTTGAGTGAGAATCTTCTACAGGAACAACTTTTTGGTTCACTTTTCATTGACTGTTGACTGTCCAGGGATGATCTCCACTGACTAGCCACTGCCCTGTGTACACCCTCCAAAAAACCTCCAAAGCAAGCTCCCTAGCTGTTTAAATGGTTTTCTTTTTGTTTGAGACATCCCCTCCTTCACTTTCTTCCAGTGTTATGGAAATCAGAACGAAACTCAAGTGAACACACCCTTTTTTGTAAATTGGGCTGGAGATTGAGTACTTTATTATTTTCAAATATGGGTGTGGATTTTGGGAGAAATGCCACACAGGAAACAGGACAGACTCTGCCCTGCCTGAACCCCAGGCAAGGTGGGTGCCCCCTTCTCCTGAAGGAGCCTTCCAGGAAGTTGGTTCTCCAGTAAACTGTAGCTTCTACTTCTAGGATTAAGGAGCAAGAAACTCTCTTGCTTCCTCATGGCCAGCATTCTCCTGCGGCTATCTCTTCTTTGTGTTGTCCTTTGGCAGCTGGCTCCATACAGAGCTACACTTGGCCTCAGAGAAGCTCAAAGGTCTTAGATAGCCTGCTCTGGCTCTGCTGCCTTAGGACAGGAAAGAATCTTCTTTTAGAATTGCATATATTTCCTTCCACAGTTACCTCAACCTAGGATCAAAGTCCTCTTTCTTCCCTTTCTCTCTGGCCTCAGTATTCCTTCCTATACTAGGTGAGAAAATGGCCTCTATACTTGGCATAAGCCTACCTCTCCTATGTCCTGCTACTGGAGCTGTCCTTCCTGTCCTGCATTTAAAAATGGACCATCCCTTTCTGCCCCCTCCCCAAATCCCCACATTCTTAGCAACTCATCTAAAATTCTCATTCTTTAAATATTTGTTTTTAATTATGTGTATGGTGGGGCATTATGTACACATGTGAGTGCCAGTGCTCACAAATACCAGGAGAGGGCCTCCGATCCCCTGAAGCAAGAGCTAGAGGTAGTTGTGAGCTTTGCAGCTTGAGGGCATTCAGGAATTCTGCTAGAGCAACAAAGGCCCTTAACCTCCAATCGATCTCTACATGCCTTAAAATTCTGTTAATTCTTTTGTATCTTTCTTCATCATGCCACTCCCAGAGAGATGCAGGCCCAACTCCCCAAGAACATGGTTTTTCTCAGACCTATGTTCTTTTTAAAAATTTCTGTTATTGAGAATTTTACACATGCATGTGTTTTGATTAAAATCATTTCTCATTCCCTCACCTCCAATTTCTCTCCTATTCTCCCTATCACTGCTCCTTCCAACTACATGTGTTTTTTAAAAACCCACTGAATCCACTAAGCACTGTGTGTGTGTGTGTGTGTGTGTGTGTGTGTTGTGTGTGTATGTGTGTGTGTGTGTGAGTATAAGATCATCTACTGCAGGAGCCTCACAGGAGCCACACCAGTGAAGAAAACTGACTCTCCCTCCGCTATCAGTAATCGCTTGCCAAGAGCTTTTCATCTAGGAGTGGGACTCCATGGGTCCCTCCTCATCCTGAGGCTTTTTCCTGGCTTGGTCTTATGCAGCTATCATGCACACAGTCATAGCCACTGTTAATTTATGTGTACAGCAGCCCTGCCACACCCAGCAAGCACTGCTCCACTGGGGATGTCCACTACTTTTAGCTATTAAAAACTTTCACTCCTCTTTCATAATGACCACTGAGCCTTTCAGAAAAGTGGTGTGAAACAGATGTCCCATTCTGACTCATGTTCTTGCTGTGTTTATGTGGAATACTCATCAGCAGCCCATTTCAATGGTATTATAAATCCATTGCAATTACTTCCTGCTCTACATCCTGTGGTGAACGCAGCCATCTTTCTGAGCCTCAGGGACTTTGCCTGTGTGGCTGTGGCCCGTGACGAATCCCTCCTTTAATAAGCACTGTCGAGGGTTGGAAGACACGCATCCACACGTAGACCCTCCGCAGTCAGTCAGGACGGCAACCTGCGATGCACCACCTGCCAACCAGGGATGTGCTGCAGTGGAGAGAGAAGGGGTGACTAAAGGACAGAAGCCTGGGAAGTGAGCAGTGGGAAACTCCCAAACTCTGAAGCCCAGGCAGGCAGCCCTCTGGACATATAGGTTGTGCTGAGCAGGGCTCCAGAAACACTGACTGAAAACCGTTGTTAGGCTAACAGTGGTAGTGTCCATACTGAACATGTATGGGCATTTTCTAGTCATTATTCCATAAATAACCTTGTGTGGCAAATGTTTACATAGAATTCACATTGTATTAAGTGGTAAGTAATCTAGGAATGATTAAAAGTATACAAGAAGATGTATATAGATGACGTGCAAACTCTTCTCCATTTTACATAAGGAACTTTAGCATCTTCCAGTCTTGGTGTCCTTCAAGTTCAGGAAACAATTTTCCATGAATAGTGAGAGATGGTGGTATGTGGAAAATCCATTTTTAAGTTCTCAGACACAAGCCTATGTCACCTGGCCTCATCTCTCTGTCTCCTGAAGATTCCTTTGTCATATGTAAGTAGGATCCACATTTTGTGTGTGTGTGTGTGTGTGTGTGTGTGTGTGTGTGTTTCAGCCTTACATTGCTATGGACAGGAGCTACTTTGTGGATTATCTGTTCCCCAAAGGAACACCAGAATAAAATAACAAGAGAGAGTATAAAAACCTTAAAGAAGAACAGTAATTAAGTAAGGATTAGACTATGTGAGTTATTTAAGTGGAAACTAAACTACAGCACAGAGACTGTCATGTTGTGGGAAAAGGCAGGGTAAAGAGTTGGTAGTGCTCGATGCCTGAGACCAACCAGCCCCTTCTAAATAGTGGGATTCTGCTCTGCCCACACCCACTTTCTTAATAACAAGGATGAATTAGGTAGCAGCTTCTGTTCAGTGGGAAGCTATTATGTGGGCCCTTACAACATCTATCCACTCTCCTCTAGTTCTAGAGTTGTGGTTTATTTTCATCTGGAAATGAATTCATCCCTTCCTTATAATCAGTCCTTGGAGCTTGGGTGGGGTTGACCTTATTCCTGGCTTTGAATATGGACCCAGACAGTAGCTTAGCTCAATTGTTTATAATGCCCTAATGAAACAAGAGAGTCACCTTCAGCTCGCTCTCTCTCTCCCCCCTCTGTCTCTCTCTCTCTCTCTCTCTCTCTCTCTCTCTCTCGTGTGTGTGTATGTGTGTGTGTGTGTGTGTGTGTCTGTGTGTTGGCAGAGAAGAAATGCTTTTTTTTTGGGGGGGAGGGCCTTCTGAGAGAGTATGACTGTGGGCTTATAGCACCAAGTAAGCTACCTTGCCAAGAGGAGAAAAACACAGGTCCTGGAATCAAGCCAATCAGGACCCATTCATTGTCCTGCACATCAGTAAGCTGAGAATAATTTGAGGTTCCTTTTTTTTACTGACTTCTCTCTGACTTTTACTTCTCTGTTACAGATAGAGAAACCAGATCTTGCCAAAGAACCACACACTAGTTTGTAGTTACCAGTAATGGGCAATGAACTGGGATGTCCCTGATTGCAACTCTTATCTGTCATACTCTGTTATAGTTCCGACTCCTCACCCTGTAGGTACTAAACCTCACTTTGGCAAACATTTAGCAGTCCAACCATTCTCAAAGTCAGTGGCCATAGCAGGTGCTCAATGCACACTCCACTGTTCTCACCTGGTTCCAACTAGAGTTTGTTTGGGTAGCACAGGTCAGGACTTCCTGCTATATAGTGAGCATGTTCTGCAATCTTCATATCCCACCCCCCATTTTCTTT
The DNA here is from genome assembly GCF_907164565.1 of Psammomys obesus. Classification (NCBI taxonomy): domain Eukaryota; kingdom Metazoa; phylum Chordata; class Mammalia; order Rodentia; family Muridae; genus Psammomys; species Psammomys obesus. The sequence goes on from NW_026585644.1 coordinate 59,124,807, forward strand.
AACCAAGAGACCTACAACTTTTAGCTCAATTACTGGAACACTCCAAGAAAGAGAAATACAGAGGAATGACTGTCTGGCAGAAACTTCTCTTTATATGCTAATTTCAGACACCATGGCTAAACTAGGCCTGAAGAACACTGAAAATAACCAACAGAAAAACTGAGACAGGGAAACAAGGCAGTCCAATTAGAATAATTCCTGAGAAGAGAGCCTGTAAATTCCTAAGCCTGTATTCTGTAGGGAAAGATCCTCCAATTCCACCCAAGAAGCCTGATAAATAAGGATAAATAAGTCCAACATCAGAAAGACGTGTCTCCAAAGGTCATGTTAGCACAGTCACTGACCTATGGAGGAAGTTGTCTGCAAAAGGTCTAGTGAAATGAGGGTCCATATTATGGACCATTACCTGGGGAATCTGTGATTACAAAAGACAGTTGCTCAACCAGCTTACCATAGAAGCCATATAAAACACCAGCAAAGGATGTGTTTGTGTTTAATCTGCTTGCAGGATCACTCTAGAAACCAGGGATAATGACTGAGAGGACTGCCAGTAACCAGAGGCCAAATCCAAGTTTTGGTTGCGGCTGCAGCTTTCTACAGTATTTAAATGCCTTTGTCATAGCTATTCATGTAAATGCTCATGTTTACTTAGAATGGAAGATACCATCATCTCATCTCTGTGCTGCAGTGAGCTCAGGAAACCTACCAAAAGGAAAAACATTCATATAAAGTCAACATACCTGGTAACATTTAAAAGGCTGCTTCACATCTCTTGCTATACTATAAACTTTCTTGTTTTCTTAGGAAGTTAATAATGCTGCTTTGAACATCCAAAAATAATTCCTTGGTCAAAAATAGCATGGATCACTGAAAACATATGCATTTTCTTTAAGAGGAAATAATAGGAGCATACAAAACAAATCCTGCTGATTAAAAACAACTTACATCACTAGAAAAGCAAAGGATTTCACAGGTCTACTGAGTGCCTTCTGACCCTGTGACCACTGGATTATATCTATCAGATTTTTGTTTCATGTTTATATTGAACTTTTCATGAGTGTATGTGTAGATACATATATGTTCCCCACCATTTCAACTATATAGTATGTATATGCCTGTGTCCTATGGTTCTTTTGATACACTATGGTTCCAAACTGAAGTTAGGAATGATTCTATGCAAGCTGAATATGTATTGAAAGTTCTCAGTTCTTCATGGTATTTTGGAAAGTTCACTGGGAGGCTGTGGACACATTTCCCTCCCAAGTGACAGAGAGCAGGGTCATTTGCCTTCTTTCCTGACTTCTGTTTTGGACATCATTTTAAAGAATACGATGACTGGAAGGGAACAGCATCTTGGTGCATGAAACAAGTATAGGATGATAGAACTAGACTGATGGGAAAAAATCTGGGAGCCTATTAAGTATGTTAAACTAAGCCTACCTCCAGATTATTTCTCATAAGAACAAAAACTGCTAGCTCTTAGGCCTTGTTAGTCAGGATTTCTGTCCCCACAACCAAAAGTTTTCTAACTGATCATATCACTCTTACTAAAGAAGGAAGTAGGTGTGTCTGTCTTCCAAGAAGGGAGGTCTGGCATGACCAAGAGAACGAACGTAGCTTTGGGAGGCAAACACTCTGATGAGGCAGAGTTCTGTGGGAGAACACTGAGGGATGCTTGTTATGCTTTTATCTGCTCACTAGCAACTGTAAAATGGGGTTGGGTAGGAAAGCTCACAAATGCCTGGAACTCCAGTATCCAGGGAGTAGATGTTCTCTCGTAGCTTCCGTGAGTATTCATACATACACATGTGTATACACAGATAGACAGACAGACCACACACACACTCAATATACTAAATATTTTTACAATGTAGCTACCAATGAAAACTTCATATGCTTAACATTCTTTTTATAATTTTTAATTTGTTTTTATTAATTACAGTTTATTCACTTTATATCCCAGCTATAGGCCCCTCCACCATTCCCTTCCAATCCCACCCTCCCTTCCTCTTCTTATCCTATGCCCCTCCCCCAGTCCACTGATAGGGGAGGTCCTCCTCCCCTTCCATCTGACCCTAGTCTATCAGGTCTCATCAGGAGTGGCTGCATTGTCTTCCTCTGTGGCCTGGTAAGGCTGCTCCCCACTCAGGTGGAGGTGATCAATGAGCCAGCCCATGAGTTCATGTCAGAGATGGTCCCTGTTCCTATTACTGGGGAACCCTCTTGGACACTGAGCTGCCATGGGCCACATCTGTGCAGGGGTTCTAGGTTATCTCCATACATGGTCCTTGTTTGGAGTATCAGTGTCCAAAAAGACTCCTGTGACCTGATTTTTTGGTTCTGTCGCTCCAGTCCCCTCCAAGTCTTTCTATCTTCCCCTTCTTTCATAAGAATCTCTGCACTCTGCCTAAAGTTTGGCTGAGTTTCAGCATATGCTTTGATACCTTGCTATGTAGAGTCTTTCAGTGGCCCTCTGTGATAGGCTCCTGTCCTGTTCCTTGTTTTTCTCCCTCTTCCAATGTCCATTCTGTTTACCTTTCTGAATGAAGATTGATCATCTGACCCAGGGTCCTCCTTCTTGATTAGCTTTCTTAGGTGTACAGATTTTAGTATGATTATCCTATATTACAGTTCTAATATCCACTTATATGTGAGTATATATCATGTGTGTCTTTCTGCTTCTGGGATACCTCATTCAGGATGATCTTTTCTAGATTCCACCAATTGCCTGCAAAATCATGATTTCCTTGTTTCCATGTTCCATTGTGTAAATGTACCACAATTTCTGTATCCATTCCTCAACTGAGGGACATCTGGGTTGTTTCCAGCTTCTGGCTATTACAAATAAAGCTACTACGAACATGGTTGAGCAAATGTCCTTGTTGTATACTTCAGCATCTTTTGTATATATGCCTAGGAATGGTATAGCTGGATCTTGAGGTAGCACTATTTCTAATTGTCTGACCAAGCACCAGATTGATTTCCAAAGTGGTTGTACTAGTTTACACTGCAATGAAGGAGGGTTCCCCTTTCTCCACATCCTCTCCAACATGTGTTGTCACCTGAGTTTTTAATCTTAGCCATTCTGATGGATGTAAGGTGAAATTTCAGGGTCATTTTGATTTGCATTCCCCTGATGAGTAAGGACATTGAGCATTTCTTTAAGTGTTTCTGTCACTCGATGTTCCTCTATTGAGAATTCTCTGTTTAGCTCTGTATCCCATTTTTTAATTGGATTACTTGATTTGTTGCTGTTTAACTTCTTACATTATTTATATATTCTGGATATTAACCCTCTGTCAGATATAGGGTTAGTGAAGATCCTTTCCCAATCTATAGGCTGTCATTTTGTTCTGATGACAGTGTCCTTTGCTTTACAGAAGCTTTTCAGTTTCATGTGGTCCCATTTATTAATTGTTGATCTTAGAGCCTGTGCTGTTGGTGTTCTATTTCAGGAATCTACAGATTCAATACAATCCCCATCAAATTACCAACACAATCCTTTACAGACCTTGAAAGAAGAATTCTCAACTTCATATGGAATAACAAGAAACCCAGAATCGCTAAACAACAAAATCCTCTACAACAAAAGATCATCTGGAGGTATCTTCATCCCTGATCTCAAGCTGCACTATAGAGCAACCGTAATAAAAACTGCATGGTACTGGCATAGAAACAGAATGGTGGATCAATGGAATCAAATAGAAGACCTTGAAATAAACCCACATGCTTGACATTTTTAAAACTATAATGGTACATATGTCATTTAGGCATACAATAGCTGCTCAATAAATGTTTACTCCATGTTTCCTTTCCTTCCATTGATCGCTATGTGGAATATAAATACCAGTGAAAAGGGAAGTATGCTCCTGTGGGAACGACAAGAAATCATGGGTTTTATTTGGGTTTTCTTGTTTGTTTGTGCTTTGTTTTTGTTTCATCATTATTTTTATTTGGGAACAAGAGATCTAACAGCATTTCCATATAGGAGGCTGGAGTGCCTTTGATCAAAGGCCTGTCTGTTTTCCCTCGTTTAGTAGCTGCTCTACCTTGTATTGAGCCTGTCACAGTCTGTGACTCAGCTTTCTGGTCTATCCCTCTCATCATGGCCTCTCTATTCAGAACAGCCCAAGTTTCTGAGCTGCTTCAGGCCAGAACATTTACTACCATCTCAGAACCTTTAGAATGCAAGCTCACCTACTCCAGTGAGCAGCAGTCTCTGGGAGAGTATGCATCATCCTGGCATTCTCTGGGCATGGAGACCAGGCAGAAGCAGTAAGATAGCCTCCACTCTGTGATCCAAAGCCAACATCCCCATGGTCCTCTAGGACTCATCCCAGAAATGTGCTTCCCATCCCCTAGTGAGGAGGCACTGTGAAGCCACCCTCAGGAGATCGCTAAACTCTTCAGTCAGTGTTACCTTTCCCTTCTGAAGGCATGAGCACAGTGTCCACAATACTCGTACAGCAAGCCCCAGCCTGACAGCAGGTAGAAGAGCAATCTAGGAGCTCTACCCGTAGCTCTGGGAATTCCAACTTGTATAGCCCCAACTCTCTTGGGCTTGTTTAATCATCTGGGAAATGGGTATAATATTCTGAGCACCATGCTTAGCATATAGTATTATCTCAGTTGAATGGCTGTTACATTGCAATGTCCCATTGCAAATTAGGAAGTGACATCTCTTCTTGCCTAAGACATCTTCAACACATGAATCACTCAAACTGCTGTCTCATTTAACCTTGGTTTACAAGACTAATGATTGCTTCCATTTGTTGAAAATACTTGTTAAATGCCTCCTCTGTGTAAGCACTTGAGACACAGCAGCAAAAAAAGATCGTTGACAGCTTAGTTCAGGGGAAGGAGCAATCTCAGAGACAAAAATCATGATGTGAATTGAGATCAAGCCTGTGAATATATAGTAAGCAGTAAGAAGACAAGTGAGTTTTGCCTGGAGCATCAGATAAAGCTCCTACAGGGAGAATAAAGCTGGCAGGAGCTTAGGGTCCCTCTGCAAGCCAGCTGGAAGAGAACTGCATACCCAGCTAGAGAAGCCATCAACAGGAAGACAAGTTTTCATATGTCTTGTTGATACTCCCACATCCTACACCCTCCTCACCTACGGAGAGAAGACCTACCTTATCTTCATAAAAATCTTATCCAGAATGTTCCTGGATTTGAAAGGCATCCTCTTGAACCCCAATCCCCACAGTAGGATGCCGAATTTTCCCAAGTATCTGCTGTTCCATTACTAACAAAATAGCACTGGGTTTTAATGATTCTATTTCCCCAGAATCCTAGAACAAGGGCCATTTAGTATTGAAGCTTGAAGTGACGTTACACCCCTCTCTGCAATATGCTCACACTGCTCTGTCCTGCAGATATAATCTCCTATTTGGCATGTTTTCCATGACTTTGTTCTAATCAACTTTTTGGAGTTGACTATATTCAAGAGTCCCATTAGAAAACCTCAGATGGTAAGCGCATGCCCATACAGAAAGGAGGATCCCTGGGAAGGTGATCTTGAAGAAGCAGCTGTACTTCTTGTTTCAGTTAAAGACTCGTGGGGCACAGATGTCAATAAAGCCCATCACACACAGCACATTGCCAACATTGTTCACTCGCTTTCCTGCTTCATTTCATTTTCGTGCTTGGTTTCTAATATTCTGTCACAGTGATTTGGTGTCCCTAAGTTTTTTGTCCAAGGCTTTTTACAGGTAATAGCACCCCAACCATAGCCTTTAATTCAGTATTAGGTTCACACTTCCCCTTCATTCAAAATTATTCCCAGTCTCTATTCCTGGATATTGTCTTAGTTAAGGTTTCTATTGCTGTGAAGAGATACCATGGCCAAGGTGACTCTTACAAAAGGAAGCATTTAACTGGGGGTTTGTTGACAGTTTCCGAGGGTGAGTCCATTATCATAATGACGGGAAGCATGGCGGTGTGCAGGCAGACATGGTGCTGGAGAAATACTTGAGAGCTACATTCTGATAAAAGAAAGGAGAAAGAGAGAGAGACTGGACCTGGCATGTGATTTTGAAACCTCAAAGCCCACCCCCAGCAACGCAATCTCTCCAACAAAGCCATACCTTCCATGTCTTTCAAATAGTGTCACTGCCTGGTGACCAAGCATTCAAATACATGAGCCTATGGGGAACATTTTTATTTAATGAATACCTACTGTGTGTAGGTGTCTGAGCTATGGGAAAGAAAAAATGGTTTTAATTATTTTTTTTCTGTGACCTTGGACCTTAAAATCTTTGATAGAACACACAGGTCAACAGATAAGTACAATAAATTGAAATATAACAAAAACACTATGGACATTTAAAAGGGAGAATTAATACAAACTTGAGAGATTAAAATAACAGAAATTGTGGTACATCTACACAATGGAATATTACTCAGCTATAAAAAAACAAGGAAATCATGAAATCTGCAGGCAAATGGCAGGATCTGAAAAAGATCATCTTGAGTGAGGTATCCCAGAAGCAGAAAGACACACAGGGTATATACTCACTTAGAAGTGGATATTAGACATATAATATAGGATAAACATACTAAATTCTGTACACCTAAAGAAACTAATCAAGAAGGAGGACTCTGGCTAAGATGCTCAATCCCATTCAGAAAGGCAAAAAGGATGAACATTGGAAGAGGGAGAAAACAGGAAACAGGACAGGAGACTACCACAGAGGGCTTCTGAAAGGCTCTACCCTGCAGGGTATCAGAGCAGATGCTGAGACTCATAGTCAAACTTTGGGCAGAGTGCAGGGAATCTTATGAAAAAAGTGGGAGATAGTAAGACCTGGAGAAGACAGGAGCTCCACAAGGAGAGCAACAGAACCAAAAAAATCTGGGCACAGGGGTCTTTTCTGAGACTGATACTCCAACCAAGGAGCATTGATGGAGATAACCTAGAACCCCTGCACAGATATAACCCATGGCAGTTCAGTATCCAAGTGGGTTCCATAGTAATGGGAACAGGCACTGTCTCTGATATGAACTGATTGGCTTGCTCTTTGATCACCTCCCTCTGAGGGGGGAGCAGCCTTACCAGGCCACAGAGGAAGACAATGCAGCCATTCCTGATGAGACCTGATTGACTAGGGTCAGAAGGAAGGGGAGGAGGACCTCCACCATCAGTGAACTTGGGGAGGGATATGGGTGGAGAAGGGGGAGGGAAGGTGGGATTGGGGGAGGAAGGAGGGAGCTACAGGGAAGGATACAAAGTGAATAAACTGTAATTAATAAAAATTTAAAAAGCTGGAAAAATAAGTGTAAATTATTTTAAGACATAAAATAAAAATGCACAAGTCCATAAATGAGTAAGTCTTACTGAAGAGAAGAAAACATGCCTTCACTTTGGCACATTACATATGATCATTACTTCAACTTTCCGAAAATTGGCTAAAGGGAAAGAATTCAGTGGTTGGACCACCTTTTTAAGAGGAACATTTACCCATCAAGGGACAAAGGAACAGACTTCTTTATGCAACACTGAAAATAGCTATAAAAAATGAAAAGATTGACATCTACACAATGGAATATTACTCGGCAATGAAAAACAAGGAAATCATGAAATTTGCAGGTAAATGGTGGGAACTGGAAAGGATCATCCTGGGTGAGCTGTCCCAGAAACACAAAGACACACACGGTATATAACACTCATATAGACATATAATATAGGATAAATCTACTAAAATCTGTACATCTAAAGAAACTAATCAAGAGGGAGGACTCTGACTAAAATGCTCAATCCACATCCCAAAAGGCAAAGAGGATGGACATCAGAAGAAGAAGAAAACAGGAAACAAGTTAGGAACCTGCCACAGAGGGCCTCTGAAAGGCAGACTATCAAAGCAGATGCTGAGACTTATGGCCAACTGTTGGGCAGAGTGCATGGAATCTTATGAAAGAAGTGGGAAATAGTAAGATCTGTAGAGGACAGGAATTCCACAAGGAGAGCAACAGAACCAGAAAATTTGAACACAGGGAACTTCCCAGAGACTCATACTCCAGCCAAGCACCATGTATGGAGATAACCTAGAACCCCCGCACAGATGTAGCCCATGGCAGTTCAGTGTCCAGGTGGGTTACATAGTAATGGAAAGAGGGGCTGCCTTTGACATAATCTGACTGTCCTGCTCTTTGATCACCTCCCCCTGAGGGGGGAGCAGCCTTACCAGGCCACAGAAGATGACAATGCAGCTACTCCTGATGTGATCTGATAGACTAAGATCAGAAGGAAGAAGAGGAGGATCTCCCCTACCAGTGGACTTGGGGAGGGACATGTGTGAAGAAGGGGGAGGAGAGGAGAGAGGGATTTTTGGAGGGATACAAAGTGAATAAAGTGTAACTAATAAAAAATAATAATTAATTAAAATCTCTTAGAAAATTTAAAAAAAAAAATGAAAAGATTGGAAAACCACTGCTCTGCCAACCCTGGAATTACTCAGCTGAGGAAACACTGTGGATGGCTGCTAACACCCTGGCATGGGAAGCTTTAGGGAAGAGACTTAAGAAAGGACAATTTGATGAAACAAAGGGGACATATGTCTACAAACGAAAGAGCTGAAGACAACAAATGCTATCCAAGATTTATACTGACAGCACAGCAGCAGGATTCCCTGTCACTGCATTTAGTCTTGTGCATCAAGGTACATACAGCTTCAGGTAGCATTCTTGCCAAAAAGCGTTTTCTGGAATTTTCAGTTTATAAGAAATGCAAGAGATCAAGAAGAAGGTTAAGCAACTCCCAAACAAACAAGCAATAAAATAAACCAACAGTATAGGACCTCCTGTAATAATAGAAATAAAAATGCCACAAGCAACAGATCTGGAATGAAGAGATTGAATGTGTGGGGATGGGGAGTGAGGAAAGAGAGAGAAACAGAGATAGTGGGAGAGCACTGGTGAAGAGAACGAGGAGTACTGGGAGGGAGGGGGGCTGCCAAGAGAGAAAGTCAGAGAGGGTGGCAGAAGAGAGAAAAAGGAAGCAGAGAGAGAGTGTGCAGTGATGGGGAGTATAACTGGTGCACAGGCTGCTCACACACTGGCAGAGGGGGAGAGAGAGAGAGAGAGAGAGAGAGAGAGAGAGGATAGATGTAACAACTAAATGCAATGCTACAAAATGATTATACCTTTATTGTAGAATAATCTTGGAATTGAAGAAATTTAAATTAGCTAAGATTGGGAGCTATAATTTATTGCAGTCATCTGAGATTACATAGCAAAGTATTATTTTTTCTGATAAGCATGTTAAGTATTTAGGAGCAAGTCATCAAGAACTAATTTCCAAATGATTTACAAAATATATATTCATATAAAAATAAATATGACAAAAGTTTTAAGTCACTGACTGTAAGTGAAACATGTGTGAGGATATATGTACTTTAATGGTTTGGATTTTTAATTTAAAATGTTTGAAATGAAAAAAAGCAAGGTCAGATAATGGAGGGCTTATCTTGAGCACATTAGGATCTTGGGCCTTGTTGTCAAAGGACTTGAACAAAGAACTGACATGATCAAATTCTCATTCCAATGAGAATTCATCTAGTTCTAGATCTACTTATTACACTCACTCAACTAGTGTTTATTGGTCGCCAAATATTACACAAACCCTAAACTAGGTGCTGTGGGGGACACAAGCTAAGCTGCAGATAAGCTGCAAAAGGTGTAGCCCCGGGGTACACTGTTCTTTCCTGAACATAACTAGAATCACTGGAAGGTGGGTATTCGGGGCCTGCAGGTGTGTCTTACAAGCTATCACACAGAGATGGTGATGGAGGAGGAGATGGTCAGCCTGGAGCAGAGAAGCAGAGCGAACACAAGGCTGGAGTCAAGGTAAATGGGAGTCTGCATAAGTGAGTTAGGAGCCAGAATGGTAAGATGCAGTTGGAGAAGATTCCAAAAACCGAACTGAACATGTTAAGGGCCAATAGCTAGTGCTCTATATCTTCTGCTGGACCCTTGAGGGAAATGCTGCCACAGTAGCTCTCCAAGGCTGAGGATATCATGAGGGTAAGAGTGCAAAAAAGTTTTCTAAATGTTAGAGACCAGATGAGTTTGCCAAAGCATTTCCAGGATGGATTCTAAAATGTCCCCTTAGGTCAATGTGACTTGTTCTAGATAATAGCCACCACAGTGGACTGGAGAGGGACCCCCAAAGGGTCAAAGTAGCATTATACTGTGGTAGGATTTGTATAGCACAGCTATTTATTTTTCTCTTCTTCCTTATAACATAGCATAAACCTACCACACACCAAAAGTATGAGTTAAGAAGTCAGAAGAGAAGCCAGGAATGGTGGCACATATCTGGAATTATAGCACTCAGGAGGCCAAACCATGAAGATAACCCTGAGTTAAGGCTAGCCTTGACTAGCCTAAAGAGTCAGACCCTGTCTATTTAAAAAAAAAAAAAAAATCCAATAAGGGTAGGGAGAGACGACAGAATTCACAGTCCTAGATAAATGCTGAGAAAAGACTGAGGCCTGGAGGCAGAACTGGAGTTATATTGCTTACAGCTGTGTCTCTAAGATCTGCATACAGGCAGCAATGAATGATTCCCACAGGAAGTGATGAACCTCAGGCCAAATGTGTTCTCCAAGGAAGGAGAGAGAGAGAGAGAGAGAGAGAGAGAGAGAGAGAGAGAGAGAGCTGTGCTTTGGTCTAAACATAGTTTCATTTTCCTGCAGTGGAAACTTGATCTTCACAGTGACAATGTTAAGGTGATGGGACCTTTAAAAGATAGACTCTAGCAGAGAGTCATGGACTTTGAAAATCTTGGGGAGGTACTGAGGTAGTTCCCAGCTTAGTTCTTTTTTTCCCATTATTTTTTTTTATTTTTAATTATACTTTATTTACTTTGTATCCCCCCCTCTAGTTCCCTCAGTCCTCCCCTCCCAATCCTTCCTTTCCTCCCCCTTCTCCCTACACCCCCCTCCCCAAGTCCACTGGTAGGGGAGGGTTTCTTTTTCTTCCTTCTGATCCTAGTCTGTTAGGTCTCATCAGGAGTGGCTGCATTGTCTTCCTCTGTGGCCCGGTAAGGCTGCTCCCCGCTCAGGGGGAGGTGATCAAAGAGCAGGCCAATCAGTTCATGTCAGAAGCAGTTGTGAGATACCTGATTCCTGACACTTCTTAGCTTCCTGTTTTATCTTGTGATTTCCCCCTCTTGTATGCCCTCCATCATGATGTCAGCTGCCTTCTGAGGCTGCTGCCTGAAGAAGCAAGCAGCTATCAATTGCATCTACCCTCCTCATATTGGCCAGTAGAAAAGTCTGAGCTAACTTGCATATCTATTTTGATTGCTAGTCTGTTCACAACAGCAAGAAAGGGAGCCAGTCTAGATGTGCATCAACAGATGAATGGATAAAGAAAATTAGGTACATGTACACAATGTAATTTATTTGCAGAAAAAGAAATAGGTGGATCTGAAAAGTATCTTATGCAGGGTAACCCAGACTCATAAAATTAAAACCCACCAAGTTCTTTTTTATATGTGGATCCTAGTTTGTATACATGTGTGCATAGTGATGGCTGAAAATACAAATAAAGCCTAAAAATCTAAGAAGAGATCATGAGAGAATAAGAGAGGTACTGAAGGGACAAGAGAAAAGATGTGTTGTTAAGTGGAAAAGAGGCTGAGGGACTGGACAGGGGGATTAGGGAGACAGAGGTCGGGAAGTTGAGGCTGGAGGAAAACCTACTAAAACACTGTTCAAAATGCTATAGTGACATCTAATATCTTGTACGCTAATTTTAAAGAATTGTAAAAAGCTCTGAATTTTAATTAAGTCTGAAGAGATGGCTCAGATGGTGAGGACGCTGGCCACCAAGCCTCACAACAAGAGCTCAATCACCAAGACACAGGCACTGCAAGGAGAGAACCAATTCTGAGGAATTGTCTTCTGATCTTCACACCTGCTACGATACACTCACACCCACACATACACACAAAATAAGCAAATGTATTTTTTTGTGTGTGTGGTTTTTTTTTTTTTTGCCTTCTTTTTTTTTTAATGTGTTTTTTTTTTTATTAATTACACTTTATTCATTTTGTATCCCCCCATAAGGCCCTCCCTCCTCCCCTGCCGATCCCACCCTTCCTCCCCTTTCTGCATGCATGCCACTCCCCAAGTCCACTGATAGGGGAGGTTCTCCTCTTCTTTCTGATCTTAGTCTATCAGTTCTCATCAAAAGTGGCTGCATTGTCCTCTACTGTGGCCTGGTAAGGCTGCTCCCCCCTTAGGGGGAAGTGATCAATGAGCAGGCCAATCAGATTATGTCAGAGGCAGTCCCTCTTCCCATTACTATGTAACCCACTTGGACACTGAACTGCCATGGGCTACACCTGTGCAGGGGTTCCAGGTCATCTCCAAGAATAGTCCTTGGTTGGAGTATGAGTCTCTGGGAAGTTCCCTGTGTTCAAATTATCTTGTTCTGTTGCTCTGCTTGTGGAGTTCCTGTCCCCTCCAGCTCTTACTATTTCCCACTTCTTATATAAAATTCCATTCACTCTGCCCATCAGTTATTTTTAATTACTAGAAAATAATCAAATTTAGGAAATCTGTATAAAGATCCTCATTCCCACTCCTCTTTGGAGACACAGCTACAGGAAGGGAGGCCTGAATGGCCCAAAGTCAGCTGGAGCCCCAGAATTGTTGCCCCTAACCTACACACAGTCTGCACAACTTCCTAGCCAAGCATCAGCTCCTCATTTCATGGGGTCTCTGAGCATCAGGCTGGCTTGCTATCTTTATACTAGAAAATATATTTGCTCCTAACTCGGTCTCTAGAAATAGCTGAAAATAGATGAGAACATATTCTGGTAATTGACTTACAATCAGAAACTATAAGAATAGGTGGGGAAGTTTTTTACATTAATTACATTTTATTTGATTTGTATCCCAGCTGTAGCCCCCTCCTTCATTCCCTCCCAATCCCACCTTCCCTCCTTCATCTCCTCCCATGCTCCTCTTGAAGTCCACAGATAGGGGAGGTCCGCCCCCCCTTCCATCTGACCCTAGCTTATCAGGTCTCATCAGGACTGGCTGCAATGTCCTCCTCTGTGTCCTGGCAAGGCTGCTCCTCCCTCAGGGGGGAGGGGGAGGTCAAAGAGCCAGCCACTGAGTTCATGTCAGAGACAGTCCCTGTTCCCATCACTAGAGAACCCACTTGGATACGGAGCTGCCATGCTGCCATGGTGTGGATTTTTTAACCAGAATAAGTTTAATGCTGGGATCTGACCGAAATGATTTTTAAGTTTCTTTTTATCTCATTTACTTGTCACATAACTTATAGGAATATGGAAAAAATTACATTAAACCAAATAAGTTTTCTGCAAAAGTTCCTGGGACAGTACAAATCTCAGATACTATGCAAAACATGTACATTGTACTATGGTATCAACTGGATTATGTCCTTTTACCATTACCATATTCACGTGGAAGACCTAATCCACGGAACCTCAGACTACTTGAGACTAGTTTTTTTTAAGGGTAGTAAAGTTAAAGTTACTGGGGTGAACCCCGTTATATATGACTTGCTTCCTAGGAAGGTGTTCTGACATAAGGCACACACCCATTAAGAAAAGGCCATATGAACATGCAAAGAAATTTGTCTGTAGCCAAAGAAAGATCCCCTCAGAAGAACCCTGGCAACCCCTTAAATCTTGGGCTTCTGGCCTTCATAATTGAGAGATTAATTTCTTTAGCTTTGTAACCCCTAGTATGTGGTACTTTGTGCAGGAAGAAAACTAACATAGACGTACATATAAAACAATATACTTAATATATTTACCCAAGAGCCCTGAGGCATCTGAATGTAAAGAACAAATTTATTTGCTCATCCAACACTGGAGAATATACTATGCCAGCCACAAACAGTACATGTTTGTTTATGCAGCACCTTCACCGTCATCACATAAGCCTATCTGTTTATCACATTTTAATTTATTGTATGGGCACGTGGAGGCATGCATGTGAAAGTCAGAGGACAGCCCCCAGGCATCGGTTCTCTTCACCTGTGTGGGTCCCAGGTATCAAACTCGGCATCTCAGGCTTAGCAAGAACCTTTACCTAGTGAGCCATCACGCCAGCCCCTAATGTTGTTTTCCTATCAGGAAAAACAAAAAACAAAAAAACAAAAAACACTTTTTCTAATCATTTTCTGTGGTGTATGTTCATCACTGAGGATGGCTTCTTCTGATTGAAATCATCCTTTCTCTGGATGTGAAGACTTTGGAGTTACTTGCGACTGACTTTCCTCATTCTGACTTGGTCTCACGTGAAGATAGGGCAGGTATTTTTTAAACTTCACTGTTAATTCTAACATGCAACCAGGGTTGACCACCATTACTCTACTTTGAATAGCCTTCAAAAAAAATTTTTTTTTCTCAGTTTCTCTTCTTTGGGTTCTTTGAAGGACCTCAAGGTCACCTCGGTTGCAATGCAAAGTGCATGCCACATGTCACCAACAATTAATCACCTGGAAACTTATTACAGAGTGCTGGTTCTGCCTGACTACTAAATCAAAATCCATTTAACAGGATTCCCCACCTAATTCAAATCCACTGCGTGATATTAGAAATACTGAATTCCCATGATAAGCGCCTGGAAAACTCATTATAAACAAGACTTTGCCTTCTTCCAGAGCCACACAAAATATCAGTCTCTGGGAAGGGCCTGGGAAGCAGGGTTTTAAGTATTCTTATGGAACCAGTCAGGCAAAGGCCTGAGGCCTAGGATCCCCTTACTTAGGCGAGTATATGCCACTCAGCCCTCTTTCTGTTCAGATCCTGCCTCTTAACCCTCCAATTATTATTGTGTGATATGAAATGAAGCAGTGAGACAATAATTTTTATTATTATTTTTCCACCACACATGCACACTTGCAAGTATTTATGCCACTTAGGAACAGGGAATAATCGCATTATTACCAGGGTATCAAATTATCAACTACAACAGCCAATGAAAGATTATATTGGATTGATTATTTTCACAGAACACAGCAACCCTAGCGGTCCATAGAAGTCTCTATGTTATGCAGGAGAAAAGCCTAATAGTGTGAAGGGTCTCAAGGGCCTTATGTCACGGTCTTAGATTTACAACACAATGCTCTGTTCTTTTGTAGATGCGAGCAAGAGTGGAATATCCTCATCATCACTCTTGGAGTTTCACTAACTGTGAAGACTCATTTATGAGGCTCACTTCTGCAAAAAGCATTAATTTTTTTTTACACAAAACTGACAGAAGTGGACTTGCTGTGATTATGAGAGTATCAGTGCCAAAGCCTCAGTCTCTGAAAGTAGATCTGGCTACACTTTCAATAAAAATGAAGGCAGAAGAGGAGCTACAGATGAAATTACGTTGCTCACAGCTGATGATGGATGCTTCAAGGTAGGAGGCATACAGGGTCCAGAGACCATCGTCCCCCCCCCCCCTGCTTTTGGAACTTTACATAATAAAGACCAAATGATATTTTAGAAAAAGCAAACATGTACAGATCTGTTTTCTTCATTAGGCAAAAATATATAAATTGTTAACATTTTACTTAGAGCCAAATACACAGCATTTAGCATAATTTTACACACACACACACACACACACACACACACACACACAAGGTTACACCTTCTATCCAATATAGTAACATTGCTTTGGGTTTGTTTCTATGATTACAGAAAGAAAAATCCACTAATGAAGATAAACATTGTCCAGAACTCTGGATCCATCCTTGCCCAGGCATCCTGTTTACCAACAGCCACTTTAATTCTCCCTTCTCAACTCTGAGGAAGGTGTCCTCTGTCAACTTCATCACTGAGAGATAGGCCACTATCTCTGCAGCTTCACAAGCCATTTCTATCAAGTTTTCACTGACCTACTCAACAGCAGATTCATACCTATCTTGCCCTGTTTTCCCTGCTATTATGTCCTTACCACTGAGTCAAGGACCCCCTCACAGAGGTTAGGATACAGTCTTCTTCTATAGCAGAAAGGGGGTTTGGGGAAGAACTGGCTTAGAGAGCTCTACTTATCACAGAAGATAAGTCAGGACAAGCAAGCCAGGGCAGAAAGGCTCAGCCTGCACACACACCAGGAATAGCTCTATAAGGTTCTATCTGTAGTATACCTGTCCCTGGAAACACCTTGGGATTCCCCTATTGTGACTATATTTGGGCTAAGAAGCAAATACAGCAAAGAACTGCTGAATGGGGAAGCTGGAGGTTGAGGATCCCAGTGACACAGGATACCAAAAGAGACAAAAAGAAACCCCTGGGTCTTAAAAAGGAACACACCGAAGACAAAACAAGAGTCCACGACTCTCCTGCCTTAGGGTTCCTAATTCCAGCAGATGCATACAATTTTAGAACTACAGAATGAGCTCAGGATTCAGGACCTAAGTCTGACTATAGACCCCCTTGAGGCCTCTTTGAGTTTTTTTTTTTTTAATCCTATCTCAACCTACTATATGACTGCAAAGGAAGCCCTTATCTGTCTCCCTAGCTGTATACAGAAAAGCCTAGTTGATGGTTTTCCTTGTCTGAGCTGTGATGCTATTTTAAAGGGAAGGGTCACAAGGAGGAGAGTAGGAAGGTCAGGAGTAGGGTGACAGGAAACAGACTAAGTAGCATGGAGATGTGAAGTAAACACAGGCATACAAATGAAAAATCTCTCTTCCTCAGCATACCACTAAAGTACTCTTTTCCCATTTTAGCAAGGAATAAGGAAAGTTGACACAGACACCTTGTTGATAAAGCTGTAGCCTTCACAGGACTCACAACATGATAGTCGCAAGCATATGTTCATAAATACCACAATGCCCACCAGCCTGGCAATCTGTAGGGTTCCTAAAGTCTGGGGAGGGTGGGTTTGTAGCTCATGCCCTGGGACGGTTCCTGGGTACATAGGCAGTTCTTGAAGTCCTTGATAAACATGTTGGCGCCAACAGCACTGACCCAGCCGAAAGTCAGTGGGCTGACTGCAACCAAGCACATCCAGACTTCGATGAAGGCCCAGAGGCAAGAAGGGACACCCAGACCTGTAGCCTGGCCCAGAGGCAAGAAGGGACACCGAGTAGTTTGCTGGACCCTAGGCAGAAGCTGGAAATAAGATAGGAAGAACCTTCGTTGGTGCCTCCAGACCCACAGAGCAATAACGTTTGGCTGATGGCCAGCGCCACGTGCACTGGCTTCATTTTGTGATGGCAATAGAAAACCTTGCCGTCGATAACATGCACAGCTGAAATGGCCACAAAGCCCAGCTGACTGGCCACGAAGCAGCATAGCTCGAGTATCCATCCGGAGACGAGTCTGAATGTCCACATCAATGACAGGTGGGAAGGTAAGGACAGGGACCGGCAAGTGTAGAGAAAAGCTGCATACATTTGAAGTGCTTAATATACAAGCAGTGAGAGGAATCACACATGGGATACTGTTGTGACAAGGCCACGGGGAAGCAAGGAACATGATCACAAATGTCACATTCTTGAATGTAAGTCCAAAGTGTACATAAGACAGCATGAACAGAAGGCAGACAACAAAACCCACGTGGCCAGCCTAACGGGTCCAGCAGGAGGTAGTGGAGAATCAGTTGGGCTGTCTCACTCCAGGCCCAGGGGCCTCCGCTCGCCGCTTTGCTGGACCTGGCCTTTCTTCTTTTCCTTTCTCTCCACGGGCTTCTTCAGTGATCAGGTAATACTGTAGAGGATTGGGCCACAGGTCCTCGTTGATTATCTCAACAATCTTGTCAGACTCAATAGAGCTGTGGTTGGAAAACCACCCAAAGAAGCTCCCATTGCTTCCCGGGTTTTCCTTGCTTAGTGACTGTAGATCATGCCCTGGGAGCCACTGGATGGGGGCTGAGCGAGACACCACGTGACCAGATGGCCCACACCCATACTCCTTGACAAGCACCTTATTTTGGAAATAGGGGTTTGGGCTAAAGTAGAACTTGATTTTGTAGCCCAATCTGGCGAGGCCAAGCTCTTCCACCTCCAGTCTGTTCATGTAGGTCAGCACATCCTTATCTCTGGTGCTCAGAAAAGATGACAGCAGGGGGTGGTTCTGAAAAGCTTTCCCCCAGAAGCCGGGGATGCTCTGGATGAGGAGGTTCCGGCGTTCTAAGTGGTGAAGTCGCAACTGGCCAAACTTGCGGGTAAGCCTGAGATAGGCCCTGTCAGCCTGCGCATTCATGGTCTCCAGCTTTAGCTGGACAGTCTCCAGGGTATCCATGCTCCCTATCATCATGGTGGACCCTGCCCCAGCATGCTTCTCTGCCACCTTCTTTTCCTCCCCCGCTGGGACAGCGATACAAGGCCCCGCAGAGCTCATCTTTGGCTTCCCACTGACTGTGGCCTGAGGTCCCCTCCCCGCCGCGCTCCGAGTTTCTAGGGCCCTTCTCCGGGGAACTCGCCGATTTCCTAGGCGGCAGCTGTGTCGCAGCCTCGCCAAGGCTCCCACGGTTCCCACAAAACCGGTGTCGCTGGTCAGGCGCTCGGCGAGGGATGTGGCCCTCTCCAGGCCCGGGTCAGTGGCCGCCAGCCCGCACTCGCCCGCAGCCCGTGCCCGCAGGGCCAGGCCGCAGTCCAGCGGGACGCGGAGGTCTTCCCTGGGATCGGCTGGTTGCGCGCCTCCCCGAGCAGCCCCGGCCTGCGCGTCCGCGGCCTCGTCGTCCTCCTCGGGCGGCGGGCTCTCTGGCGGCTTCTCGTCGCGCCAGGCATCATCTGCAGCGGGGCGCACCCGGGCTCTGGCCCGACCTTTGCCCCGGCCTTTGGTGCGGGAAGACCTTCGACCCCTACTCCGTCCGCTCATAGTGGCGGCGGACAGGGCTTCAAAGCTGGCAGCAGCCGGGGTCTCCGCCGAGCAGGCCTCGCCAAGGCAACCGTGACGTCACCGCAAGGCAGGACCCGCTGCACGCCGTGATTGGCTCCACCACGGCGGCTGCGCACCAGCCCACCCTCGCTCTGCTGTTAGAGTTTCCACTTGCAGTCAGCCTTGGTTACTTTACTGATTCAACTCCTATCATTGATCCGTGGATAGCAAGCGTGTCCCCACGGGTTCATAAGACACAGCCATTGCTCTTACAATGCCATCTTGAAGGCAGCCACCGCCAGTCCTCATCAATTTTCTAAATATTCTTCCTCTTGAGTTATCTCGTGTGACATCTCTTATAATTAAAAGGGTCATCGACATTCCTGTCTCATAACATAATTATTTTACTGTAAGATTTGCCCCAGCAACTTAACCCTGAGGAATGTGAAGGCAGGATTTAGAGATGATTTAGAAATATCTAGCATGACTTAGAAGGAAAAAAAAAAAGTGATAACTAGTAATCATGCACACAAGGCACTTTACTGAGTACCTTTTTTTTCTCTTTGCTCACGAAGCACATATTATTATTCCCAGTTTCCTGATAAAACTGCAACTGAAGGGCTGGTGTTACAATTCAGTGCTAAAACAATTGCTTAGCATTCCAGTCCTGGATTCAGTCCTTAGTAAAGAGGATAGGAGGAGGGGGGCAGGAGCAGAGGAAGGAATCTTCTGGAGGTTACACAGCTAAGGAGAGGAAGCCCTGGCCTACCTGACTATGTTACCTATGCAATCGGTTGGCCCTTTGCCAATGACTGTCCTGACTCCTAAGAAAACCTATCCAGCCTGTTTCCTGTCTGGGCTGCAGTGCCCCAGCTGCTGCCGGCCTACACAGAGCTGCATTGTGAATCTCAGTCTTGAGCCAGAAGTAAAGGCCCTGAGGCCAAGCTCCTATAGATGGAACAGGACACACATAGAATAAAAATACCATTCTAGGAGTAGAGGAGGATTTCCAGGTGAGGTTTTGAGGCAGAGGGTTTACAGGAGCAGTGAGTAGACCCTGGAGACCTTTCACAGCCTGCAGAGAAGCAGCCAGACAACCCGGCTGGCACTCCTAGAGAAACCTCAGGGTCTATAGCCAGGAGACAGCACCGTGAGTACTGAGGGATGCATGCCTGGTGTGCAGAGAAACTTCTCCAGTGGACCGTCCAGGTTCAAACACAACACCCTTGCAACAAAGAACAGGGAAGTAAGGCCACATGCCCCAGGCCTTCAGCCTCACTTTGATCTTTTCATATTCAGAGTGTCTATGTGGACCAGCAGTCAGGCAGCAGCCCAAAGTCTGCTCAAGGTGCAGAACTACTAGACAAGAAAATAAATGTTAACAAGCTCTCAGGTTCTCTTTTATGAACATTAAGTGTAGAAGACTGGGTAAGGGGGATTATTCTGAAACAAAAAGGCCTGATTTTAAACCAACACATGAACCCTAACTTTCTCAAAAGGCCTGCAGTTGCCTGCAAGGCTCCAGCTCAGACACAGGTTTCCCCACTAGCTTTCTGTCTGATACCATCTCCAACCTGGTCTCCTGCCTCAGAATCTTTATGTTGTCACCTCCTTCTACATTAATTGCTCCTCACCTCATATGTGGTCTGGGCCCCTTTACAGTTCAATTTCTCACTATTAATACTATCATATTTGAAATTGTCAACTCTTAACATTTCAGCTTGTGTTTTTTTTCTCATAATACCTATCAACTTCCTACACACTGTCAGTAGTTTGGAATATTATATATAATCTTTAAAGTATATACATTTATTAATTTGGAGTGTGTGTGTGTGTGTGTGTGTGTGTGTGTGTGTGTGTGTGTGTGTTAGGTAGCATAGGGAAGGTGTGGAAGTCAGAGGGCATCTGGGGTAGTAGTTCTTTGTTGAGTCTGGGTCTTCCGTACTGTTTTTATAGCTCGGTGTACTCCATGCTAGCTGGCTAGAGCTTCTGAGCATTTTTCCTGTCTCTGCTTCCCATCCTATGGTGATGCATGCTGAAATTAGAGATGCAGTGCAAGCCACTGCACTTAGTGTTTGATGTTGTTTGTTAGTTGGTGTTTTTGTAGGTTCCATGGATTGAATTCAGGTAGTTGGGCTAGCACAGTTGAGTCATTTCAGGGTCTCATGGTTTATAGTTTGTCTCCTCTCCATAATGTCACCTCCATGAAAAGAGGGGTCTTTGTTATGTTTGCTGTATCTTTACTTTCTGCATATAAATGGCACTTCATCATAACTGATTGAAAGAATCAAGTAAAGCAGTGTTTTTAAAAAGAGTTTATAAATGATGTTTTAAATACAAAATACTTTTTTCACAGAAGCAAAACTATTGATAAAACCTATATATTTTTTATAAATTTATATTTATATTAATTACAGTTTATTCACTTTGTATCCCACTGTAGTTCCCTTCCTCCTCCCCCCCCAATCTCACCCTCCCTCCCTTATCTCTTCCTGTGCCCCTCTCCAAGGCCACAAATAGGGGAGGTCCTTCTCCCCTTCCATCTGACCCTAGGTTACCCCATTTCCTCAGAACTGGTAGCCCATGGCAGCTCAGTATCCAAGTGGGTTCCCTAGTAAGGGGAACAGGGACTGTCTCTGACATGAACTCAGTGGCTGGCTCTTTGACCGCCTTCCCCGGATGGGGGAGCAGCCTTGCCAGGCCACAGAGAACAAAGCAGCCAGTTCTGATAAAAACCTATATTTTTAAATCAACCTATGGGAATCTATTAAACTATACATTTGGCTAGAAATCTGTCTTTTGTTATAGACTCTGGAGTGAGAGACAAATAACAAGTTAAGAGGATTGTTAGTTGACTAACAGGGATTAATCAGTCCAAGGGTCACCTTAAATCCTTATTGAAGGCTTTCCTAACCACTTTCCCCATGCTTCTCCTACAATAAGCGGTGCTGACCTGGACCTCACAGGCTACTGCCTCACTATATTATTTGTTAAGCTGTAATACACACACTCTTTTTCCAAGTTCTATCACAGAATCTCTTCTTAAACTGGATAATCATGGTCTGGAACTCTGTAAATCTCAGAGAAATAGAAGGTGAGCGGAAGCAGCCGATATCCCTTTTAAAATCTGGGCACTTCTCTGAGCACTCGAGGCTTAAGGTATCTCTGTTGTCAAGAGTAATAATCCAGCTTCAGTGTCTTCATCATATAAGTAACCAAAGGGTTAGCTGCCGCAGGGTTACCAGTGGCCAGGCCACTGCAAGCAAGCAGTTTAGCGAACAATCTACCTTGAGCCTTGTCTCATACTATCAGACAGATAAGCATCAGGTAAGTAAAGACAAACAAGAGACTAATACCCATTAGAGAAAACCTTCTGGCCCAGGCCACTCAGTCCCTGCAGCTTTTGCACTTAAAAGGCTAGTCTATGGTGATGAACTGAACTTTCACCAGGATAGTAATATCAACATTTATATGACTGAAGCTCAGAGTCTTACTTAGATAAGTAACTTAGATAAAAAGGACTATATACTTTATCTTTATCCCTCAGAGCACCTAGTGTGGAGCCTTACACATCCTAGTGACTGTAATGAAAAGCTCACATTTACTTGTGCTTTATACAATGCCACATCTTAACTCATCTAATCCCCATAACCACTGTATGGGGCAGAAACAATTATTGCTCTCATTTGAAGATGAGGTTACTGCTACAAAAAAAATGGTTCAGTAGCTTTTCTAAAGTTACACAGCCAGCAAGTGGTTTTCACAAAGGCCCTTCAACTTCAGTGTCATGTTCTTCCCCAGGGGCCCATGATGTCAAATTACAGCTCGAAAGACTAATTGCTCCAGTACCTTAATTGTTCTTTTCTTCACTAGTAAGTATTTTCAAAATTATAGCTATGAATGCATACCCACTTGGCAGCATAGGTTAACATATACTCAGTATATACAGCAAGTAGGATTCATCAAATGATGTGATAACATACTTGACATTGCAGTACTCAACATGAATTAAGTTTAGTTTCAAAAGCCAATGATGGGAAGAGAGCCCTTCAGTTTCTATTCTATTTGGCCCAAGCATTCTGTAACTATTATTAGATGAATGTAAGTTTATCCTGCACTCAAGGGACCTACAGATGCTGTAACCTCTTCCTCATATGTGAATACTTAGTTCACAGTAATGTGCATATGCAATTCTTATTGTGGCATTTCATTGTTGGTAAATATTTATTAGAAACTTAAAAATAAGTCAAGATGTTATAAGTACACATTGCTTTTGTTTGAAAGTCTGATTCCTTCTGTTTCTTTTAAAGTCAATTTTCCCCAAAACATAGAAATTGATAAACATCCCAGCCACCCAATCTATTCTCTGGCCAAGGGAACATTTCCCACAGTCTCCCTAGCAGAGTTTCAGGACTCCAGACTTGACATTGCTCCTTTTTAGCAATGGAGCGTTTCTCTTCTTCCCCAAGAAGACACTTCAAGCCCCTTTGGATGGCAGTGAGTACTGCATGCTGTGCAGAATTTTGCCAACTAAACCCCTCCCCCAGGTTCTAGAAGGGCATGAAAATAAAAAAGCAGTGTCTGGAATAGTTTCAAAGCCAAGAAAAGAAGGAGAAAAAAAACTTAAACCTCTTATGGTAAATGTCCAGACTATCTGAACTTAACATCTTGAAAACTGTGCCTGCCTCTTCAGATTCCCCAAAGACTAAAATCCACAGAAGACAACCTAAGTCATTTCAGTTCATTCACATAAGCAGCTGTAGAATATTTTAAAATATTTCCACATGTGTTTTCCTTCTTGACATTCCCTTTTTATCCTGCAATACCAACACTGCTTTAGAAACATCTTTAGGCTTAGAAAAACCTAAGAATCTAGAAAAAAAGATTTTTAAATTAAATTGATCACTTTGAATTCCAAAATGAATCAAGAGAAGGAAAGGCATAATAGCATTAAAGCATAAAAATACACACATATCCATACATGAATATGTGTATTTATGTTAATGCTGTTATGCTATAAATTGTGTGTGTGTGTGTGTGTGTGTGTGTGTGTGTGTGTGTGTGTGTGT
>NW_026585644.1:59148696-59162361 GCF_907164565.1 Psammomys obesus
GTGTGTGTGTGTGTGTGTGTGTGTGTGTGTGTGTGTGTGTGTGTGTGAAGGCTAGTTTTATGTCAGCTTGACACAAGCTAGAGTCATCTGAAAGGAGGGCACCTCAATTGAGAAAATGCTTCTATAAGATTCAGCTATAACTTTACTCTCTGGGTGATACAAAGAAATAAACAGAGACCATCCCTAATGACTAAGTGGTTTTTATCTATCTGAATCACTTGAACCGACTATTTAAATTCACCTAAATTGTATAAATACTGCAATTATGAAATACCTGATTACTACAATGTTATCTAGACCACACTCAGTATCTAATTTGTTTATAATTTTATAATAGCAGGAAAATATTCAAAGAAGAGCTTGGAAGAAGCTGAAGAGATGGTTCAGCAATTAAGAGTGTATAGGCTCCCAGCACCCATATCAGGGGGCTTATGACTGCTTTACCTCTAGTTCCTTGAAGTCCAACTTCCCTTTCTGACCGTCACGGGCCTTGCACTCACACATGATGCTCCCACACATACATGATTAAAATTTTTTTCCTAAATCTTTTAACATGAAGGTTTGTAATACATGACTGTGACAGCAAATGTGAAGAGACCTATTATAGCCCAAGTAGATTTTACTGCTCAAACAAAACTAAATGTCCTGCAAGAAAGTCTCCCATTTGTTGGGTATAGACTGAACTTAGAAGAGTAAGTAGGCACAGAGTCCTCATTTACTAAGCATAGCTTGTTTATGTACTCAGTGGCATTAGGGAATAAAAATAATAGGGTAATTGGGTATTAGGAATAGGCCCCAGGACTTGTGCATGCTAGCTAAGCATTCTACCACTGATCTGTATCCCCTGTTATTTTGTTTTTTTATTTTATGTTTACCTTGAGATAAGAGGCCTCAGTTGGTGCCCAAAATAGGCTTAAACTTGTTTTATAGTCCAGGCAGGTCTTGAACTTGTAATTCCCCTGCCTCAGCATTCAGAATAACTGAGAGTAAAGGCCTAGCAAGGTTATTGCTTTTAATGGATGATTTTCTAATTTATATTGTACTTGAATTCTTCCCAAGTTATCTAGGCAAGCTTTATCTCCAGGCGGATCAGAAGTTCAATGAGCTATAAAAAGCCAAACTTGCCTCTCGGGTGAAGTGTTTAGCACCTTTTAGGGCTAAATGCCCTAAAGCTATTGCCGCAGCAAACAACTCTCAACAATTTCCAAACTGAAAATAAAGTTGTTCTCAGTCAACAATGCTATGTGTTGTCTATGGGACATGGTTCTTTCTTCCTTGACATCTCCTTTTATGCTGCTCAGAAGTATTTGTTGGTATCATAGTCCTAAATATTACCTCTTTATTATGATATGCTTCCTTAGGCTCAAATATTTGAATGTTTGGTTCCTAGTTGCTGTAACTGTTGAAAAGAGGTGACATTGTTGTAGAAGATGTATCACTTAGAGTGAGCTTTGAGGTTTCAAAAGGACAAGCCAGGTCCAGCCTCCATCTGTCTATCTATCTATCTATCTATCTATCTATCTATCTATCTATCTATCATCTATCTATCATCTATATATCTGTCTGTCTGTCTATCATCTATTTATCTATCTGGCATATGAGGATTATTCCTCTTAATCCACTTCAGTGCCATGCCTGAAAGCCTGCTACCACCGTGATGTTTATGGGCAAACCCTCTGAAACTGTGAGCAAGCCCTTTCATAAGTCACCCTGCTCACAGTGTTTCATCACAGTGATAGTCAGCAACCTCAGACAGTCAGTAATAGTCAGACATTTCCTCACTATAGCATATCATAGTACTACAGAAATGTGCTACAGGATATCTTCACTTGAAAGGTTGATAGAAGAAAATATTCCACCAGGATCTGGATCCACCTAAAATGTCTTAGGCTATTCCAGGAAATCTTTGACAAACAGTGGTATAGACTACAGGTACTGAAATCATGTTGGCCTCATATGCTCAGAGATCTTGCATGAATCACACCTGGATTTTAGCATATTGCTGCAGAGAATTTCCAGGGCCTGAATGGACCTAGGTCACGGGCAGGACTGAGATTGAACTCTGATAACTAGCCCTTTTATTAACCAGCTTGGAAACTATGAAGATGAAACAGCCAACTAAAAGACTTCACCCTGACCCCAATGAAATAATTTTAAAGATATGGAAAAGTGAGTAATAATAAGATTATGCTGAATTTTAACTAATAAGCAACTATCTTGGGGTTAAATATTCTATATTGTACCAAATCATGGGGCTCATTGTTCAGTTTTATTATATTTGGACTAATTTAAGTTAAGGTATTCCTTATCTTTTGGAATACTCATTTTGGTAATTTATTCTTCAGTATAATACTGAACTATAATAAGACATTTTTAAAAGCACTTAAAAGTTAATAGGCAAGCAAAATGCAAACGAGATTCAAGAGCTTGAAAGTCCAGAATAAAGACAACATGATAAAGAAACCAAATTATTTCCCTTCCATTGGTGTTAATATTTTTCCTAGGAATATGCCATGGATTTGGTTCTGACCTTTCATCAACTCATAGAAAGAGAAATCAATGTGTAGTAACATTTATAATGCTCTATAAAATTTGTATTATTGTGTTGGGGGTGAAGGGAACAAGTACAGCTTCTCACAGAAAACACATCTATTTGTAATATTGAGCACAGAGAGGAATATTAGAATTGAAGCCGCAGTGAGTTTCTAACAGTCTCCAGCTCCATGCACAATACCCTACATCCTCCAGCATTTGAGACTGACAAGCAGGACTGCATTCAGTAAAAGCAGCTGCACAGTGCTTCAGATCATCAAAACATCATCAAAACAAAGAAACCAGTTACAAACGTTAGAGAACACACAATTAGCCTCTGCATGCACTTCATCTATGATGGTTTTTCACCCTGACAAGAGCCTGGAACCTGGGCATTTTCTGTGGCAGGCAAAATCACAGGAATGAACCAGGACATTTCATCTGTCCCTGCTACCAGGGGAGCACAGAGCTCTACCAAGAGACATGTGTCTTCACTCCTTTCCATGCCTCCCCTCACTTTCCTTTCTTTGGTCTCTCCTCAAAATTATGTCTAGAGGATTTATTTCTGTTGCTTTAAAAACTGTTTTTCCACCAAGGCTTTCCCACTAACATTAAGACTGAGTCCTGGTAAAGTCGAAACTTCATCTTTCTACCAGAGTTCATCTGGGTTTCTGTTTCTCTACAGTGGTAGAGGTAGATACCAGGATCAGGGTTCCAAGGCAGGGCCAGAGAGGTGGAACAAGGCCTATCACATGACCTTAGGAAGTTGTGAGTATAGGGCTGCCCTGGATCCGGCTGGCACAGGCCACTCAATCCCATGTGACTGTTGCCATGGAGAAATCCTCATTTTCCTGACAACTTTCTCCCTGTGTAAAATCTACTGAGAATCAATCAAACCAGCTTAGCTTACAGATGCCCCTCCACAATCATGCTCCACACCCTTTTGAATTTCCATGTGAAATTATGTACAAATGTCTAGCTATTATTCCAATTACTTGAAAGAAGAAAGGTTCTTGATCCTTTGACTCTTGTAATATCTTTGAAAACAAATTCTATTCTGGAGTCACAGCTGGGAGCTGCCTTGGATATTAAAGAAGTGAGGACCTGGCATCTGGAAAACACTTTGCAGAAAGAAGAGCTTGCAAAGAGCTCTTATTATTGTTCTTGCTGCTGTTGTCAAGCAGTTTCTATCCTTTAACAGTTTTAATTTCAAAGATGACCACTAGTTTTAATTGTTTTCTTTCCACAAACAAAGTTCCACGCTACCCCTGGTTTCTTACCATGAATAATGGTGAACTCCACAAACAATTTTCCCTATAATATGAAGGCTTTTTAGGATAGCTCACCAATACCTACCCCGTTACACGTCCTCAGCAGCTACATCTGCAAATGTTTACGGAGAAATTAGCAGGCTCCTGACATAAGTGGAAGCCTGAGTGATTAACAATGCCTCTTTGGGCACATTTTTTTTCTTCCTCAACTTAATCAATATGTGTATAATTGATCAGGTGGGCCATACGGCCCCACTGATTCACAAATTAGGACAATTAGGACAACAGCCAGGTGATTGTTCAAGCTGGCATTTTTTATAATGTAGACTAGCAAACCTCATCCTTGGACTTCCTTGGAAAAAGCAAGCTCCATCTGGTCTTGGGCATGATTCAGAACTAATTCATATACTCTCTTGCTGAAAATGAGTCTAACCATGTTTAGACAAAATATTGAATACAAATGAATTGTGTAAATTTGTGAGAGCTTCCACCTCAGAATCTGAATTGAAATGCAACAGCAGGAATCTAACAAGAACATTGAGACCAATGCTGAGACCAGGATTTACAGATGCCGTGGGTAGAAAATTCAAGTACAGGAAACTCAATAAGGAGACAGCTTTCTCTAGGACCACTGCTCAAAGACAGACACCTCTGAGATGCAGAGAGTTGCTAGCTCTAAGTCTTACATACCTATGGGAGGAAAGGTGGGAAAAGGCCTAGAATTATAAGCTCAATACGGAAAAAAAAAAGGTAAAAGCTGTTCTTTCTGGAACTAACATGTAGAGAATGTTTTTCCTATGCTTTAATCCTACCCTTTAAAGAGAAAATAAGCAAATTCATCATCAAACTTAACTGCCGTGGTGCCATTTTGTGATTATATGATTAAGTTCATGATATATAGTTTGAGAAAACAGTATACTTGTGCTTACCTCAGTAACATACACTCTTAACCCCAAGCCCCTGCATAGCTCCAGAGGAACCCATTGCAGCAGACAGTCCTGGAAATGATGGTGGACACCAGCTGTCTTCTGCAGATTTATGAACATTAGAGACTTCCGAAGGCCATAGGGCATCCTTCCCAGCACACAGAGAGAGATGAACAGATATGTAGAAAAGCACCTGTGGGAAGGAAGTGACAACATCCCTCCTGTTTCTTGCTTCTATCACTCAAACAAATTAAAAACTAAAACAGTGTCTTTAAAAATCAAGCAGCAACAATCACTTCTACCCATTTATAATTAAGGAAGATTTGAGAAACCAACAATATATACAACAAATGATTCCATATGTCCAATGTATTATTATAGTAAATGAAATTTTTCACCACCAAGAGAGTCTATGTGACATTCTATGGATGGAAGAACTGATTTCCCACAAGGGATTTCTGAGGAGAAAACGTTATGATAAGTATCATGCTGGCATAACTCAGGTTCCTTTGAGGGCTGGGCCTCCTGGCCTTATTTTACTATTCAGTAGTGTCAGGAAAATATCAAGACTAGTCACTGCAAAAATTATACATGTCGTTAGATAAAAAATATTTTTCAAAATAAAAGATTTCTTTTTGGCTCATGAGATTACATGTGTAGGATCACATAGGGTGGGAGAGGTATCATAAAAAAATGGTCACAGGTAAAGGCTAATCTGGGTCAGCATGCACCAGAACCTAAGTGAACCAGTCCAAGCCTCCACAATTTTCAACTCAGAAAAGCGAGGCTACCTACAGAAAAGAAACTAAAATGCTGAAACAATAAAAGGAAGTTGGGGCAGGAACTATTCTGAGAATAATTCTGAGAACAAAAGTTCTCTATTGTTGCTGAAACAAATTGACACTAATTTGGTTATTTTTAACAATATAAATTCATTGATTTACAGTTCTAGAAGTAAGAAGTCCAAATTGCTTACACTGGATCACAGTCCTCAGTGGCAGGGTGTTTCTGATGGAGGCACTAGAAAAGAATCCGCTTCCTGGGTGGCTTTTCCTTCCATGTGCTCACTTGCAGCTTTTGACTCTTCCAGCAACCTAATACCTCCTCATTCTTTTCATCATCTCTGTCTGTGGCACTCCTACCTTCTTTCACTTATAGGGGTTTTGGTGATTACATGAAGCCCACATACATAAGCTAGAATACCCCTATTCTGAAATCCTTAATCACATTTGTAAAGTCTCTTATGTTACATTACAGTAATATGTTGACAGATTCTGGGGTTTAGAGTTTGGGCATCTTTGGGGTGATATTCTGCCTAACATAGGCCACTATGAAGTAGTATTATGGTTAATTGATTTTTTAAAATACATTTTAAGTGAAATATAATTTTATTTCTTTTATTATTCACGCAGTCAGGTGTGGCTCATGCCTTTAATCCCAATACTTTGGAGGTGAAGGCAGGGAGATCCCTGAGTTGGAGGAGGCCAGCCTGGTCTACAAAGCAAGCTCCAGGACAGCCAGAGTTACACAGAAAACCCTGTCCTGAAAATCAAAAAAGAAAGAAGAAAAAGAAGAAGAAGAAGAAGAAGAAGAAGAAGAAGAAGAAGAAGAAGAAGAAGAAGAAGAAGAAGAAGAAGAAGAAGAAATATGATCTTCTACTTCCCCTTCTCTCTTTTTTCCCTCCATCGCCTCCCAGGCCCTCTCCTTCCAGCACCTCCCACATCTCCAGCACTCTCAATATGATAGCCTCTTTTTCTGTTATTAAGATTTTTACAAACATATGTATATGTTGTAGTGTATGCAAAAATATATAGTTACAATTTGAAGCATTGTTTTTAAAAGAGAAGTGTTCAAATATTTCAATTATCATGCTTTGTAACTGACACCTTCCTCTTATACGTGCCTACAGCCTTTTATTCCTGAGCCTTAAATCTCTATATAACAATAACTAGATTTTACTAAGTGTTTTGCAATTACTATGCCAAGCAGTCTACTTGCATCGTCTCAGTTATCTAAAGAGGTAAGTGTCATTATCATCCTTATATCATGAATGAGAAGGTTGAGACTTGGAACCATTGTCAGAAATGCAGACCTAGGCCCAGGAGACCCCTAACCAATAAGAAACAACTCAGATACATTGAGGCTGAAACAACAAGGTGTATTTCCTGCTTGTGCTTCAGATCTCAGCTTTGTCTCATCTCTTCTGCATCATCATTCCACAAGCCTGGCTGACAAAGCAGCCCCTACCTGAGTGCTTGCTCACCCATATAACAGTTGCTTCACTTGTCAGAGTGAGATAAAGAATGAGCTGGTGGGATGGGCTTTCAGAGCATTAATTCTGATGTGATGTGTACAACTTCTCTTCGCCTGCTCAATGGCCATCAACCCAATGACAAGACCTGACATCCACGTAGCTAGAAGGGATCATTCTCTCAATATGCAGGGCAGCAGATATTTGAGAGTAAGCCCACATTCTACCATGGCTCTAAACCTTGAACCTATTATTGGCATTATGAGAAAGTAATGAACTCTGGTCACTATTATTACCACAGTGAATCAAGGTGCTTGGGCTGCTCGCTCATGGTACAACTCTTATCTCCATGCCAGCTGGGGTTATGTATAATAAATATTTATTTTATTTATTTGTATATTTATTTGTATATGTATATTGTATTTATTTATTTATATGTATAATAAATATTTATTTATAATAAATATTTATTTTACAAATAAATATTTTCTGATTCAGAAAATTCTCTTTTTCCATTTTCCTAAAGTGGTTTAACACTCCAAAAAAGACAAAGGTGTGGCACCTGAAGAGAGGTACATTCTAGGAGTCATGAACTGTTCAAGGAAGCTTTCTTCTAACTAGTGAGACTACATTGGTGTGGAGCTGATCTTTACAGCAGAGGGGAGTGGTGGTCTTTAGAGGTTCTCCTCAGTCCAAAGATCTGTAGGATTCTAGTCTACATGAAGAACGTGATTCTGAGACAATTTGTAGAACTCAGATCTTTGGTGTGGTGAACGTACCTTGCCTGATGCTTCTTGAACTATGTTCTAAGAATACCTCTGTGTTCTATAAAAGTTTTCCAAAATGGTCAAAGGGTGCATACTTTTGCTTTCATCACTGGGGCTTGCCTAAGATCCAGGAAGTCCTTATTCTGGATTCAGACCATATAGAACAAAGTGACTGACAAAGTATTCAAGAATACTTTGTAAGTAAGAGGAGAAATACAGAGAAGGCAAAGCCCAACTGCCAATGAGAGACATGGAAGGAGCAACAGCAAAGGTTGTTTTCTGAGCTGCGGTCAGGATGCCTGTAAGCAGGAAAAGCAGCTCTGATGTCCATACCTCCCTTAGACTCTTCATTGGCAGAGTATGAAATGGAGCGGCCAGCAGTAAGGCTGTGTAGTAAGTCAACACTTTTTCCCACAATGGCATTACTTAAGAATGCTATTTTGGCTTTTATTCAAATTATTAAAAGAAAAATAGAAAACATATAAATCATTACAGTTTTTCTATTTCATGAAAAAAGACACAGAAACCTATAAACACAGCTTAGCCATGATCAAAAAGAGCAAGTAGAAAGTTGCAATCAGAACCAGGACTTTTGGCTCCTAGTCCTCCACAGTTCCTGAGGTCCTGACCGTGGTGCTCTCAGCTCCATCATCGAAGACTAGCCACCCCTTGCATTCATTTATATATCTCTATTTCTGATGAACAAATGGAATCCAGTGAGTTATTTGAATTCTGCAGCACCAACACCCTACTTAAAAACCAGCCCAGCCCTCATTCTCCCATGCCATTGTACTCACATGCAGCCATAAAACCACAGCTTGGCAGAATATGAGCTTCTGGCTCCATGTGGGTCCCCACTGCCCTCTATATCCATTCCTTTGCCTGCCTCATGCCCCTTTGAAATGCTTCTCTGGCTTCCAGGATGATGCAGGCTACCAGCCAGCTGTCAGTCAACTCTTTCACAAGTTTGCCTTGTTGAAGTGACAGGGCTATATCAAAGTCCAGATGCTTCTGCATAAATAAATACCTCATCTGGGACCTGGAAAGAATCCAACTGAGTATTACAGAAAAGGCTGGGGTGGAATCATAACCAAATGATACACAGCTGGAAACTGTTAAGTTAAAAGTAGGGGACAGGGGGTGGTACTGGAAGAGAAGAGAAAAGCAGAGCGAAAAATAATCAAACCAGTGATTACTGTTACCTGGAAGTTTCTGAATTAAAATCACAATGAAACAAACTCATGGTTTATATCACAGTTGAATTAATAGCTTTTTGACAAATTTGCTAATTTATATTAAAACAGAGAGGTTTGTTGGGGCTGAGAAGGTTGTATGGTTTCCTTGGATGGACTGGGTGTGTTCCCTTCTGACTATCTGAATTTATAAATGGCTTCACGGTACCTGAGGTTAAGAAAGTCAACTCTGCACTAATGAGCATCCCTGGGCTGCCTTCCTGGGCTTACCCAGCCTTTGGGAAGCTATGTGAGTTCCCACACTGGCAAGTAGCTCAGCTGAACAAGCCAGAGATGAATACACATAGAATTAAAGAGGTACCCAGGAAAAGAATGTCCAGTAATATCACTCCTTCTCAGCCCAGGACCCAAGCAGATGAACCACTGTGGTGAATCAGCAATGGTTGTAGAGGCAGCTTCTGGTACTCCAGCCTCCAGCCTCTGGAAGCCATGATGACATCACTGCACAGAGAACAGAGGATGTTTATATACAGAGGAAATTAGGCCACACAGACAGACAGAGACAGAGAAACAGTGAAGTAGAGACTCTTCCTAATGAAAAATAAAGCACATAGATTACCTTCTTAACAGGTGGCTTGATTTAACCTCCTGGATTAAAAATACTCTGAATGAATCCATTGTTAAGAGATGCCAGACTCCAGGCTTTTAAATGAAAGCACAGTATCATGGGGCAGAAGTTCTCTGTAGCCTCTTTGTCCTATGTGTGTTCCAGGTTTCTGACAGGCAAGGTGGGCTGAATCCTATAAAATCTCCAACCAATCTGAGACCAAACTATGAGTGCCAAGATGAAGGCTTATGTAAATCAGACTGCTACACAGAATGAGACTACCTCCATGTGCCTCTTTTTTATGTACATAACATTTTTATTTTATTTTTTGAATTTATTACAGTTTACTCACTATCCCAGCTGTAAGCCCTCCCTCATCCCCTCTCAATCTCATCCTCCCTCCCTCTTCTCCTCCCATGCCCCTCTCCAAGTCCACTGATAGGGGAGGTCCTCTTCCATTTCCCTCTAACCTTAACCTATCAGGCCTTGTCTTCCTCTGTGGCCTGGTAAGGTTGCTCCCCCCTCAGGTCAGAAAGTAATAGAAAATGTACAATTGAAAGAGAATAAGAGCATCTCTACATTTAATGTTTCAGCTTTCTGCCTGTAATCCCTGCACTCAGGGAAGCAGAGGCAGGCATATATCTGTGAGTTAGAGGCAGTCTTGTTATGAGTCTCAGCATCTGCTTCAATACCCTGATGAGGAGAATCTTTCAGAGGACCCCTGTGGAAGCCTACTATCCTGTTGCCTGTCTTCTCCTAATTCTAATGTCTCTCCTGTTTGCCCTACTGAATGAGAATTAAGCATCTTCCCTTGAGTCCTCCTTGTTACCTTCTTTAAGACTATACATTTCAGTATGTTTATACTATATTATATGTCTAATATCCACTTGTAAGTGAGTATATACCATGTGTGTCTGGGTGATCTTACTCAGGGTGATCTTTTCAAGTTTCACCAATTTGCCTGAAAATTTCATGATTTCCTTGTTTTTAATTGCTGAGTAGTATTCGATTGTATAAATGTACCACAGTTTCTATATCCATTCCTCAGTTGAGGGACATCTGGGTTGTTTCCAGATTCTGGCTATTATGAATAAAGCTGCTATGAACATAGCTGAGCAAATGTCCTGGTTGTATAGTTGAACATTTTCAGATATATGCCCAGGAGTGTTGTAGCTAGATCTTGAGGTAGCACAATTCTCTGAGAAAGCACCAGATTGATTTCCAAAGTGGTTGTACAAGTTTACATTCCCACCAGCAGTGGAAGAGGGTTCCCCTTTCTCCACATCCTCTCCAGCATGTGTTGTCGCTTGAGGTGTTGATCTTAGCCATTCTGATGTATAAGGTGGAATCTTAGAATCATATTGATTTGATTTCCTGGATGTCTAAGGATGTTGAGCATTTCTTTTAAAACTTTTTCTCTGCCATTCGATATTTTTTCTGTTGAGAATTCTGTTTAGCTCTGTACCCCCACTGGGCCGAGTGCAGGGAATCTTAAGAAAGAAGGAGGAGATAAAAAGACCTAGAGGGAACTGGAGCTCCACATGTAGAGCAACAGAACCAAGAAATCTAGGCACAGGGATCTTTTCTGAGACTGATACTCCAACCAAGGACCATTCATAGAGATAACCTAGAACCCCTGTACAAATGTAGCCTGTGGCAGCTCACTCTTCTAGTGAGGAAAATAGGGTCTGTCTCTGACATGAACTCAGTGGCTAGCTCTTTAATCATCTTCTCCTGATGGGAGGAACAGCCTTACCATGCCACAGAAGACAATGCAGACAGTCCTCATGAGACCTGATACGCTAGGGTCAGATGGAAGGGGAAGAGGACCTCCCCTATCAGTGGACTGGGGGAGGAGAAGAGGAAGGGAGGGCTGGATTGGGAGGGGACAAGAAAGGGGGGCTGCAGCTGGGATACAAAATGAATAAATGGTAATAAATAAAAAAATTTTAAAGAACTAAAAAAGTTAAACAGCAACAAACCAAGCAATTCAATTAAAATATGGGGTACAGAGCCTACCTCTTAATGCAGTTTGGTCAGAAATTTACGTTTGCTGTATAGTCAGGAATCTGAAGGGATAAATTCTTTTCCTTTAGGTTTTATTGGGGAAAGTTTTCAATTGGCAATGATGGTACTCACAGGAGCCATCAAAATGACTAGCCACATCTTCACCATTCAAAGGTACATATGCACTGTTGTGGTATGGAATAGAAGCCAATCAATCTTCATAATGTCGTGTATTGAGATTCTGCCATCTTTTATTAAAACTAACATGTGAAATGTGGTTATAAGTTGATATGATGCCACCTTAAAGAAATTGTTGTTTGTTCAGGAAATATTCAAGGTCGGAGATATAGCTCAGTGTAGAGTACCTGCCTAGCATAAGTGAGACCCCAGGGTCAAATCCCAACACTGAGAAGAAAAAAATTTATTGAGTAATCTAAGAGCTAGACATTATGCTGGAAGTTGAGGGATATATTATAAAATTCATCCAAAGAAGTTATTTGTTCTATTCCTATTAATATCTTGGAATAGTAGTCAATCCTATGACAAAAACAAAACAAAACAACAACAACAACAAAAAAAAACTGGATAGCTCAAGAAATAGCTCATCCCTCAAGATGAAACAGAATTGTGTTTTTAAAATCCAAACTTTGTGGCATTTCAAGCATACAAACTATATGAAAGAAAGTAAACTGGAATTCTTTCTCTAATCTGTTAATTAATCTATGACTTAAAACCTACTGCAAGGAGGATCCAAGATGGTGGTGTCGATAGCACACTGTGTCTGATCAGCAGGACAAACGGTTTCAGCACAGAATTCTGCTAGACCTTCAAAGAAGAGCTAATAACAATACTCTTTAAAACTACTTCATAAAATAGAAACAGAAGGAACTTACCAACCACATTGTATAAGGCCACAGTCATCTTGATACCTAACCCACACAAAGACCCAACAAAGAAAGAACTTCAGACCAATCTCTCTTATGAATATTGGCTCAAAAATGCTCAATAAAATACACAAAAACAGAATCTAAGAACATATCAAAGATATGATCCACTATGACCAAGTAGGTTTCATCCTAGGCATGCTGGGGTGGTTCAATATAAGAAAATGTATTAACGTAATCCACCATAGAAATTGAAAGCATCTCCTTAGATTCTGAAAAAGCATTTGATAAAATTCTACACCCATTCATGTTTAAAATCTTGGAGATCAGGGATACAAGGTACATATCTAAACATAGTAAAGATAATATACAGTAAGACTACAGCCAACATCAAACTAAATGGAGAGAAATTTAAATGAATACCACTGAAAATCAGGGACAAGGCAATGTCCCGTCCAACGGGAGTTCAACGAGTTCCTAAGGAGGGGCGAAAAGAATGAAATAGAGACAAGGAGACACAAAGAATGAGAGCAAGTCTAAAATCTGATCTCGTTCTCGTTTATTTGAAAAATTTCACACAACTTTATAGGGAAAAGGCAGGAAGGGAAAATGTGTCAGCAATATAGTTTACAAAACATAACAGAGTGATTAATGATGATGCAGAACACCGCAAGAATGTTTACTAGAAGAGCTTCTACAAGAATGTCAGCTAAGATATCTCAAAATGTCTAGCCTGACGCACAGATGTCTCATAGGTTCTGGAAACATAAATCTCTCACCTACAACCTTGTTGCAGCTGTCTGTAACTTTCCACTAGCTGGCCTTGGCTCCCGGCAAGGCAAGGTTGCCCAGTCTCTCCACACCTCTTCAACATAGTACTTGAGTCCTAGCTATAATAATAAGACAACTGAAGAAGATCAAGGGGATTCAAATCAGAAAAGAAAAAGTCAAAGTACCTTATTTGCAGATGATATGATAGTATACATGAGTGACCCCAAAAATTCTATCAGGGAACTTCTACAGCTGATAAATACCTTCAGCAAAGTGACTGGATACAAAATTAACTAAAAATTAACTAAAAATTCAGTAGCTCTCCTGCATACAAAAGACAAATGGGCTGAGAAAGAAATTAGGAGAACAACACCCTTCACAATAGCCACAGATAGATAGATAGATGATAGATAGATAGATAGATAGATAGATAGATAGATAGATAGATAGATAGAT